>NC_059382.1:25772857-26106785 GCF_019703515.2 Myxocyprinus asiaticus | reverse complement strand
TTAACACTCCGCTCACTACAGTCTGTTGTTTACAGCTTCAAAGTTCCACAAGAGTTTTAAAGCGCACATACATACAGACGCAACTTCCCCAGAGAGGGTCACAAACACAAAAAAGTTATTGCAGATTAAGTGTGCTTTCTTCGATTTTTTTGTCCTTAAATTATTTCTTTAAAAACAATACTATTACAACATGCAAGCAAGTCATCATAAAAAAAGAGAACAATCGAACATTTAACGCCCTGTTTTTAAAACAAGGACAGACATTGCCCGATAAATATACACTCTTACAAATGCACCCTGACTGAGAGGGAATTTTTATGTTGGCTTTTTCAGAAGGAATAGGAAGAGGTCGTGGGGAGCATGTTGGAAGTAGCCTACAGAAGAAATCAGCAGATTATTTAATCTAAATTTCTTTCTTTTCAATTATTATTCGGAGCAAGTTTGACTCTGGATGATAGGCATGCACCTCAAACCTTCTTAATAAAAGGATATCTATGCATGAATACAACAATATGTTGCAGAAATAAGACTTAATTCCCTTAGTCAAAAGTTATTGACTTAGACACGGACTAAGTTTGTGATATATCAGTAATTTGAAACCTTTCAATTTAGAGTGATGTGTTAAATTGCCAGCCTGATCTCATGTAAATTACGTGACTGTGGCGACATTTTCGCAAAATGATATTACGTGGTTCCTTACACATTATGCTACTGTGGCAGTTCCAAGGTGAAATTTACACAGAGTGGTGATAAAAGCGAGTAAAATTTTCTCCCAAACATATGAGGTTTTTAAGGTTAATGCTCTATTGAGTTTTAAATTAACAAAGCCTACTTCCCTACCCTAAACCTTAAACCTAACCGATAGTGTCAGAAAAAGCAAACGAGACATGACAAATGCAATTGCTGAAGTAACCACATCATTTTGTTGAGTTTCTTTGACACTTTCAGCTCATGTGTCAACTTGTCTTGCATGCTCTTCAATATAGATGTGCATGGATAGTCGACATTCGGTAAACAGTTCAACGTGCCTCTATTTCAATAGCACAGTCACTATTCTATAATTCTACACATGCAATAGAGGTCTTTAACCCGAGCCGAACTCTACGAGTTCCGACAAACTGTCTGGTTTTCCGACGGGGTTTGGGTCAGTTTTTCAAGTATAGGGCGAGTTAGGGGCTGTTCAAACGTGCTTTTGTGTGCGTCTGCACTGATTTTCTATATATTGTTAACACACGCTGGACGGACGTCTTTGACTGTTCATCGAATCTTGCTGTTTTTTCTTTCAGCGTCTCCTTTGCCGCATTTTTAGACACAGATTAAAGTTAAAAAGAACTTTCATTTTTATAAATGCATCTCAAAACGCCTGCATTGTGCTGTGTTCTGAAGAAGTTCAGGTTGCAAAGAGGAATTTATAGGACTGTTACACCATTTAACGTGATTACAGGTTGTTTTGAACTGAGGAAAGTTTCAGGGCTTGGTTTTAGGAATTGTAATTTATCATTTGAGGATCTATGAATTGTGCTATTTAGCCTCATTGGTCACTGTGCACTTTATTTGCGTAGTGTTTGAGGAAATTCCATTGCAATAAACGTTAGTTATTCCCGCATCCCGACGGAAAAACGATTAACCTTTTGTGAAACCTTGCAGTTTACCAAATGTTAAAAACAGTAACCGTGCACATCCCTACTTTTCAAGACTCAAACTAGTGCAACACTCTGTCAGATAAGCAATCACACAATAGCAAAAAGTAAGTGTGATAATCTGCTGTTCCCTATCTGTCACTCACTCGATATTGTGTCGATGTAGTGACACTAGGGGTCACTCTTGGGAGCCCAAAACACCTCTGGTCTTTGATAAAAGGCCAATGAAAATTGGCGAGTGGTATTTGCATGCCACTCCCCTGGACATATGGGTATAAAAGGAGCTGGTATGCAACCAATCTTCGGAGCCGAACGGTCATGCTCATTGAGCTGAATTCTCATGACTGTTCATTCACCTCTGCTGTATCTGACGGCGCATTTCAGCGGCTTTTCCCTCCTCTGCACTGGTGGCCTGCAGAGAACACCCCTGGGCGCTTCGGCAGAAAAAAGAGAGTATATTTTTCTGAAAGAGTATATTTCTCTAAAAGAGCGGCACACACGGAACATCTTTTTAAAGACGCGTCTTTTTAATGATGTCTTTCCGATTGTGTGTTATTCCGGGTTGCGGTCGTTACCTCTCAACTTCAGATGGTCACGATCGCTGTCTTTCTTGTCTGGGCGCGACCCACATGGTGGCAGCATTCGTGGATGGTTCATGTTCTCACTGCGAGAACATGACCATGGCAACATTGCGGTCACAGCTTGCTTTCATAAGAAAAGTCCGCCGGCTCATCTCACTGCGAGTTTGACCTCTTGTTTGGAGCCTGCGAAGCTGATGAGCTCTTGAGCGCAGCATCGGAGAGCGGGCTTGTCCAGTCGGATGCAGAAGCCTCAGCTGGGCTCCCCCCTTCGGGGTCAATTGCCCAGTCACAGGCTGATGCAGAGATGACAGACATGCTTTCCCGGGCAGCCACGAGCGTCGGGCTAGAGTGGAACCCTCCGCTCTCCCCTGAACCCTCGTGGCTCGACGATTGGTTCCTGGGCTCGCGGCACTGCTCAAAGCAGCCACGCCCCACTCCAGTGCCTTTCTTCCCGGAAGTGCACGAGGGGCTGACAAAATCGTGGGAGGCACCTTTTACTGCCCGGTCCTGATTTCTCAGTTCCCTCGCCCTCACTACCCTCGATGGCGGGGCGGCCAGGGGCTATACGGCGATTCCCCCGGTGGATAAGGCGCTTACGGTGCACCTATGCCCACAGAGCGCTGCAACCTGGCATGGACACCCTAAGCTCCCGTCCAAGCCCTGTAGGTTCACGTCGTCCCTGACGGCCAAAGCCTATAGCGCTGCTGGACAAGCCGCCTCTGCCCTGCACACCATGGCTCTCCTGCAGGTCCACCAAGCCAAGGCACTAAAATAACTGCATGAGGGTAGTCCGCCCCAGATCTGATGCAGGAACTGTGCTCGGCGACCGACCTCGCTCTCCGAGCGACGAAGGTCACGGCGCGGTCTCTCGGGCGGACAGTGTCCACATTAGTGGTCCAGCAGCGCCACCTTTGGGTCAACCTAGTCGAGATGGGTGAGGCCGACAAGACACGGTTCCTTCCTGCCCCCATCTCCCAGGCTGGCCTATTCGGCGACACCGTCGAGGACTTTGCCCAGCAGTTCTCGACGGTGAAGCAGCAGACGGAGGCTATCCGGCATATCCTGCCCCGGCGCGGCTCAAGATCCCACACCCCGTCTGCCCATCACCAAGGGCGTCCCCCTGCGGTGACTGCACCGGCTCTGCTGCAGCCCGCCCCTTCGGCCCGGAGCCCACCGCAGGAAGCAGACACCACCCGTCTCATGGCTGGCCGCTAAGAACCCACGAAGGTCATCAAAGCGCCCCTGAGACGGGCGACCCAGGATAGATGAAACCCATTGCATTGGAGCTGGTAGTAAGACCACTCCATCCCCCGGTGGAGGGCCGGGTGGAGAATCTTTTGTTGCCTTTTTATTTGATTTCACCACATGCCCAAGTGGCTGTGGTACCCAACAGTTCAGCAAAACAGTTCAGTTTCCTCCTTCCCTGGGTCACATACCCAGTGTGCACGGTCGTCATCACGACCACCGTCCACGGGTTTTTCCTTGCAGGATTGGCACTCCAGCGGCGGTCTCCCCACCCCTGTGCGCCCAGCTGTGGCACACATCCGCCCCCAATGTGACAGTCTCCATGGGTTATGAGGACAGGCCTCTTCCTCCCCCATCCCAGGCTGTTCCGGGGGTGGTCACAAGGAGCCAGGTAAGTGCTTCGATGTCCCTAGACTCAGCACGGCCACAACATGGTGTGGCACCTCGATCTCCGCCCTGCTGCGAGGCCCCTCCTGCCGGTATGTCCGACAACGTTGTCCCTTTGGTCCCCCTTGCACGGAACTTGGATGCGTGGCTTGCGCTTTCCAATCCATCACGATGGCTGGTCCGAACCGTCCGACTCGGCTACGCGATTCAGTTTGACAGGCGTCCGCCCAGGTTCAGAGGTATCCACTTCACCTTGTTGAAGGATGAAAACGCTGCTACCTTGCGTGCGGAAAGATCGCTACCCTCCTACGGATGGGTGCGATAGACCCTGTCCCTTCGGCCGAGATGAAGAAGGGTTTTTACAGCCCCTACTTCATCATACCAAAAAAGGCGGTGGGTTGTGGCCAATCTTGGACCTGCAAGTACGGAACCAGGCTTTACACAGACTCCCGTTCAAGATGCTGACGCAAAAACGCATTATGGCGAGCGGTCTGCGCTCTCGTTGTATGTCACAACTCGCCCACCGTCTCCTCCTCTGGAGTCAGCAGCACTTCAAGCCGCTGCGAGCCACTCACATCCAGGGAGACCTCAACACTATAGCGGACGCACTGTCACAGCAGGTTACCCTCAGGGGAGAGTGGAGACTCTATCCTCAGGTGGTCCAGCTGATCTGGAGTCGATTCGGACAGGCACAGGTAGACCTGTTCACCTCCCAAGAATCCTCCCACTGCCCACTCTGGTACGCCCTGACCGAGGCTCCTCTCGGCATAGACGCGCTGGCTCACAGCTGGCTTCCTGGCCTACGCAAATATGTGTTTCCCCCAGTGAGCCTACTTGCACAGACTCTGTGCAAGGTCAGGGAGGACGAGGAGCAGGTCATCCTGGTAGCACCCTACTGGCCCACCCAGACGTGGTTCTCGGACCTCACGCTCCTCATGACAGCCCCCCCATGGCGAATTCCCCTGAGGAAGGATCTTCTTTCTCAGGGGCAGGGCACCATCTGGCACCCGCGACCAGACCTCTGGAATCTCCATGTCTGACCCCTGGATGGGACGTGGAAGACCTAAGCGGTCTACCACCCGCGGTGGTAGACACGATCACTCAGTCTAGGGCCCTCTCTATGAGGCGTGTATGCCTTTAAGTGGCGTCTGTTCGCTAAGTGGTGTTATTCCCAATGGGAAGACCCCCAGAGATGCGCAGTCAGATCGGTGCTTTCCTACCTGCAGGAGAGGTTGGAAGGGTGGCTGTCCCCTTCCACCTTGAAGGTGTACGTTGCTACTATAGCAGCACACCACGACACAGTGGATGGTAAGTCCTTAGGGAAGCACGACCTGATCATCAGGTTCCTGAGAGGCACCAGGAGGCTGAACCCCTCCAGACCGTGCCTCGTTCCCTCATGGGACCTCTCTGTAGTTCTTCAGGGTCTACAGAGAGCCCCCTTTGAGCCTTTGCAGTCAGCTGGGCTTAAGGCACTCTCCTTGAAGACTGCCCTCCTAACTGCGCTCACTTCCATCAAGAGGGTAGGAGACCTGCAAGCGTTCTCTGTCAGCGAAACGTGCCTGGAATTTGGTCCGGGCTACTCTCACGTGATCTTGAGACCCCGACCGGGCTATGTGCCCAAGGTTCCCACGACCCTTTTTAGGGACCAGGTGGTGAACCTGCGAATGCTGCCCCAGGAGGAGGCAGACCCAGCCCTGTCATTGCTGTGTCCGGTGTGCGCTTTACGCAACTATTTGGATCGCACACAGAGCTTTAGGATCTCTGAGCAGCACTTTGTCTGCTTTGGCGCACAGCAGAAAGGAAGCGCTGTCTCCAAGCAGAGGATCGCCCACTGGCTCATTGATGCCATAGCTATGGCATATCACGCCCAGGACGTGCCGCCCCCGGTAGGGCTACGAGCCCATTCTACCAGGGGTGTAGCTGCCTCCTGGGCCCTGGCCAGGGGTGCCTCTCTAACAGACATTTGCAGAGCAGTGGGCTGGGCAACACCCAACACCTTGGGTGTTGCCCAGCCCACTGCTCTGCAAATCCGGAGGTTGTAACCGGTTTCGTCCCAAGTAGTGGCACGCAATACAAGCGGATAAGCCTGGGATAGCCGGCCGGGTGTATCGCATGCACATAGCGCCTTTCACTTCCTCTGAGCTGAAGACGTGCGCCATTAATTCCCAGTAGTGTTCACAAACTATGTTCCCTGGTTGACTTCCTCCGAGCCCTGTGGCAGTCGAGTGTTCGAAGAGACTCGCTGCCGGCCCAGTACACGTGCTAACTAAGAGCCTTGTTCTGGGGTAGGTGCTCCACATGTGGTGGTTCCCTGTAAGGTAACCTCATGCGATGTATATCTTCCGCTAATTCCTTTCCCTGTTGGTAAACTGCATCTTCCTTGGGCAGAGCCCCCTCTACCACAGTCTCCATGTTTGTAGTAACTCCTCCCCCATTGGGTAGGATCTACCATGAGACTCTCCACATGGTCGGCAAGACCATGTGATGTATTTTTCCACTTAAATATCCCCCTCTCTCTTTGGGCGAGGTGTGGTCTCCGCGGTGTCCTCCCCTTGGGAGGGACACCCCCCAACTAGACCTGGCGGCCCAGTCAGATAATCCCCCTTGTTTTTTAGGGAGTGGGAAAAAAGAAGGGGAAAAGAGGCCACGACTGAGTTAGCCTGTCTCTATCTTTTGGGTAGTCGACTTGTCCCCAAAGGGCCGTTCGACACTCATAACTATGTTGGGGGAGGTTACGTGTTGGCCTGGTGCGCTGGCTACGAGGCACACAGTCGTCTGCCCGTCACACATCGCCAGTTCATGTAACACAGTTCAGCCAGTTGCGCCGTTTTGTATAGGGACCCCTAGTGTCACTACATTGACACAACGTCGAGTGAGTGACAGATAGGGAATGTCCTGGTTACTTGCGTAACCTCCGTTCCCTGATGGAGGGAATGAGACGTTGTGTCCCTCCTGCCACAATGCTGAACTACCCACTGAAATGGCCGGACCTTGTCTCGGCTCCTCAGCATAAAACCTGAATGAGTGGTTGCATACCAGCTCCTTTTATACCCATATGTCCGGGGGACTGGCATGCAAATACCACTCGCCAATTTTCATTGGCCTTTTATCAAAGACCAGAGGTGTTTCGGGCTCCCAAGAGTGACCCCTCATGTCACTACATCGACACAATGTCTCGTTCTCTCCATCAGGGAACGGAGGTTACGCAAGTAACCAGGACGTTTTACTTGTGATTTGTATGAAAGGACATAAAAGCTATTACTGTTGTAGCTCCTCTAGTGTTCATTTCACCAGGAAAGTGCAGCAATAAATAATACAAGGCACGTAAAATTCATTTTACAAAAATGCAGGTATAGTAAGGGGATTCTATGAGACCATGTTGCAAAATTGTGGGTAATTTGAAAAAACAAACAAAAAAAAAACAAATGATATTTTAGTAAGGGTAACTAAAAGTTATACCCTGAGGGGTTATTAATCATTGAAGAATTAATTAAACGTTCCAACATAAGTCTAATAGCAAGAATAAGGGCAAATTCAATAACTAAACATGATCAAATTACATGCTGGTGTCTGCTCCGGAACAATAATGCAAAAAAATCAATGGTACGTTGATACCACTTTTCCTCATCACAGCTAAACAAATCAAAAGCTGTGGTGAGATCATGAGAAAAAATCATCTCACTTGCAGTTGGTGCATCATATAATGATGTCATAGAGACTCCTCCTACTGAAGTGCCCCAAGCAAAATGTCTCCTCAATAACAAACAAATTGGCACTACTTGTCTAACCACAGTTGAAAGAGTTAGGCAAGCAGAAAACCCCTCAGTTCCATGCAGGAACGAGTTCTTTGGAGGGACTGTCAGGAAAGGTCTGGTGTTAATGGTTCCAGGTTGAACCCTACATCTTCATTGCAGTTACCAAACAGGCAATGGGCAGATGGAAAAGTTTTTTTTTTTTTTCTCTTTGATGATGGAGGAGTCTCTTTGGATCTGTGATGGTGGGATAGAGGAGGATGAGACTGGTAGGGTGAAGTAGGGCATGGAGATTAGGTTAGTGTGATGTAGGCAGATGCTTTTTCCTTTAGCTGGCGCAGACACAGATGGCAACTCCAGCTTCCTGCAATGGAAAAGCCTCAAATGTCATAAAGCAGAAAGAGGCATACACAATATATTTGGACAAAGTCAAATACACTATTTAAAGATGAAGTGTCTATTCTTTTTTTTTTCTTTCTTTTTTTTTGTTTTTTTGTTAAAGTACTTAATGTTCAGAGATAATGTTATGTAAGTCATTCATAGGTTGATTTCCCCAAAATATATAAGTGCTGTGGTGCTATCAAAATACTGCTCTGTTTGTTCAAGGATCCCGACCAGTCCAACACAGCAACAATGGCTCAACCATTGGTGTCACTTTGAGATGGGACTATCTGTATGTTGACCAATAGAAGATGGTGGAGTGTTAGGGAAAGCTGTTTGAAAACAGTTATTACTTTCACATTTCCATTTGGTGATACTTATGACGCAGAAATAACACACTTCACCTTTAAGTTGCAGTTCTTGTACTTAAACAATAAATACAAATTATATATACAGTATATATATATATATATATATATATATATATATATATATATATATATATATATAGTGTTGAAGTCAGAAGTTTACATACACTTCGGTTGAAGTCTTTAAAACTAATTTTTTAACCACTCCTCAGATTTCATATTAGCAAATTAGCAAAAATGACCATAGTTCTGTCAAGTCATTTAGGACATCTACTTTGTGCATGACATGAGTAATGTTTCCAACATTTGTTTACAGACAGATTGTTTCACTTTTAATTGACTATATCACAGTTCTAGTGGGTCAGAAGATTCATACACTTACTTACACTTAAAGGCACAAGTTAACTGTGCCTTTAAGCAGCTTGGAAAATTCCAGAAAATTATGTCAAGCCTTTAAGCAAGTAGCCAATTAGATTCTGATAGGCTAATCTGAGTCAATTGGAGGTGTACCTGTGGATGTATTTTAAGGCCTACCTTCAAACTCAGTGCCTCTTTGCTTGATATCATGGGAAAATCAAAAGAAATCAGCCAAGACCTAATTAAAAAAAATTGTAGACCTCCACAAGTCTGGTTCATCCTTCCATTGATCATGGTATAATAGTGGGGGGTTGTACTTGCTTGTTTTGATTATTGGGGCGGGGTTACCTCCCCCATATCCCCCCAGAATTTACGCCCCTGCTTGGGAGCAATTTCCAAACACCTGAAGGTACCACGTTCATCTGTACAAACAATAGTACGCAAGTATAAACAACATGGGACCACGCAGCCATCATACCGCTCAGGAAGGAGATGCATTCTGTCTCCTAGAGATGAACATAGTTTGGTGCGAAAAGTGTAATTCAATCCCAGAACAATTGAAAAGGACCTTGGGAAGATGCTGGAGGAAACAGGTAGGCAAGTATCTATTTCCACAGTAAAACGAGTCCTATATCGACATAACCTGAAAGGCTGCTCAGCAAGGAAGAAGCCACTTCTCCAAAACCACCATAAAAAAGCCAGACTACAGTTTGCAAGTGCACATGGGGACAAAGATCTTACTTTTTGGAGAAATGTCCTCTGGTCTGATGAAACAAAAATGTAACTGTTTGACCATCGTTATGTTTGGAGGCTTGCAAGCCAAAAAACACCATCCCAACCGTGAAGCATGGGGGTGCCAGCATCATGTTGTGGGGGTGCTTTGCTGCAGGAGACACTGGTGCACATCACAAAATAGATGGCATCACGAGGAAGGAAAATTATGTGGATATATTGAAGCAACATCTCAAGACATCAGCCAGGAAATTAAAGATTGGTCGCAAATGGGTCTTCCAAATGGACAATGACCCCAAGCATGCCTCCAAAGTTGAGGCAAAATGGCTTAAGGACAACAAAGTCAAGGTATTATAGTGGCCATCACAAAGCCCTGACCTCAGTCCGATATGAAATGTGTGGACAGAACTGAAAAAGCGTGTGCGAACAAGGAGGCCTACAAACCTGACTCAGTTACACCAGTTCTGTCTGGAGGAATGGGCCAAAATTCCAGCAACTTATTGTGAGAAGCTTGTGGAAGTCTTCCCAAAACATTTGACCCAAGTTCAACAATTTAAAGGCAATGCTATCAAATACTACAAAGTGTATGCAAACTTATGACCCACTGGGAATGTGATGAAAGAAATAAAAGCTGAAATAAATAATTATCTCTACTATTATTCTGACATTTCACATTCTTAAAATAAAGTAGTGATCCTAAATGACCTAAGACAGGGAATGTTTTCTACTGTGAAATACAGAGTTTAAATGTATTTGACAAAGATGTATGTAAACTTCTGTCTTGTATATATAGTATATAAAATAGTATAAATATAAATGGTGTTTCTTCAACTTGGGCACATTTAAAACATTTTCATATTCACTTTAGTTTCGCTTTTTCACTTTTTTTTTTCTGAAAGTCATTAAAATTCCCACCACAGTGTCATTTCCAGCATATCTCGAATTTTGCATAGTCTTTTTTATATTTTATTTTATCCCCTTTTTCTCCCCAGTTTGGAATGCCCAATTCCCACTACTTAATAGGTTGTGGTGGTGCTGTGGTTACTCACCCCAATCCAGGTGGCAGAGGACAAGTCTCAGTTGCCTCTGCTTCTGAGACAGTCAATCCACACATCTTATCACATGGCTCGCTGTGCATGACACCGTGGAGACTCACAGCATGGAGGCTCATGCTACTCTCCGCAATCCATGCACAACTTACCACACACCCCATTGAGAGTGACAAACACTAATCATGATCACGAGGAGGTTACCCCATGTGACTATACCCTCCCTTGCAACCAGGCCATTTTGGTTGCTTAGGAGACCTGGCTGGAGTCATTCAGCACGCCCTGGATTTGAACTCGTGACTCCAGGGGTGGTAGTCAGCATCAGTACTCACTGAGCTACCCAGGCCCCCTTTTGCCTAGTCTTTAACAGAATTCTGCAGTGGAAATTACGGTGATTGAAATAACATTTTTAAGGACTTTTAAATAAAAATGGTCGACTGCTTTGTATTACTAAGGCTAATTTCATAGCTAACATTTTAAGTATCCTAGATACACTCACAATTAAATTATATTTTCACACTTTTTGCATAATTACAGTCTGACCCAAAATAAAGCCCCCCCCCCCATTAAATGATGAAGGCCTGCTAAAAAGTTTCCAAGTCAGTTTTAATGTATGTGACCTTCACATAACAAAATGAGTTCAAGAGAAAAAGTTTAATTCTGTTATTTTTTATAATAATCAACCCCTGGGCATGAAAGTGCAGTAAAAACAACACCAAAAGGTAAAATACAGATAGCACATACCCTCCGGAGGCTCCGCCATGGGGGGACTTAGACAGTACATATGATACCCTCTGTCACAATCGTCACAGAATAAAAGCTGATCCTGCAAAAATAATGCAAGTTGATCCTTGTATGCATATTTCCCCAAATGCCAGATCTGGGGTTTGGATTAAATAACTCAGAAACACAAAAAAGGAATGCATTGGAAAGGAAAGCTATTTGGCAGGGGATCCTTACGTCATTCTCTGATGTACCACACAAGCTGCACGATTTGCACTCGATGCACTGCCAGCGGTAGGTCCGCACTGCTGCCGTCATGTTGACGGTGAACTGCAGGCATGACGGATGCCCTACAAGGAAAAAAAGAAAATTAATAAAACCATTCCTAAGCCAAGGAGAGCTAAGAAAGGGTTTGGTCGCACCTGATCGGCCGCAGTCCGCACAAGAAATGAGATCTTCTGGACAGCCAGTTTTCTTAGAGCCTCCTAGACAGAAGTCACAGTAGCCGTTGGGGATGACAGAGCCATCAGCTGCTTTTTTGGCTGCAATGAGACATAGAAATGCAAAACTTAAAAAAAAGGGAACATACACTCACTGGCCACTTTATGAGGTACACCTGTACATCTACTTATTCATGCAATTATCTAATCAGCCAATCGTGTGGCAGCAGTATAATGTATAAAATCATGCAAATATGGGTCAGGAGCTTCAGTTGTTAACATCAACCATCAGAATGGGGAAAAAATGTGATCTCAGTGATTTAGACCGTGGCATGATTGTTGGTGCCAAACAGGCTGGTTTGAGTATTTCTGTAACTGCTGATCTCCTGGAATTTTCACATGCAACAGTCTCTAGAGTGTATAGAGAATGGTGCAAAAAACAAAAAACAACCAAATGAGCGTCAGTTCTGTGGACGAAAACGCCTTGTTGAAGAGAGGTCAGTGGATCCACACTGGATCGAGCTGATAGAAAGTCTACTGTAACTCAGATAACCACTCTGTACAACTGTAGTGTGCAGAATAGCATCTCAGAATGCACAACATGTCGAACCTTGAGGCAAATGGGCTACAACAGCAGAAGACAACATCGGGTTCCACTTCTGTCAGCCAAGAACAGAAAGCTAAGGCTGCAGTGGGCCTACAATTTGTGTACCTCAGCAGAAATCCAGATTTGTCAGACCAAGCGATGTTTTTCAAATCGTCTACTGTTCAGTTTTGGTGAGCCTGTCCCTACTGCAGCCTCAGTTTCCTGTTCCTAGCTGACAGTAGTGGTACTCGGATGGGTCTTCTGCTGCTGTTGCCCATCCGCCTCAATGTTCGATGTGTTGTACGTTCAGAAATGCTTTCACGCATAGCACTGTTGTAATGTGTGTTTATTTGGGTTACAGTCACCTTCCTGTCAGCTTGGACCAGTCTGGCCATTCTCCTCTGACCTCTGTCATTAACAAGCCGTTTTCGCCCACAGAACTGCCACTCGCTGGATGTTTTTCATTTTTCGCACCATTCTCTGTACACTACAGACTGTTGTGCGTGAAAATCACAGGAGATCAGCAGTTACAGAAATCCTCAAACCAGCCCGTCTGGCACCAACAATCATGTCACGGTCTAAATCACTGAGATCACATTTTTTCCCCATTCTGATGGTTGATGTGAACATTAACTGAAGCTCCTGACCCATAATCGTATGAATAAGTAGATGTACAGGTGTACCTAAAAAGTGGCTGGTGAGTGTATACTGTAAGTTTAGTACTTAGGAGCTTGTTTGCACCAACAATCATGCCACGGTCTAAGTCACTGAGATCACATTGTTCCCCATTCTGATGGTCGATGTGAACATTAACTGAAGCTCCCATATCTACATGATTTTATACATTACACTGCTGCCAAATCATTGGCTGATTAGATAATCGCATGAATAAGTAGATGTACAGGTGTACCTAATAATGTGGCTGAGTGATACTGTAAGTTTAGTACTTAAGAGTTTGTTTAAATCCCTAACCATAAGTATGAGCAATAGTTATAGTGATGCTTGCTTTAGCAAACAGCACTGCGTAGAGCTGCTTATAGGATCCCTGCTGAATTGTGTAGTGGGTTTTCTGTCCATATGTTTCCTTTCACAATGGTATATGGGCCTGCTGAAGCATGCAGGTGGTGAATGCTGCATGGAGTAGAGAGGGGTGGGGGGGGACATGTGCTCTCCACTGGGAGAACTGGAGGTCTGTTAAATATTGTCACAGTAAGAGAGGGGAACTGCTGTGCGACAAGAGACAAATACACAGCAGGAGACTGGTGTATATAATTAACAAGTAAGACAAGGATGTCGCCAGTTTGCCCAGTTACTGCGCAACTCTCAGATCAGTCTGTATTCATGGCTGAATGAATCTGTCTGTCAGAGGGATGAATTAAAAACTGCACGGTGAGACTAAGAGAAGAGGATTTTGAGTGCACAAATGTGTGTTTGTGTACATGTAAGTGGAGTTCAAAATTCTGGGATCATATTGAAAATCTGGGATTCAAAATCTAGTTTACACCTGGAAATACTGTATACCAGCTTGATCCAAAGAAAATTACATGAATGTGCTGACTTTTTGCTAAATTATATTATGTGGTTCAATACATGTATTGCAGCAGTTCCAAAATGAAATGTCCACTGTGTGGCACTAAAAGGGAATTATATTTTCTCACAATGAGGTTTTGGAGGTTGGTGCTCTATTGAGTTTGAAATCAACAAAACTTACCTCCTTACCCTAAACCTTAAACCTATCCTACAGTGTCATAAAAAGCAAATGTGAGATGAAAAACGCAACTGCAGAAGCAACCACGTCATTTTGTGCTCCTATGTCACTTTCAACTCATGTCTTGACTTGCGTGCTCTTTAGGACTCGTACCCCAGTCCTATCCATTGCAAGTGCAACACTTTATCAGTTGAGCTAATATGCATATGCAATTTAATTGTGCTTGAACAAGCTCATAAATGTAGTTGGTTATGTGATGCAAATGTTAAAATTAGGGCTGTCAATCAATTCATTTTTTAAATCAAATTAATTACATGGTATGCTGATTAATTAATAGAATTAATCGCAATTAATCGCATATATATTTTTGCTGAAAAAGCCCCTCAAATAACAATAATTCAATATATAATGATTAAATAATTATAAATAGTTGTATTTAAATAATTATAAATAAAATATATACAGTATATTTTAAAATAATAATAATAATTCAGATAAATAAAATGCAATAAATTACTGTGACAGTCAAGTAAAGCATTAAAAAAGATGATACAAAAAGTGGCCTTAAAAGCATTTTTCTAGTGTTCATCTGCAATACTTGCAGCGAGCCATAAAAAAAGTGCAAAAATGTAGGTACAGTAACGTGGTTCTATGAGACCAGATTGAAATAAACAGAAAGTTTAAGGAATTTTATACATTTAAAACAAAGAAACGCTATGACAAACAATGAGTAAAAATATTTGGGATTATGCACTACTGTATTTCTAGGTCCCTAACCAAATGGAAGACAAATTTATGAGCTTGACCATGTTAATTCCCTGGTACAAAAGGTCAGATTTCCTTGCTTCCACTGAAACACACATCTCAGTATTTTGGACCACTCTCAAATCATGCTGAATGATGGATAATTTTTGTTTTTCCATGCCAGCTCGAGTGCATGCTGTGATTAAAGCAAAAGGGGCACATGCCAAAAACTAAGAAATGCTGAAATTCATATAGATTTTTCTATTGAACTTCTCAATTTGAATGTATATACTTAAATATAATTTGTAATAAAGGATTTTTAATTAAATCCGAAAAATTTGGTCTCAGAATTTTTGACCCCACTGTATGTAGTAAAAAAAATATGCATTATGCAACCGTACAACATAACACACACACACACACACACACACACACAAACATAATCAGGAGCTGGTGTGTAACTCTGCCGGGTGATTTTGGAAAGCTCTGGCCCTCTCCAGCGAGGTCATTAATCCACTCCATCCTCTAGAGATCAAATCATTGGGGGAGGGGTGTGTGTGTGTGTGTGTGTGTGTGTGTGTGTGTGTGTGTGTGTTAGAGAGAGTTAGGAGGAATCTGTGCTGTTTTATTCTCTAATCTCTAGAGAAAAAGAGAGAAAGAGAGAGAGGGATGTAGAGGGAGAGAGAAAACGCCTCTGATCATTATAAGAGAGGACGTATAAAAAAATCCAGTGCAGTGGTCACTGTAACAACCTCAGCATCCAGCATCAACGCACACACAAATAATCATAAATTACAAATGCAAGGTTGAGAGGGGAAGAAAAAATAACTCGGGCTCTAAAGGAGAACAGAACAACTGGACCGAATTAGTTTCTAATTCAAGAGAGCATAAAAACATAGACTGTGTAGTGCAATCATGCCACTCATGGTCTATAGCCGTGCATCTCAGTGGAAGGCATTAGGGGCAGTACTTCTAGCCATAGCGGGGGGCCCAGTGTACTCTGACGCTGTCCATGGTCCTTGAACATGCTGCAGTGTCTCCATCTACTTTACAAAGCTGCAAGCATGTGATTAATCCAGCAGAGCCACTTTTAACTATCAACTATTTTGACTATAAATCCTGGTGTACTTTGCAGATTATTCTGACCAAGAACAGCCCACTTAAACCGATCGATATATAAAAGGACCAACTACAGTTGGCTTTTTTGTGACATGTAAGGGCCAACCTGGTCCCATAGAATCACTTTACTATACCTAATTTTTTGCAAAAAGATTTTTACGTGGCTCATTGTAGGCATCAAGCCACTTTCCTGCTACAATGAACAACAGAGGCGCTACAACAATGACTTGTATTCCCTTTCACACCAATCACAACTGAAACAGTGATTATCAGTTCATAAACACTTTTTACCATGTTCCTTACAAAATGCTATCTTCATTGACATCAAAACACTTTTACAATAGTGCATGATTTGTGAGGTAGTACTTATTAATGTTTGCATTACATAACCAATTATATTTAAAACCTTGATTAAGCGTGATCAAATGGTGCAGCAGCTCAACTGACAGAGAGTTGCGCTTGCGATGCAAAGGACCAGTGTATGAGTGCTGAAGAGCATACAAGTCGACACGTGAGCCGAAAGTATGGTCATGGAAGCACAAATTGGTTTCTTCAGCAACTGCATTTTTCATTTCACATTTACTTTTTATGACACTATCGGTTAGGGTTAGGTTTCAGGTTTATGGTAGGGAGGTGGGTTTTGTTGATTTAAAACTCGATAGAGCATTAACCTTAAAAACCTCATATGTTTGGGAGAAAATTTATCTCACATTCAGCGGCACACATTTCACCTCGGAACTGCCACAGCACGTGTAAGGAACCACGTAATATCATTTTGCAAAAATTACGTCACAGTCACTTTTTTTCATGATAACAGGCAAGTAGTCAGGGCCATTTCTAGCTATTAGTGGTATAAGCGACCACTTAGGGCCCCTGAGCCACCAGGGGGCCCTCAAAGCAAGGTCTTTTTTTATTTGTATTTATTTATTTATTTTAAATATACAAAAAGCTGTGAGTAAGACCCAGGCAGCTGTTTTGGCTAAATTAGACAGTTATTGGGGGCCCCCTTGTGGCCAGAGGGGGAAGGGAAAATGTAACTGCAAGAAGAGAGTTGTAGCTAGATGTGATAGGGGCCTCTAAATAGGATTTTGCTTAGGGCCCCCATATGCTTAGAAACGGCCCTGCTGGTAGAGGCAGGAAAATTTAAAATTTCCATGCAACAAAGAGATGCAGTGTTCTCTACAGTTGGGAAAATGAAGACTCTGAAGAAATCAGTATACTGTAAATCAAAAACAGCAACTAGTTCTTTCATAAAAGTACTTATCCACAGTTTTCCTGAGCAACCACTGGGTGGCGCTATGATGATTCTAATTGCCTGTTTTAGGTTTCTGGTCTGGAAAAGTAAGATCTACAGAAACAAGTGACCCAGAAAGAGAATAACAACCATTTAAGTTTTACATTTTTTGGAGTAATAATTAGGCTCAACTTGTGCAGTTGTTGGCTGTCATAACAACTCAAAATACTTAATGATATCAACATAGCTAACCTCGGATCATCGCTTCATGTCATCTACACACTCAGGTGAGGCCCTGTCAATAAAAAATGGTCATCTCGAATCTGTGAAGTATCGGCACTATACAGCCACTTGTTTTTTGAAAATTTTCAAAAATGTAATACCTTAAATTTTTACATTACCCACAAAGAATATACACTGATGCAAGTGGAAACACTGTAGACCGGAAAGTGAAAACAATCCAATCACGGAACACATCCGCGTTCTGGAAAAAGGTGGAATTTAGCAGCCTGGTACTTAATAAACATGACTTTGTTTCCTAGCAGACAGATAAAAACCTGTGCACCCTGACTCCTGGATATTGCATTGTGGTGAGCAGGGTGTGGCCAAGTGGCATCTGGGCAGAGTGAGGCCAAGGAGATAAGTGGTCAACCTGTGCACCACACTGGTCTCCAGCAGTTCCAGTGAGGAGCGGCAGGAGTATTTAAGGAGAAGAGACAGTGGCAGATGGGGAGAGAGAGATGCATGGAACTGCGTGTGTGTCGACGTTATTTGTGCTGCTGAAGAGCAATATGTGTGAGAGACTTTTGAAAAGCAAACCTCTGTGTGTTGATGTGGTTCGTTATGTGTGACACAGAAAAGTGAACAGCGTTTGTGAAATTAAAGTCTTGCGTTGGAGTGTTCACCCGGTCCCCACTTCCTCCTTCCATAGAAAGGCAGAGGTCTGCCACATGCATTTGGCAGACAATTATACTGGCGCTTGTGGTTCTGGAAAGCATTGTGCAAGATATGCATCAGATGGTCAATCAATTATCCAGACTAGCATTCAACAAGCATCCAGTACACACTTGCCATGCTAAATTTTCATTTCATGAAATATGCAAAGACAACTATAAGTATGCAACTACAATATAAATAAGTATAAGTCAGTTGATTCTGCAGTGCTATAAAAAATAGCTCAGTTTGTTTGAGCATCCCGACCAGCCCAACACAGCATCACTGGCTTGACCAGTAGCTTGAGTTTGGGGCGGAACTATCTGTTTTGTTTTGTTTTGTTTTGTTTTTGGCCAATGGACATCATCAACCAACATCATTATTATTGCAATTCATTTGGTGATGCGAGTGGAACAGAAATGACACATTACACATTTAATTTGATCAAATATATAATTAAATGTATAATCTAATTGTAGCAAATACACTAAGGTTATGAAAAATGCAATTCAATAGCATACGGATTAAGAAATGCAAGTAAGGACTAATCCAGTCTGTTTTCTAAAAGTTTGTATACATAAAACAAAAGGCAAAAAAAAAAAAAAATCTATTCTCTCAAAAGCAGACTGTGCTCTTTATTCCCTGTGGAGCGTTAAAACACACATGCTCATACAAGCACACAAACATTTTACACCTAATCACAAAGCACTCAAATACTTCCCTCTGTCTCACATGGACACATAAAAAAAAATAAAAAATAAAACACACACACAACATGTATGTTTACCAAAAGGCTCAAAACCCTGGAGAGTGAATCAGCAGTTTCTAACATGGCTGTGAATGTGAGAGCGGGACTGCACAGTAGCCCGCCTGACTCAAGGAAAAGCCTA
This sequence comes from Myxocyprinus asiaticus, assembly GCF_019703515.2. Classification (NCBI taxonomy): domain Eukaryota; kingdom Metazoa; phylum Chordata; class Actinopteri; order Cypriniformes; family Catostomidae; genus Myxocyprinus; species Myxocyprinus asiaticus. The sequence goes on along the minus strand of NC_059382.1, from coordinate 26,087,916 downwards.
TCAGTGATTAAAAGCATGCAGTCGTGGGGGGCCTGGGTAGCTTAGCCAGTAAAGACACTGACTACCACACATGGAGTCGCAAGTTCGAATCCAGGGCGTGCTGAGTGACTCCAGTCAGGCTTCCTAAGCAACCAATTGGCCCGGTTGCTAGGGTGGATAGAGTCATGTTGGGTTAACCTCCTCGTGGTCGCTATAATGTGATTCTCACTCTCAGTGGGGCGCGTAGTTAGTTGTGCGTGGATGCCGCAGAGAATAGCGTGAGCCTCCACACATGCTAGGTCTCTGCAATAACGCCCTCAACAAGCCATGTGATAAGACACGGGGATTGACGGTCTCAGACACAGAGGCAACTGAGATTCGTCCTCTGCCACCTGGATTGAGGCGAGTCACTATGCCACCATGAGGACTTAGAGCGCATTGGGAATTGGGCATTCCAAATTGGGGAGAAAAGGGGAGAAAATCAATCCTGGCTTCTCACACACACACACACACACACACATACACTGGTGGCCAAAAGTTTGGAATAATGTACAGATTTTGCTGTTTCGGAAGGAAATTGGTACTTTAATTCACCAAAGTGGCATTCAACTGATCACAAAGTATAGTCAGGACATTACTGATGTAAAAAACAGCACCATCACTATTTGAAAAAAGTCATTTTTGATCAAATCTAGACAGGCCCCATTTCCAGCAGCCATCACTCCAACACTTTATCCTTGAGTAATCATGCCAAATTGCTAATTTGGTACTAGAAAATCACTTGCCATTATATCAAACACAGTTGAAAGCTATTTGGTTCGTTAAATGAAGCTTAACATTGTCTTTGTGTTTGTTTTTGAGTTGCCACAGTATGCAATAGACTGGTATGTCTTAAGGTCAATATTAGATCAAAAATGGGGGAAAAAAAGAATCAGCTTTCTCTTGAAACTCATCAGTCAATCATTGTTTTGAGGAATGAAGGCTATACAATGCTTGAAATTGCCAGAAAACTGAAGATTTCATACAAAGGTATACACTACAGTCTTCTAAGACAAAGGATAACTGGCTCTAACAAGCACAGAAAGAGATGTGGAAGGCCAGATGTACAACTAAACAAGAGGATAAGTACATCAGAGTCTCTAGTTTGAGAAATAGACGCCTCACATGTCCTCAGCTGACAGCTTCATTGAATTCTACCCACTCAACACCAGTTTCATGTACAACAGTAAAGAGAAGACTCAGGGGTGCAGGCCTTATGGGAAGAATTGCAAAGAAAAAGCCACTTTTGAAACAGAAAAACAAAAAGAAAGGGTTAGAGTGGGCAAAGAAACAAACATTGGACAACAGATAATTGGAAAAGAGTTTCATGGATCTTAACCCCATTGAGTTTTGTGGGATCAGCTAGACTGTAAGGTGTGTGAGAAGTGCCCGACAAGACAGCCACATCTATGGCAAGTGCTACAGGAAGCGTGGGGTGAAATGTCACCTGAGTATCTGGACAAACTGACAGCTGGAATGCCAAGGATCTGCAAAGCTGTCATTGCTGCACGTGGAGGACTTTTTGATGAGAACACTTTGAAGAAGTCTGAGAAGTTCTGAATTTTTTTCAAATTATAATAGTAATTTTTCACATTATTAATGTCCTGACTATACATTGTGATCAGTTTAATGCCACTTTGGTGAATAAAAGTAACAATTTCTTTCCATAAGAGCAAAATCTGTACATTATTACAAACCTATATGGACATTAAAAAGGAAATCAGGAGGTGAAAAAGAAAAGAAAACAGATGCTCTATTCCAAAACCTAGTGAGCTGCCGATGCAGCTCGATCTTTGATGAGTCTCCCAAGCGAAGCATTGTTTGTACAGGTGCATCTCAATAAATTAGAATGTCGTGGAAAAGTTCATTTATTTCAGTAATTCAACTCAAATTGTGAAACTCGTGTATTAAATAAATTCAATGCACACAGACTGAAGTAGTTTAAGTCTTTGGTTCTTTTAATTGTGATGATTTTGGCTCACATTTAACAAAAACCCACCAATTCACTATCTCAAAAAATTAGAATACATCATAAGACCAATTAAAAAAAACATTTTTAGTGAATTGTTGGCCTTCTGGAAAATATGTTCATTTACTGTATATATACTCAATACTTGGTAGGGGCTCCTTTTGTTTTAATTACTGCCTCAATTCGGCGTGGCATGGCGGTGATCAGTTTGTGGCACTGCTGAGGTGGTATGGAAGCCCAAGTTTCTTTGACAGTGGCCTTCAGCTCATCTGCATTTTTTGGTCTCTTGTTTCTCATTTTCCTCTTGACAATACCCCATAGATTCTCTATGGGGTTCAGGTCTGGTGAGTTTGCAGGCCAGTCAAGCACACCAACACCATGGTCATTTAACCAACTTTTGGTGCTTTTGGCAGTGTGGGCAGGTGCCAAATCCTGCTGGAAAATGAAATCAGCATCTTTAAAAAGCTGGTCAGCAGAAGGAAGCATGAAGTGCTCCAAAATTTCTTGCTAAACGGGTGCAGTGACTTTGGTTTTCAAAAAACACAATGGACCAACACCAGCAGATGACATTGCACCCCAAATCATCACAGACTGTGGAAACTTAACACTGGACTTCAAGCAACTTGGGCTATGAGCTTCTCCACCCTTCCTTCAGACTCTAGGACCTTGGTTTCCAAATGAAATACAAAACTTGCTCTCATCTGAAAAGAGGACTTTGGACCACTGGGCAACAGTCCAGTTCTTCTTCTCCTTAGCCCAGGTAAGACACCTCTGACGTTGTCTGTGGTTCAGGAGTGGCTTAACAGAGGAATAAGACAACTGTAGCCAAATTCCTTGACACGTCTGTGTGTGGTGGCTCTTGATGCCTTGACCCCAGCCTCAGTCCATTCCTTGTGAAGTTCTCCCAAATTCTTGAATCGATTTTGCTTGACAATCCTCATAAGGCTGCGGTTCTCTCGGTTGGTTGTGCATCTTTTTCTTCCACACTTTTTCCTTCCACTCAACTTTCTGTTAACATGCTTGGATACAGCACTCTGTGAACAGCCAGCTTCTTTGGCAATGAATGTTTGTGGCTTACCCTCCTTGTGAAGGGTGTCAATGATTGTCTTCTGGACAACTGTCAGATCAGCAGTCTTCCCCATGATTGTGTAGCCTAGTGAACCAAACTGAGAGACCATTTTGAAGGCTCAGGAAACCTTTGCAGGTGTTTTGAGTTGATTAGCTGATTGGCATGTCACCATATTCTAATTTTTTGAGATAGTGAATTGGTGGGTTTTTGTTAAATGTGAGCCAAAATCATCACAATTAAAAGAACCAAAGACTTAAACTACTTCAGTCTGTGTGCATTGAATTTATTTAATACACGAGTTTCACAATTTGAGTTGAATTACTGAAATAAATGAACTTTTCCATGACATTCTAATTTATTGAGATGCACCTGTATGTAGAACATTCCAAAACAGTCGCTTATGAAGTTCTTCCAACTTGGTTAGCATGCTACCTTAGGCCACATTTTGAAAATGCATTGATATTAATACAGTTACACCACTCATCCACACAGGAACAATCGCAAACCCTTGACATTTAATCTCATGCAGGATATGAATAACAGAATTCAATATTTACTAGCTAAAACTATAATTCTAGCAATAGGACACTACCAGTGAAAATGCTAATTCTTGATATAAGTACATTTGCACTAGTAAAAAGGTTGAATTTAGTACAAAATTCTTGATATTAAAAATGATGTAATTACTAATGCAAATATAATAACTGATATCAAAAATATAGAGAAGTAATTTCATCCCTGATATCAAGAATTAGCATTTTAACTAGTGAAAATGTAATTGTTGATATCTGCAAGTATAACTCATATCCTGTACGTGATTAAATGGCGAAAGGGCTTGGGATACAGCAACAGTGTTTTTCCTCCACCAAAAACAGAGACTTTCAAAAACCTTGTCCATAATTGCCTAGCAGTGAAAACACTGACGTTAGAAACTGAAAATGGATGAATGTGAATGAGGCCTTACAAAGCAGAAGCCTATGTAGCAGTAGACAGCAATGCAGCTCACTAGGTTTGGTACAGAGCCATATTTCTCAAAAATAAAAAAAATAAAAAATAAAATAAAATAAAATAAAAATAAAAATTTATATATATATATATATATATATATATATATATATATATATATATATATATATATATATATATACTACCATTCAAAAGTTTAGGGTCACTTTATTTTTTATTTTTTTCACATTTTAGAATAATAGTAAAGTCATCACAACTATGGAATAATAGAAATTGAAATATGGGAATTATGTTGTGACTAAAAAATCCAAAATAAATCAAAACTGTGTTATATTTTAGCATCTTCAAAGTGGCCACCTTTTGCCTAGATTTTGCAGAAATGTACTCTTGGCATTTTCTCAACCAACTTCTTGAGGTATCACACTGGGATGCTTTTTAAACAGTATTGAAGGAGTTCCCATCTATGTTGGGCACGTAGTGGCTGCTTTTCTTAATTATTCGGTCCAAGTGTTACGTTGGCATAATTATATTTTTGTCTACAAAACTAATTTCAAACATTTAAGCATACGCCTTCAGATCAAAAGGTTTTTAAGATCATGAAAAACTTTTCTGGCAAGTGACCCAAAACTTTTGAACGGTAGTGTGTATATATATATATATATATATATATATATAAGAGGGTAAGAGACAGACATAAGAGTTTCTTTCCTATCTCTTCCTACCTCCCTATCTCTTTCCCAATGCAGCATTTGTCCAATTACTGGGAGAATACAGGCAGAACAGCACACTTCACAGCTTTCAAGTGTGTCTGCAGTCTCATGGGAATTGAAAGAGAGAGATAGGAAGAGGAATCCTCAAATACCCCTCTTCCCTTATCATCTTTCTCTCTCACTTTCTATCTGAGAAACATACTTCTCTTGCTCTCTCTGCACTTCTTCCAAACGATTCTATAGTGACACGATTCTATTTCAACTAGATCACACATTTCTAATTAGGACACAAATTAGTTGGAAGAGAGAGCGCAGCCCCTGTCTCACCGAAGTATCACCGCCACAGGAAGTACTCTTAAGCACCTGTTCCCATATCCAGCACTCCATAAAAACATGAATAGTCTTCATGAGGCCATCAAACTAGAATCATGCGAAGGTATTTCACAGCACCCCTCAGACTAATAAAGAAGATTCAAATCCATAGGAGTGTCACCACATGCCTGATCTAATTTGTGTACATCACTGTGACTGTGAAATAAGGGTTACATTAAAGCTTGAGGCAGAGACAGATACTTAAAATAGTAAAACAGAGAAGTCAAGCAGTGAGTGAATCACCAATAGACAGCATTCTGCTAGTACATCTTGAAGGATTATTCCAAGTTAAACACAAGTAAAGCTCTATAGAAAGCATCTAAGCCATGCGTCGATTCAACATGTTACTTCCGAATTTAGTGTATATACAGACTGATATTTACAGATAGCAATAGAAAGACTATATATATACTGTATGTAGGTGGATGAACAAACTTCTGGTTATGCATTACTGTTGTAATTCCTGTGAACATACTTGGGTGATAGTTACGTCATGCCCTTTTCTGGATTACATGCGTGTGTCATACGCAGCTTATCAGGTTTACCAGGTTTGAAAGGTAAGATTTCACACAGACAATTTTGATAAACCTTTCTATTACGCCAGTCCAATGCAAACATGTAAAATTTTTAAGTGTTATGGCAATTTTAAAATTGATGCATGATAGCCCCACTGATGTCTACTGTAAGTACATTACTGTGCACACATTTTTTGCATGTTTTACAAACTGAGCAACAAGTCGATATAACTTTCTCTGGTAATCAGCATGTCACAGATGCTGCAAATAGAACTTAACTTATATTTAACCCAGAATATTGATATAGCGTATACCCTGACTTATTCTACAGAAAACCTCACAAATTAGAGTCTCCTAAACGATACTAGCTTTAAAATAGTACATAATATGAGGGACCTCATTACGTTTTGCTGCAGTGTGGATGAATGTGGATTTTATGCAAACAAATTACACATGAGAGAACATATATACAAACCCACCCCAGAGCTCAGTTTTATTACTGGTACATCTTCGCCTCATCAGTCTTTTTTGAGGGTGTCCACATTATGCACCTCAGTTCTTGACCATGATAAATGGGGCAGGCTCCTGTTTTTAATAAACCCCTTTATCAAGCTACCACAGACACATACACACATATCCATGTATGGATACGCATAAACAAATGCATTTGCACTGTTGGACTAAAGACAGACCGATATATTGGCAAGGCAGATTAATTGGCCGATATCTGGCCATTTTGAGATTAGAGATCTTTCTACCAAAAGATTTGTCAATCGATATTGCACATTTTCTATCAAATATAAGAACATCTATCTATCTATCTATCTATCTATCTATCTATCTATCTATATATCTGTCTATCTGTCTGTCTATCTGTCTGTCTGTCTGTTTGTTTTCTCTTTTCTCTTGATCAGCATCAGTAAAAGAAAAACATCAGTTATATTCAACCACTCACCAATCATCATATATCACCATATTTCTTACCTAATCCAAAATGCTAATATATATGAGGAAAGAAAATGCTTTGCAGTAGTACATGGGCCTCAGTTGCTTGTCCAGCAGGCCGAGTTGCATAACAGACCTTAAACAGAATGACATTGCTAAGGGAGAATAGGATGAGCTTTTGGTGCATAATACAACCTGATCTATGGTTGTGGTGCAGTCAGTCCGACCTGCACAAACACACACACATACACACAAACCATGGCTGACATAAAGCTCTCATCAAAGCAAAAGTATGGAGCATAAGATACACAAAGAGTTTCACACAGCCCAACACATATTTCCAACTGATTGTTTGAATCAACTGCATTATCACACCATTCTTTGAATTTGCACACAAAAGCAAGCTAATTTAAAACTGCACTCAATTGTGCATTCAAATGCAAGTGGTAAAAACACATCAGTGTGGCTTTTCCACACACCAGTGGGATTTCAGAGAACAGATGGAAACTGTAAATATTTCTAATTAATATTCTCACTAGAGAACCCTGAGATTATGGATTCAAAACCATCTCTTTTGATACTGTATACAACTTATGATACCTCTAACATAATATTTGTACTCTGTCCCTAATGTAACAAAGTGTGTAATGTTTTAAATAACAGAGTTAATAACCATTTCCTATTCTAGCTAAATGTATAACTATAAGTAAGCCATTCATAGGTTGATTTTTACCCGAAAAGTATAAACAAAGTGGCTCTGTGGCACTATCAAAACATTCCTCTGTTTGCTTAAGCATCCCAACCAGCCAACATAGCAACATAGAGTGCAACAGTCAGGTTAGAAGTAAAAAAAATCCCATTAATTATTTTTCCATAGGGGAAATTATTTTTAATGATAACTTGTAAACCTTTAAAGACAGACCTAGCATGACCTCCAAGGTTGTTAGTCAATGATACAGTATATGCTTCTGTTGAAGTTATTAGTCCGTGTTATTTCAACTTAATTTAAGAAAACATGAACATATTTATTAACTAAATTTGTGGTGAACTACACTACCCATGATCCTGCAGAAAAAGATTTACCAAGAAGAGAATCATGTCAAAGTGCACCTAAAGTGCTTGGCAGCAATCGAGTCCCTACACTTTCAGACTTATATATTTTTAGATATTTGAATAATTTGCAATAAACGTAAAATATATTTAAATTTGTTAACGTTATTCACAATGCTTCCTGTGATTGTAGTTTCATGAAAGACAATAAGTACACAGGGGAGAATTCACACAACTGTGCCACTTTTGCGAGTGGTATTTTAGTGCAAAAAACCTTTGTCTTACACACTAACCACTCACAATCTTGTTTAAGTAGGCGCAAACAGCTCTGAAATTGCGTTGCACTTGAGTATTTCATTGTCATTCCTTTCTGTGCAAACACATCTCCTTTCTATGTACTGTAAATTAGGCTTATTATAGATTGCGCTTCATTCACACAAAAAAAATTACTGGACGCAATTTACATCACACTATTAATCATGTGGTAAAATGAATTTTGTTTAAAAGAAATGTTTGTGTACATTTCTATCCAGCATATCAACAGTAATTCATCAAACAATAATCAAATGATGGAGAAGAGCGTTATATCCTGGCATAGCAGTGTATCCAGATGTGCGGTGTAGTCAAGCGCACTGTCGCCATGTTAAAGGGATGATTCAGGTGTCTGCCTCCCACTGACGCTACACAGTCCCGGCAGTGTCAGATAACGGTGGTCTGCTGCATCATCCACTATACAGTGGACAGAATCAGATGGCAAGATTGGAATTGTGCATTGCCTGATCTGCATAATTCCTTTAGTGAATCGGCTGCTAAACCAGCGCAGACAGAGCATGCAAATAACATGCACTTTTATTGGGCTCTATTAATTCTTAGTGAATTCCCCCCACAGACTTGTACCTTCATCTTGTTGTCCAATTTTAAAAAGAAATTCTTGCTTCAAATCAATGTTTGTAATGTTGTGATTCACCTCGCAGCTGGTTGGTTTGGTCCATGGCTTAGAACTCCTTTGTGAAGGATTTTAAATAATAATGGGGAAAACACTTACGGAACTAAGATGGCTGAAAAAGTGGGAGGGCACTGTTGAGTTTTGGGCGAGACTATCTTTTTCTCCGACTAATAGAAGACGTTTTTGCGAATCTTGTTTAAAAACAGTCATTATTTTTGCAACTCAGTTTGCTGACACTATTGGCACAGAAAATACACACCAAGTATTTGCATTTTTAAAAGAAGGTTATATGAGATGTATATGCACATATTAGCTTGTTTTCTCTTAAGGTGTTAATGCAGCAAAAGCAAATTGTATTTAGAATTTCATAAATAGAAAATAATTACAACAGTAGTTCTCTGGAACTAGATAGTTTTTTTTTAGCATGTACTGTATATATGTACATTTAAGAAGAACAGAGAGCAAAATAGAAACGAGTGGGTATTGAGGTTATCCTGATGGAGCCTAAATTGCAGTCTAGCCAAACAGCCCTCGGCCCTGTTCTTAATACAGAATAGCAAATGAGGCAGAACATAGTATCACTCAATCAACTCTCTGCTGTGTCTGGCCTCATACAGTATATATGCTGAATTCACAAAGTCTCTCTCTTCTCTCTCTCTCTCTCTCTCTCTCTCTGTTTCTATCTGTCTCTCTCTCAGATTTAATGAACCTTTCCCACCCCTCTGTCCTCAAACCTAGAAAAACTCCAAACTCCATTGCCTCCTCCCCTCTTCTTCCTGCACTCGATGTACATATAACAACATATTTTTTATACAGGGAGTCTGTCTTGCCAGTCTCCATGGCAACACCATCACTAGGCAACGGCCACTGCTCTTCCTGCTTTGTTGCGATGCAGATAGGAGTGCAACTGTGACAGGTAGTGACTGAGGCCTAGTGGAGCATAGACAAGAGACAGGTAAACTCATATGGAGAGGTTTTACAATTTGGCAACATTTGCTTGATGCTGCGTGGTGGATAATTATTTAAAGGTGTTTTTAATAAGGCCTTATTGAAACCTATAACATGTCCTGTGATTTTCATCATGCATTTAAAAACAAACAAACACACATGATATTACCCTTTTTTTCTTCTTTTTTTTCGGAAATGGTACCATAGTAATACCGATCATTGGGCATTGATCTAATTAATGATGTTAATACCATTCCAACATTTAAAAATACCTTTTAATACCATGGTACGTCAATATGGTAATCATTCAGTGCAATGAAATACACCGATCAGCCACAACATTAAAACCACCTGCCTAATATTGTGTAGGTCCCCCTCGTGCTGCCAAAACAGCACCAACCCGCATCTCAGAATAGCATTCTGAGATGCTATACTTCTCACCACAATTGTACAGAGTGGTTATCTGAGTTACTGTAGACTTTGTTAGTTCAAACCAGTCTGGCCATTCTCCACTGACCTCTCTCATCAACAAGGCATTTCCGTCCGCAGAACTGCCGCTCACTGGATGTTTTTTGTTTCTGGCACCATTCAGAGTAAACTCTAGAAGCTGCTTTGTGTGAAAATCCCATGGTTCGTGGTGAATTTCACTACACCATGATACAATCAGTGTGCTTTTTTCAAGGGTAATCTTAAATCACATATTCAAATGTACAATATAATATAATATAATATTCATTTAAATAATATTCATTTAAATAAAATTATAATATAATACTATACATGTTAGATGTAGACATATTAATTAGTAATTCCCAGTTTGTGGTATTTTAAACAACATGTTAAATTCCAATGAACTGTCAATGGGATAAAGCCTCTTTGAGACACAGTGCTTTCATAATGCCTGATTTTAAACAAGATCCTGATACTGAGAGCCTGATTTTTCCCATCAGTATATTACAATTGACTGTGTGGATGCTTTTGATAAATTCAGCCTCCACTTGTTCCCAGGTGTGCTGATATGCCATTATTATTTGTGGTTCCTTGATTTAGCCTCACAATCACGATTCCTCTCATTTATACAGCATGAGTGAGTTCATCTAAAGAACGAGTCATTCTGAGATTTTTCAAAGCCATTTGCTTACCAGCCATAATCACCGCAATTGTTCATCAAAAGAATGTGTGATTACTGACGTGCTTGTGTATATGTTACATGAGGAGCAGAGAAACAGAAGTAAAAAAATGTGAAGAGGGAACAGAAATAAACCAGACCTTGTGAAATTTAGGAATTAATATAGTATAAAACATCATTTATCAATGGCGAAATGTATACACAGATCTATTTTTTTATTTTGTTGTCTGCAATGCTGATCCTAAATGCTGCTTTTAAAGCTACCACCAAACTGTGAAATTACTATGAAAATAATCAGGAAAAAAGTGTATATTTAAAATATTTACAAATGAGAATAGTCAGAGGACAAGATTAGAAAAGTTAAACTAAATGTGTCATGACACTTAAATGTATCTTGTATGTCACCATTCCAATTATTGGCCATATGTCGCAAAGTTTGGGAGCTTGTCCAATTATCATATAGAGAAACTGGACTTCCAGGTGGCACAAAAATACATTGATTGAAAGCCTAATTGCCAATAAACAATCAGTTGCTTTTTTCAATGCATATAGGGCTCATAATGTTCTCATAAGTGTAGCATCCAGGTGGGACCCAAAATGATGTGTTTAGAGTTTCTTGTTCAACAAACATCAATCATTTCTCTGCTTAAATTAATGGTACATGTATCTGCTATAGCCACCAACTGAAGCAAGGTTTTGTGGGCTGTGTGTCTATGGAATCTTATTATAATGTAGTTCAGGATTTCCACCCTTTTTAGACAATGAATTTACATTAGTTTTCCAGTTGTTTGTGATTATTAGATATCATACCATTTCAGTGAAAATTGCTGGGTTTATTTATTTTTGTATCTCAGGTACCAATCTTTTGAATTAATGAATTTAAACGACTAATTAAATGTATCAAATAAAGACCTCAATAGACTGATCAACACTGATCATCATGCTTATCATGCTGGCAGACAGGCATGGTTTTCTCTACACAAGCACTACAAAGAGCAACTTTTAACCGAGGAAATATTTTAAAGCAGTTCAAATCTAAAAAAAATCATGGGGCAATGACTTGACACTATAAAGTATATATATATATATCACGGTCTGTGAGTTCGCCGGTATGTTCTGTTTGCTTTGGTTGTCTTTCCCTCGTGTATGTCAGGTGCCACCGGCATATGTAATCAGTGTTTCTATGGGGAAAGTATATACAGTATATGTGTGTATATATATATATATATATGCAGCTCTGGAAAAACACAAACATTTCATCCACACAACAATCATCCATGCGATTATCTAATCAGCACCTTTAATGTGGCAGTAGTGCAGTGCATAAAATCATGCAGATACGGGTCAGAAGTTTCAGTTAATATTCACATCAACCATCAGAATGGGGAAAAAATGTGATCTCAGTGATTTGGAGAGTGGCATGATTGTTGGTGCCAGATGGGCTGGTTTGAGTATTTCTGTAACTGCTGATCTCCTGGGATTTTCATGCACAACAGTCTCTAGAATTTACTCCAAATGGTGCCAAAAACAAAAAACATCCAGTGAGCGGCAGTTCTGTGGACAGAAACGCCTTGTTGATGAGAGAGGTCAATGGAGAATGGCCAGACTGATTCAAACCGACAAAGTCTACGGTAACTCAGATAACCGCTCTGTACAATTGTGGTGAGAAGAATAGCATCTCAGAATGTTTTTCTGAAATGTGGGTTGGCGCTGTTTTGGCGGCACAAGGGGGACATACACAATATTAGGCAGGTGGTTTTAATGTTGTGGCTGATTGGTGTATGTACATATATATATATATATATATATATATATATATATATACACACACATACTCTACTTGTTTTCTGGGCCTTCAAGTAAATAAAGGTAATGTAAATAAAGTAACATGTATAAAGAAAAAAATGTAAGTCTCATTAAAAGTTGAATTTCTTGAAAAATAAATGTTGGCATAAGTAGTTTGCAATAATATTTGATTAATATTTCTTAAAAAACGATAAGCATTAAAACTATTTTGTTTTTTAAATATTATTAAATGAAAAAATAAAAGTTTGTCCACCAAATAAAATTTAGATAAACATTAAACAAAAAGGACCTCATAAGGACAGACCTTTGTGTGTGTGAAGTTTAAAAATAAAGCCTCTTTGAGACACAATGCTTTTCATAATGCTTTTTTTAAACAAAATCCTGATACAGAGAGCCTGATTTTTCCCATTCAGCCTCCACTTGTTCCCAGGTGTACTGATCTGCCATTATTATTTGTGGTTCCTTGATTCAGCCTCACAATCACAAGGCTGAATCAATGAAAAATAAAATCTGATATTTTAACATTTTTATAAAAAGGCACATTTTGTTCAGGTCAAATGAAATAACCTTAAAAAAATTATTGATATTTCTGACAGAAAAATTAATGATACAACAAACATATATATATATATTTTTTAACCTTGAACAATGTTTGAAAACTATTTAAGGTGCATGGAAAAGTATTTTAATACCTTTTATTTGATTTTTACACCACTTGACATTTTCAAGACATTAAACCATTTTATTTTTTATTTATTTATTTTTTATGAGACCAACATAGACACAAATGTTTTTAAAAAACAAAAACGTGACTTTTTTTTTTTTAAACTAGATTTTTAAAAGATTTCTAATTTTTATCACCTCGGACAAACTTATTTGTCAACGACCCATATTCACTATAGTAATTTCCATGACGTTTCCATGACTTTTATTAATTTAAATTTTATAGATTTGATTGATTTCAATGACTTTTCTGAGCCTGGAAAAGTCGCTATTTTAAAATTCTATTATATTCCCAGGTTGTCCATGACTGTGGAAGCCCTGCACACCATGTTGATTTGATCGAACAAGCTTGACAGATGTGTTATTTTACATTTTTATTCACTAAAGAAATTTAAACATACCCAGAGTAGTATGTAATATATATTTTATTTTTACACAGATCACATCATTGCCACATTTTTTTAATGAAATTTTAGGGAAAGCTGTGCAATCTTAAAGCAATTGCCACTGGAATATAGAGAGCAAACAAACAGCCAGAAAGACAGATGAAATCTGACCTTCACCACAATGAACAACAACCCCCCACCACCACCACTACAAAAAACACCAGCACCCCTCCAACTGTCTGCCTGCTGACCCTCTGTCTCCATAAACCTGAGTCTGAATCTCAATCTACACTCCAGGGCCAGAAATGGGTGCACCATGTGTGTGTATGTGTGTATGTACATGTGGGAGAGAATTTTATCTAGAACTCCCGAATCACAAAATCCAATTTTCAGGTGCACGTCTAGAGGGTCAACTTCAAATGCAAACACCAGCCCCTCTACCCTTCTCCCTCCATACTGACACCAGTGCACAGACAGCATCCCTCCCCCACACCTCGCTGGATGGCCCCCAATACCCCCCACCTCCACCCGACTAGCACCACCACCACCACAACACTATACAAAAAAGAATATGAGCAGGCATGAATTTTAATGCAGTCGCTCATCTCTGCCAAGCATGCTGAATTTTGCAGAGGAAATAAATAAAATGTGGAAAAAATACAAAGGAATGATAGATGAATCTTAAATCAAACAGAAAGAGAAAGAGATAGGAGAGAGTGTAAAAAAATAGAGTTGGAAAGACAAAGGTGATGGAAAACAAAGACAGAGAAAGGGATGACTATGAAAAAGTTATTCGTATGTAAAGTGCATACAATACATACATTTCCAGTGTCATCTAGTCTTCAGAGGATTTGTACATCTCTAAAGTTTTCATTCTTCAAAAAGGTGTACATTGTAGATGCTGTCAGTAAGGGATGAAATTTGGGATATTCATGATATCGAAAATTTTGCTTCTGATATAAAATTAAGCAACATTTTGGGGGGAATTTACAAATAATGAACTATGCCCGAAAAAAGCTAACATGCCCACAGAATCTGTGATGAGTGCAATTTGCACACGCAATTCTGATTGGTTCTGAGTGCTATATACCGAAGAATGCAGCTGTCAGGTTTGGTTGAGGAAATGGCAGGACTCAAACACAGAGTAGCGATACAAAAATATAACAAAAACAAACAAAAACTACCCTGAAGGGGGAAAAACACATTCGAGGGCAACAAACCAGCTGACGGGCTGGGCTGGAGCAGGGCTGGAATAAGACAAACCGGACAGGACAGGAACCGACTGACAGACACCTAACCCCGGTTAGGAGTCTGTCAGTCGGTTCCTGTTCCTGTTCCTGTCCTGTCCGGACAGGCTCAAGACAAAAACCACAATGGGGTTAAATAGGGAAGGAAACAAGGAGATAATGAGGAGGGCAAGTGAAAACAATCAACTAATAATCAGACAGATATCAAGGCAAACGAGAGGGCAGGGGAATGAGAAAACACAAACCCAAGTGCATTCACACAGCACGAGACAAAACACAAGTGCCTGGATTCAGCCACAGAGTAAATAAATCAAACCAACCATAAAACAGACATAAAACAGGTACATGTCAAGGCTCTGCCACAAAGTGGGAAAAAAAACCAAAACTAACGGCAGAACCCTGACAGCAGCAGACCACAGCGATCTGGCACGTTCTATTGGGACAGTACAGCATCACTCCACTACTGTGATCCAGACACTTGAATCATCTATTTAACACACTGAAAGTGCACCTGACAACACCGCACATCTGCATATATGTCCGGTTATAATGCCCTTTGCATATAGATGCTAAATGTATCCAATCATCTCTTTTAAATAAAATGTTACATTTCAAATTAAACTTTACGCTTGCTTTCCTCAGGCAGGAATAGCATGATGTTAATTGTGGTGGGCAAATAGCATTGAGTTTTGTGAATAACGATCAATCTATAATGAGCCCAATTTACATAGAAAGGAGGTGCGTTTGCATGGAAAGGAATGACAATGACTCATTATATACAGTATAACTAATTAAATACTCAATATGCAGCGCTATTTTAGCGCTGATTGCGCCTGCTTAGAACTAGATTGCGGATAGTTGGTGAATACGCAGGTTTTTGCACTGAAATATGCAATGAATTCACCCCTGTGAGTATTGTGACAATTTTAATGCACTTTTTATGTGCCCACTAAGTTTCCTTAAGACTGTTTCATCAGATTAGTTTTGGGATTCTTCTTGCGATTCGATAGTAGGAGAGTATTAATGTTAGACAGAGATGTTTTAAAAAGCATCTCTGATTTAACAGTAGCAAAAATGGCATTAGACTTGGCAATATAATTTATTTGCATGCATGCTTCAGTTTCAACTGTCTGTTTTAATGAATCTACTGAATCAACTGTGATTCGATTCATTTGCGCCATCACTCAAGACTGTTCATGGAAGTCTCACCGTGGCATTTTACATACATTAAAAGCTTAAGTAAAGTAAATGTAGGTAAATAATGTCATTTATTACAATGTGTTGTTATATAGGTGCATATGGTTAAATAATTAAATATAATTTTCCTTGTGTACATTTAGTGAGCACAGTGTGGAAAAAAGGTTGAAAAATATTGAATAAATATCATATTTATCACCAGAACTACTGTGATTACATTTATATTTTACATTTCGGTATCTATCAAAATGTGTGAAAATTAATATTTGTTAGAACTACACTTTACGTACGAATACCTACGGATACTAACGAGATCACGCTGGAAAAAGCAATGTAAAAAGGGATGAATTCCCAGACTCGGGGCAGAAAGACAGGATAGAAGAATAGAAAAAGACAGAGAAGAGGGAGAGAGAACAGGAGAGGTAAAATCTCATCTCTTGTGAGAATAATCTGTCATTTATCAAACTGATAGAAAAGAGAGAAGCGAGGAGAGAGGGGTAGCAGTAAAACAAAATAAACGGAGAGGCTAGGAATTTTGGATTTGGTCTGGCTCCAATTCTTTCTTCTCCATCTTGAGTTGCGCAGCTCTAGTTATAATGCCTACGTCTAGATCTTTCTCATTTGGTCTAAATATTGCATGAATAATGCATGGGCCTAGGATTCATTAAAACCCCTCTTATTACTAATATTGCTCATGGTGTAAAATGGGAATGTGGGGTGTGTGTGAAATGAGAAACTGGGAGGGAAGGGGGAAAACGAATCGTCTTGCATATGCTATCGCTCGTGCCTTGTCTGAAAATCCACATTTTAACACACCCATTATTTTCTGCTCTTTTCCTTCTAACCAGTTTTCCAACAGAAAAGCCAGTGGCTGTAAGGGGTAAACAAAACGATGGGCAGGCCAATTCACCTAAGCACTAAGCCAGATAACTCTGGAAGGCAAATAGGCATGATTTCACAAGGACACTGCAATGAGGTCATTGTTACCTTGTCTTTGTCAGACAAAAGGCTGCAGACTGTACACTGCAAAGCCATAAACAAAGGGAGCAAGATCTTATACTGATTATGTCACATGACTTCAACATGTTACTGTGTGACTCCTTTTTGTAATGCATGTCTGTGAGATAGCTAAAACCCCTTTTCCACCAAAACGGTGCAGATGCTGGTGCCGGAGCTAGTGCGTGGGATGTACGGACCTCTCTCAGAATAAACCTGTATGCAGTATACTGTATACTGCATATCCTAATATTTGTAACAAACAAATATGTGCATCCCAGTGTTGTTTACAAGTCTTTTGCTATGTTCATGTTGTGTCTGAATTACCATAATTACAAGATGACAAACCAGAAATTCTTCTCTGACCTGTTAAAGTCTTTGAACTCAGATATTACTTGTTTCATAATGCCAAATAGATCCACGCAGCTTTGTTGTTGATGACAGCCAAATACTTAATTACTATGTCCATTCACCCCAATACCTGGAGGCTGATCACACTGTGAATTCACGTCAATACATACAGAAATTCGAATTACTGCCCACAGTGGCTGAAGCTGGAAGTGTTGTTGAATGTATGGGCAATGAAATGTCCACAGAGTGGCGCTAAAAGCAAATCATTTTTTAGTTGTAAATTATGTGATACAGTCAGCAGAAATGCATATTTTTTTAACTCGACCCCCTAACCTAAGGGTGGGGAACATCAGGCAACATTCGGAAGCAACACGTCGATTTTCCGTTATATCATGTTAAAAATTGTAACTGTAGCGGGTGCTGCCATTTTGGTCCTTTTTACATGCCATCATGAAGTGAGAGAAGTCATAGCTTTCAGAAAATTCTCAGTTTACCACTTGTAACTGTAATTTGATAAAGACGTGAACAGTTTTAACAGGCCGTAAACTAGTAATTACAGTAATTCCAGCATCATGTGAATGCAGCATTTCTCCTAGTTTTGAAAACATATTTTAACACCCAAAGTAATTTCATACTGAATTTATAACTTCAGTCAAAAGTTATTTCAAATATATAACCAATAAAAATTCAGATCAATCAAATCACACAAATGATATTGGTAAATAAAAGCATTTTATTTCAGATAGATGGGGAAAATAAAGTGTCTGGAGTTGCACAACAAAAAAGGGAAAGAAATTAGAACCAAAACAGTCAACTGAAGGTGCGTCGGGTTGCAACACGCTTCATCAGGCATATCCAGTGTCGATAGCTTTTTTTATTATAATGGGAGAAATCTAGTTTTGTCACATCACTTTAGCTAGTTGTTGGTGTTTTGAAATCTTTATGTCGTGATGGCATTATCCCACCACAAGCAGGTTTAAGGGGACAATTTGGAGCCAATGTGTGCAGCCCAGACAGTGGAAATGCGTGGAACTCTGCCAGATTGGGCACCAGCACCATGTCAGTGGAAAAGGGTATGAGAGTGGATAAATAATGTTAGAATAGCGGTACTCTATGGGTTGTGTTATGAGTGCGTAATACGTGGCTGATGCTGGGCTCACGTTTGTGGTTGTTCTTGCGCTGAAAGGGCAATGTGTGCCGTTCTGAGTCTTCCTCACCCTCCTCGTCTGCCAGGTGTGTGTGAGTGTAGTGATAACTCAAACCTGGGCGGTTCTTATAGCGCTTCCCACAAACTAAATATGAACAAACACACAAGCAAACAAAGAGACTGTCACATGACATGATTCCAGGACTCTTAACAGTAATATAAATCATATAATTACAATTACAATAGTATTAACAGTTTTTTAATTACAAAGAACTCCTCCTTACATAAACTAATAACACATTAATTACATATTATCACAAAGTAATTACTAAGATAATGTAATATGGACACTATATAGTGTGACTTATAATAAAGTGATTAAAAATGGTGATCAGTTGCAGGAAGTATGATACACAGTTTCCTTGATATTTTCATATACATTTTAACCTGAATTATTATGTTGAAAAAAGACATGTACCTGTATCTATAAATGCCTGCATGATTGTATACATTTTTCTTTTTCTCACGATGGCTTTGATAATGAATATAGAGTTCTACTTTGTGTTACACACATATGCTGACAGTTATACTCACTGTCACACACATATGGCTTGTCTCTGTCCTCTAGGGATGCTGGTTCCTGTCTCTTCCTCATCCCTCCGACACCACATGCCTAGGCACATCAAAACAGCACACATAAACATGCACACAGATCAATCTGCAGTTGGCAACCAGTCTCTTGTACACAGGTGTTGCTAGAGAACCATCGCTATTTTGGCTTTGTGGAGCCCCCCAACGCACTTCCTTCTTCAAGCTTCAAGCAAATCCTCTTAAACAGCATTAATTACACCTCACACACAATTATCACAGCATCTCTTCTATACACTGCATGATAATTATGTGTGGTATGTGAGATGTTAGAGGAAGTAGTGTGCCCCAATTAACAGCACAGAAGGTGGGACATTTTAGGGACAAGAGCTAAGGCATTTCCAGGCAAAGTTCTGTTTGTTCTCCTTTCATGCATTTCTGCTAGACTAGACAACTGCAATTTGCATGTATTAAGCTGGATTGGCTAGACTACTGAAACTTGCATGCATTTCTGCAGGGGTTGTGCACCATTTAGAATTGAGAATGCCTTTTAAGTTCCATTTAAGGCAGCAAACGGGATGATGAATTGTAATTCGAATATGAATTGAAGTAGTATTAATAAAATGGAATGATACTCAAATAAATGTATATACAGTAAATGCTTGTAGTTTTTAAGTGTAGTTTTTAATAATACATTTAATTTTAACAGAACAGAATGAGTTACCAATAAACATGTAATCATACACAAAACATATGTGGTATTTCTAACACTTTAAACTTAGTTTCAATTTGTTAACATAAGTAAATGCATTAGGTAAATAAACAGTACTGTGCAAAAGTCTTAGGCACATTTGTCTTAAGATGGTTATTTATATTTTCAGCTTTAGTGTGTCAATAGGAAATATACATTTTAGACTCCCAAACATTTCTTTTGCAAATAGAACAGAAGTACAGGGAGCCCTGCAACAGGTGGCATGGTCCCCACAGAGCTCCCCACTGAATACTGAGTCAGTCTGACTCAATTGAGACAGCCTAAATAGATAGAAGAACTGTGGTGAATTCTCCAAGAAGCTTGGAACATCCTATCTGCCAACAACCAAGAAAAACTGTATCCAGGTGTACCTAGGAGAATTGTTGCTGTTTTGAAGGCAAAGGTGGTCACAACGAATATTGATTTAGATTTTTTATGTTTACTGGACTTTGAATGACGTTAATTGATAAATGAAAACGATTTATGACACTATGTTTGAAGACATCCTCACTATGCAACATTTTTCCCAAGTGCCTAAAACTTTTGCACAGTACTGTAAATGTATTAACAATATTTTTACAACATTTGTAAATGTTGGTTGTACAAAACTACAACTGTTCATTGTGAGTTTATAATGCTTTAAATAATGTTAAAATATCCCATTTTACTTTTAAATATTTCTTAATATTGGCTGAAATTAACATAAACCAAAATTAATTCATGTTATAAAAGTATTCTTTATTGATAGTTCATGTTATACTTATGTAGTTAACTATTGTTAACAAATATCACCTTACTGTAAAGTGTTAGCGTTATTATATAGGTTAGGTTAATAATCAATGTTTGAAATTTAACCTATAGAAATTGGTAATATTATATTTATATATACACACACACACACACACACACACACACACACACACACACACACATATAGTATACAGAATATATATACATACATATATATACAGGTGCATCTCAATAAATTAGAATGTCATGGAAAAGTTCATTTATTTCAGTAATTCAACTCAAATTGTGAAACTTGTGTATTAAATAAATTCAGTGCACACAGACTGAAGTAGTTCAAGTCTTTGGTTCTTTTAATTGTGATGATTTTGGCTCACATTTAACAAAAACCCACCAATTCACTATCTCAACAAATTAGAATATATCATAAGACCAATAAAAAAACATTTTTAGTGAATTGTTGGCCTTCTGGAAAGTATGTTCATTTACTGTATATGTACTCAATACTTGGTAGGCGCTCCTTTTGCTTTAATTACTGCCTCAATTCGGCGTGGCATGGAGGTGATCAGTTTGTGGCACTGCTGAGGTGGTATGGAAGCCCAGGTTTCTTTGACAGTGGCCTTCAGCTCATCTGCATTTTTTGGTCTCTTGTTTCTCATTTTCCTCTTGACAATACCCCATAGATTCTCTATGGGGTTCAGGTCTGGTGAGTTTGCTGGCCAGTCAAGCACACCAACACCATGGTCATTTAACCAACTTTTGGTGCTTTTGGCAGTGTGGGCAGGTGCCAAATCCTGCTGGAAAATGCTGAAAAAGCTGGTCAGCAGAAGGAAGCATGAAGTGCTCCAAAATTTCTTGGTAAACGGGTGCAGTGACTTTGGTTTTCAAAAAACACAATGGACCAACACCAGCAGATGACATTGCACCCCAAATCATCACAGACTGTGGAAACTTAACACTGGACTTCAAGCAACTTGGGCTATGAGCTTCTCCACCCTTCCTCCAGACTCTAGGACCTTGGTTTCCAAATGAAAATACAAAACTTGCTCTCATCTGAAAAGAGGACTTTGGACCACTGGGCAACAGTCCAGTTCTTCTTCTCCTTAGCCCAGGTAAGACGCTGTTTGTGGTTCAGGAGTGGCTTAACAAGAGGAATACGACAACTGTAGCCAAATTCCTTGACATGTCTGTGTGTTGTGGCTCTTGATGCCTTGACCCCAGCCTCAGTCCATTCCTTGTGAAGTTCACACAAATTCTTCTATTGGTTTTGCTTGACAATCCTCATAAGGCTGCGGTTCTCTCGATTGGTTGTGCATCTTTTTCTTCCACACTTTTTCCTTCCACTCAACTTTCTGTTAACATGCTTGGATACAGCACTCTGTGAACAGCCAGCTTCTTTGGCAATGAATGTTTGTGGCTTACCCTCCTTGTGAAGGGTGTCAATGATTGTCTTCTGGACAACTGTCGGATCAGCAGTCTTCCCCATGATTGTGTAGCCTAGTGAACCAAAGTGAGAGACCATTTTGAAGGCTCAGGAAACCTTTGCAGGTGTTTTGAGTTGATTAGCTGATTGGCATGTCACCATATTCTAATTTTTTGAGATAGTGAATTGGTGGGTTTTTGTTAAATGTGAGCCAAAATCATCACAATTAAAAGAGCCGAAGGCTTAAACTACTTCAGTCTGTGTGCATTGAATTTATTTAGTACACGATTTTCACAATTTGAGTTGAATTACTGAAATAAATGAACTTTTCCATGACATTCTAATTTATTGAGATGCACCTGTATATATATATATATATATATAGTTGTGCTCAAAAGTTTGCATACCCTTGGAGAATTGGTAATATATGTACCATTTTTAAAGAAAGCATGAGTGAGCAGGCAAAACACATTTCTTTTATTTCGTATGGGATTCATATTCAACTGTAGGTTATAACAGAATGGCACAATCATAAAACAAAACATGGCAACAAAGAATAAAATGAAATGACCCCTGTTCAAAAGTCTGCATACTCTTAGTTCTTAATACTGTGTATTGCCCCCCTTTAGCATCAATGACAGCGTGCAGTCTTTTGTAATAGTTGTCTGTGAGGCCCCAAATTCTTGCAGGTGGTATAGCTGCCCATTCGTCTTGGCAAAATGCCTCCAGGTCATGCAAAGTCTTTGGTCGTCTTGCATGAACCGCACGTTTGAGATCTCCCCAGAGTGGCTCGATGATATTAAGGTCAGGAGACTGTGATGGCCACTCCAGAACCTTCATCTTTTTCTGCTGTAACCACTGGAGGGTCATCTTGGCCTTGTGCTTAGGGTCATTGTCGTGCTGGAAAGTCCAAGAGCGTCCCATGCGCAGCTTTCGTGCAGAAGAATGCAAATTGTCTGCCAGTATTTTCTGATAACATGCTGCATTCATCTTGCCATCAATTTTCACAAGATTCCTCGTGCCTTTAGAGCTCACACACCCCCAAAGCATCAGTGAGCCACCACCATGCTTCACAGTGGGGATGGTATTCTTTTCACTATAGGCCTTGTTGACCCCTCTCCAAACATAGCGCTTATGGCTGTGACCGTAAAGCTCAATTTTGGTCTCGTCACTCCAAATTACAGTGTGCCAGAAGCTGTGAGGTGTGACAAGGTATTGTCGGGCATATTGTAACCGCGCTTTTTTGTGGCATTGCCGCAATAAAGGCTTCTTTCTGGCAGCTTGACCATGCAGCTCATTTTTGTTCAAGTATCATCGTATTGTGCTCCTTGAAACAACCAAACCGTCTTTTTACAGAGCAGCCTGTATTTCTCCTGAGGTTACCTGTGGGTTTTTCTTTGTATCCCGAACAATTCTTCTGGCAGTTGTGGCTGAAATCTTTCTTGGTCTACCTGACCTTGGCTTGGTATCAAGAGATCCCCGTATTTTCCACTTCTTAATAAGTGATTGAACAGTACTGACTGGCATTTTCAAGGCTTTGGATATCTTTTTATATCCTTTTCCATCTTTATAAAGATCTATTACCTTGTTACGCAGGTCTTTTGACAGTTCTTTTCTGCTCCCCATGGTTCAGTATCTAGCCTGCTCAGTGCATCCACGTGAGAGCTAACAAACTCATTGACTATTTATACACAGACACTAATTGCAATTTAAAAAGCCACAGGTGTGGGAAATTAACCTTTAATTGCCATTTAAAGCTGTGAGTGTCACCTTGTGTGTCTGTAACAAGGCCAAACATTCAAGGGTATGTAAACTTTTGATCAGGGCCATTTGGGTGATTTCTGTTATCATTATGATTTAAAAAGGAGCGAAACAACTATGTGATGATAAATGGCTTAATATGATCACTATCCTTAAATAAAATATATTTATTATAAATTATATCCTTTTTTTGCATGATCAGTCATATTTTCAAAATCAATGCCAAAATGTCACAATTTCTGCCAGGGTATGCAAACGTTTGAGCAGAACTGTATATTTAATATATGTCTGCTTTTTTATTTTTTATATATGTCTCTCTATATATACTGTATACACATTTATATTTTTTGTTGGCTGTGTTTATTATTTTGCCAGTACTGAACTTTGTTTAGAAAACAATTTCTAATCAGTTGAGAGAAAAATGTGTTCTGCATATCAGAGCTTAATTAGGAATAATTAGCCAGAATAAATGATGTAATTACATTGTGTCACAAATTTTATTTTGGATTAATAAAAGTCCTCTTTTGTGTGCCAATTTTGAAATTCTTTAAATTGCAATTCAGTAAATTTCTCTTCTTGTCATTTCAATTTCAATCCCACAATTAAATTATACTGTATATCAACTCTTGTTATTTACCATATAACATATTTAAATGTATACCCCTAATAAAAAATAAAAATAAAAAAGAAGTCTAATTTCACTCAAGCACCCAGTATCCTAACTATAAATCAGCAATTTGTACAGTTGTCCTTGTTCAGGTTGTGATCATTCATGGCTACTGCAACTTGTATGCATTTGTGCACAAAACCACACATCTTTTGATTCAAGCCTTTTGTGTGTGGGATTATAATTAAAGATCATCTAGTCATGTTTTCTGTGAGCTATCACACTATCAGGTGATGTCTTTAAAGTGGAATTAAAGGATGTTTTTCATGGGTGTAGGTAAGGAGCAGCTTTGAATATCAACACAAAGCCACTGGGGATGCAATGATGAAAGATGCGCAAGGATCAAACCTAGATAGATCAATGGCTGATGAGTTACAATAACCTGCTTTGTTCAGACACTAGCCTTGAGGAAATAGGAATACTAGATAAAACAAAGACCCCATGGGGATGACTGCAAATCTACAGGTCTGACATAAAACACAATGCTAATAATGCATAACCTCAAATGTGTGTTTTAGGCCTAATCGCTCCCTAGTGTGTGTGTGGGAAATCAGCCTGCCAAAATCCATATGAGTTTGTTGAACATTTAACTTTAAAACCATTGGTTTCACATTAAATTAGCAACTGCAGGTCCAAGCAAATGTTGATGTTGATGAAAGTATTTTACCCGTCCTTTGGTGCGGTTCTTGCGTTTGGGCATGTCCTCCTCCATCTCCTCCACATCCAACTCTTGAGGAAAATCCCCCACCAGCAGCTTCTGTAAACACAAGTAAAAACCGGCACATTTGAAAAAGATTGCACTACACTTGAATCTCAAATGAGCTCGTGAAAGAAAGAGAAGTGGGATGATAACAGGCCCTTAGAAAATAAAATCAATCTAAGAGAAGTAACATGTTTTATATCTGTTTGCTATAGACACTAGTATGTAATAGCACAAAGCAATGCATGCCATGTTACCCAGCGCACAGCGGATTAGAGTTAACTGAATAAACACACAGGAGAACCAGTGCCTAACAATCTTAAAGGCCTAGATGACAACAGCACATAAAAGACAGCAATTTGTCACAATAAAAAAGTAAAGTGCAAAGACAAGACTATTTGAAGAGCCATTGTCACAGACACTAACAACAATAGGACAAAACATCTGAGAAAGAAGGGAACAGAAACCAATCAAAAGATTTTTTTCTGCTGTTTTGTTTAAGAATGGTGTAATAATTCCATTTGCACTGAAAAGTATTTATTAGTGAGTCACGTGACGCCATGCGAGGATCGGATGTGTGAACGGCGAGCTCTGTGCCCTTTGCTAGTTTTAATACCTTTTAATGACATAAACCGGTGATATTTGATACACTCTGTTCCATAACTGTTCTAGGAGGACAATATGTCAAAGAATACAAAATCCTCGGGCTCTGGAGACATTAAAAGACACTTACGTGCTCAGGCTGACACCCCTTAGAAGGCCGCAGACCAGGGAGTCGATTAGGTCGGAGAGTTGCGGGAAATGCAGCAAGTGATGTTGAACATGTCGGCAATGCTGACGAAGGTCATTGCTGACTTGGAGGATCTTGCTGTGATATGAAAAGTGGAATTAAAGAATGTTTTTCATGGGTTTAGGTAAGGAGCAGCTTTGAATATCAACACAAAGCCGATCAATCGATCACTGCCATGGAGGCGAAATTTACTGATGTGGTCACAAGAGTGGGGGATGTCGAGAAAAGGATAGATTATCTGGAGTTATCGTGGAGGGAATTATCTGCTAATCCGCTAGCAACCAAGGTGGATTTGGAGTGTGTCTGGGAGAAGTTGGAGGACATGAAAAACCATAGCTGGCGGAATAACGTCCATATCGTGGGAGTCCCGGAGGGAGTAGAAGGACAGAATATGGTGGAATTCCTGGACGGGCTCTTTCCGAGTCTGCTCGACATAGCAGGCCATAAGCTGGAAATTGAGCAAGCTCACAGGGTTCTGGCTTGGCGATCCGCTGAGGGAGAAAATTCTGGCCAAATTTCTGAGATCATCAGATAAAGATCTTGTGTTACATGAGGCTAGAAGTAAAGGAAGGCTTTCTTGGAAGAACCATTGCATTTTCTTGTTCCCAGATTTTGCGAACTCGACAAGAGAGAAACGTGATCTATTCAAGGAATGCAAGAAACTTTTACATCAACAAAAGGTCGCTTTTGCACTGATATTCCCAGCCAAATTGAAAATAGACACTAAGGATGGCCATAAAACATTCACATGCCCACAGCAAGCGATGTCCTTCATAAAGTCTATGGAGTGAGTGGGTCATGTTGTGGTGCTCACGTTTTGGCCGGTTGGACCGGCTCACTGAACATTCGCTTGACTGTATGAAGATTCTGCGCGCTCTATTAGTGTTAGTTCCATATAGCGGCTGGAGTTTATTTTGTAGAGCAACACATCTTCGGGACGGTTTTGTGGATGAATCTACATGCTCTTTGTGCTTATTCGGCTGAAGTTTATTTTGTGGAGCATTTCTTGGAAAGTCATTGAAGTGAGTAAACAATTTGCTTGTACTCATGTTGCGGCCGAATGGACCGGCTCACTGAACATTCGTTTGACTGTCTGAAGAATCTGCATGCTCTTTTTGTGCTTGAGTTTATTTTGTAGAATAATACACCTTTAGGACAGTTTTATGGATGAAGCTACACGCTCTTTGTGTTTATTCTGCCTATTGGCTGGAGTTTTTTTTATAGATTATCTTGTGCTGTGTAATACTGTCTCAAAATTTTTTTATAGAATCACCAGACTTGGCAAAGTTGTCACAGAGGTTCTCATAGGCGTTCATGGACTGTTTGAGTTTGGAGGGATGGACGCCAGCTGGCGCTGTCGTGTGCTGGGTTAATGCACATGTTTTTTTTTCTGTTTGTTTGGTTCTAGGGAATATTCGGGGTTTGAATGTTGCACTAATGTTGGAATGTGGTCTTTATAATCCTGTTTTTGACACACAATCTATTTCTGTGCTGGTTCCGCATAGTGGCTAGAGTTTATTTTGTAGAGCAACACACCTTCTGGATGGTTTTGTGGATGAATCTACATGCTCTTTGTGCTTATTTGGCTGGAGTTTATTTTGTGGAGTATTTCTGGCAAAGTCATTGGAGTGAGTAAGTTATTTGCTTACACTCATATTGCAGCCGAATGGGCCGGCTCACTGAACATCCGCTTGACAGTTTGAGGAACCTGCACGTTTTTTTTGTGTGCTGGTGCCGCCTATCAGCTGGAGTTTATTTTGTGGAGCATTTCTTGGAAAATCATTGGAGTGAGTAAGTCATTTGCTTGTACTCATGTTGCAGCCAAATGGACCAGCTCACTGAACATTCGTTTGACTGTCTGAAGAATCTGCACACTCTTTTAGAGTTGAGTTTATTTTGTACAATAATACACCTTCAGGACAGTTTTATGGATGAAGCTACATGCTCTTTGTGTTTATTCTGCCTATTGGCTGGAGTTTTTTTATAGATTATCTTGTGCTGTGTAATTCTGTCTCAAGAAATTTGTGTAGAATCACTGGACTTGAGCAATCTGACGGCAAAGTTGTCGCAGAGGTTCTCATAGGCATTCATGGACTGTATGAGTTTGGAGGGATGGACGCCAGCTGGCGCTGTCATGCACGGGTTTAATGCACATGTTTTTCTTTTTCTCTTTGTTTGGTTCTGGGGAATGTTCGGGGTTTGACTGTTGCACTAATGTTGGAATGTGGTCTTGGTAATCCTGTTTTTGACACACAATCTATTTTTTCTTACATGTCAAAATGTCAAATGTTAATATGAGTGGATTGTCTATCTCCACGTGGAATGTGAATGAGTTGGGGCACCCCATAAAAAGAAGGAAGGTTATTTCTCTTATTAAGCGTAAGAAATATGATATAGTGTTTCTTCAACAAATGCACCTTTCCCTGCAGGAAGCTGAAAAATTTGGAAAGATATGGGGTGGGCATTTTTTTTAGTGCTGGCTCGAGTAAGAGCAGGGCAGTCATTACACTGATAAGTAAACATCTACATTTCAAATGTCTCAAACAGAATAAAGATACATTAGGAAGAGTCATTATTGTTTTAGCTGAAATTCAGGGAAAAGTCTTATTCTGGCAAATATATATGCGTCTAACGTTGATGATCAGGGCTTTTTTATAGGTCTTGAAAGGATGTTGCAAGCTGCTGGCACCCCTCATGATATAATACTGGGAGAAGACTTTAATCTTTTTATGGACTCAGTCCTTGATTATAGTGAAGCAAAAGTGTGCAAGCCCCTAGAGCAACAGTGACGCTTCACAGGACGTGTAAAAATCTTGGTCTTACAGATATTTGGAGACTTTTGAACCCATCTGGTAGGGACTATACATTTTTTTCTTCAATCCATTAGATTTACACTAGAATAGACTAGAATAGATAGAAGTCCCTCATTTCATCTGTTGTTGATTGCTCAACTGGAAACATTTTAGTCTTAGATCACGCCCTGGTGTCTTTAGAGGTGTTGCCACATACGGAGAAAAAGAAATCATATAGTTGCCGCTTTAATGTATCCCTTTTGCAAAATCCTGAATTCCAACAAATGCTAAAGGCTGAAATCAATGTCTATATGGAGACCAACTGGTCCTCAGTATCCTCTGTGGGCATGGCTTGGGAGGCACTTAAGGCGGTTCTTAGGGGAGACTTTCAGAGACCATCATACAGTATGCCTCATTCACCAAAAAATCCAAAGCACAAGAACTCGTGGAATTGGAGGGGAATTGTCACAGTCACCGTTGTTCTAAGGACTCTTATTTTTAAATAGTTTTTGTCTTGTCATTAGTTTCCCCAAACTACATTTCCCAGGATGCACTGCCCTCATCACAGCCATCTGTTCCCCATCTCCCTCACCTGTTCTCCATTCTCTCATCAGCACCTTTTTGTATAAATATCCTCTAGTTTTGTTCCATGATTGTCAGTTCTTGTTCATTGTTGCATGTCTAAATGTTACCACAAATGACTGTCTCGTTTTGTTACCATCATCATCATCTTCTTTGTATTCTCATCTTCTTTTGATTGTGGATTAAAGGATTGCTGCACTTAGATCCTTCTCCCTAGCCTCATCTATACAAAATGTGACAGAAGAACTGACCTACAAAAATGGATCTAGCGGCTGTCAGGATTCTCCTCCTTGAGCAAGGGGACTGTCCAGTTGAGGATCATGTCTGTGACTTTCTTGAACTGGCAAATTTAGTGCACTATGATGAGCACTCTCTAGTGATTTACTTCTGGGTCGGTCTGAATAGTGCACTAAAGGAACTAATTCCTCTGGCTGATCCTCACTGGACACTCTGTGAGTATATGGAGAAGGTTCTAGAACTTTGCGGTTACCCTTACACTGTGGGATATGGCAGGAACCCCGGGCCAAAACCTGCAACCAAGCCTCCCACGGCTCCTTGCTCCAAGCCTCCCATGGCTCCTTGCTCCAAGCCTCCCACGGCTCCTTGCTCCAAGCCTCCCAGGGCTCCTTGCTCCAAGCCTCCCAGGGCTCCTTCCTCCAAGCCTTCCACAGCTCCTCCCTCCAAGCCTTCCACGGTTAACGAGCCAGCGCCCATGCCTGCCACGGTTAATGAGCCAGCGCCCATGCCTGCCACTGTTAAGGAGCTAGAGCCAATGCCTGTAGCCTCGACCGTCCCAGAGCCAATGCCTGTAGCCTCGCCCATCCCAGAGCCAGTGCCTGTAGCCTCGCCCGTCCCAGCACCAGTGCCTGTAGCCTCGCCCATGCCCAGAGCCAGTGCCTGTAGCCCCATCTGTCCCAGAGCCTGCTCTCGTGGAGCTAACAGCCCTAGAATGTATTTCCACACATGTGCCCACCCCGAGCACCCTTCCTCCTCCGCTGGTTCTGTCCAGCCCCTCTACTCCACTGGTTTCGTCCAGCATCATCGACTCACTGGTTCCATCCAGCACCCTTGCCCTTCCTCCTCCGCTGGTTCCGTCCAGTACCCTGGCCCTTTCTCCTCCGCTGGCTCCACCCAGGACATCGGCTCCTCCTTCTTCTGATCAGCCGGTTCCCTCCAAGTTACTGGCTTGACCATTGCCCCTGGGGACTTCCCAGACTATGGGATCTGTTGACCCTCCAACTCCACCTTGGCCGTCCGATCCCTCAGTGTCACCTCGGCTCTGCGTCCCCTCGTCTCCGCTGTGGTCCTCCAGACTATCAGCATCACTGGGGTTCCTCGTCCCTCCAGCTCCGCATTGGTCCATCGGTCACCTTCCATGGCTCTGCCTCCCATGGCTCCATCCCTCGAGCCTTCCATGACTCCGCCTCCCTTGGCTCCACCCCAAGCCTTCCCTGGCCCAGCCTTCCTTGGCTCCATCCCTCGAGCCTTCCATGGCTCCACCCCTCGAGCCTTCCATGGCTCCGCCTCCCATTACTCTGCCTTCCATGGCTCCACCCTTTGAGCCTCTCATGGCTCCACCTTCCATGACTCTGCCTTCCATGGCTCCACCTCCCATGGCCCTGCCCCTCGAGCCTCCCACAGCCTCGTCCCTCGAGCCTCCCACAGCCTCCCAGGCCTCCCGATCCTGTCCCTGCACTGCGGCCACCTCCCAGGCCTCCTGACTCTACTCCTGTCCTATGGTCACCTCCCTGGCCTCCTGATCATCCCCAGACTCCTCCCTGGCCACAGGATCATCCGCCAATCCTTCCTGGACTCCATAATCTTCTTCCTGGATCCTCCTCTTCACCTGTTTCCTCCACCTTTAGGTGCCAGGAGTCGCCTTTTAAGGGGGGACTCTTATTTTTAAATAGTTTTTGTCTTGTCATTAGTTTCCCCAAACTACATTTCCCAGGATGCACTGCCCTCATCACAGCCATCTGTTCCCCATCTCCCTCACCTGTTCTCCATTCCCTAATCAGCACCTTTTTAACCCTCTAGTTATGTTCCATGATTGTCAGTTCTTGTTTGTTGTTGCATGGCTAAATGTTACCACAAATGACTGTCTTGTTTTGTTACCATCATTATCATCATCTTTGTATTCTCGCCTTCTTTTGATTGTGGATTAAAGGATTGCTGCACTTAGATACTGCTCTATAGCCTCATCTATACAAAACGTGACAGGGATATTAAAAGTGCCGAGACAGAGCTGAGGCGCCAAATGTCGCCTAATGGCCTCAGAGAATTGACCCGATTGAAATACAGATATAATACTATTTTGTAGCGGAAGGTGGAGTTTTGGCTATTCAGGGCAGGACAGTCATACTTTGAGTTGGGGGACAAAGCTGGGAAGCTTTTGGCTAGATATATAAAACAGAAAGAGTCTTTTTCTACCATTCCCTCAGTGAAATCTGCTGGTGGTGAAATATTTACCTTGGCCATTGATATTAATAATGCTTTTAAAGAATTCTATCTTGATCTCTACAGTTCCATGTCTTCGTCTACTGATGAAGATATTAGAAACTTTGTGGAACCATTAGAACTTCATAAACTGACGACTGAGCAATAAGTCTGAGATAACCTTGGACGAGCTTTGAAAGGTAATAAAAGC
This sequence comes from Myxocyprinus asiaticus, assembly GCF_019703515.2. Taxonomy (NCBI): domain Eukaryota; kingdom Metazoa; phylum Chordata; class Actinopteri; order Cypriniformes; family Catostomidae; genus Myxocyprinus; species Myxocyprinus asiaticus. The sequence goes on along the minus strand of NC_059382.1, from coordinate 26,055,978 downwards.
CTTTCCTACAGGCAAGGCTCTGGGGCCAGATGGCTTTGCCGCTTAATTTTTTAGATCTTATGCTACAGAACTGTCTCTTAACATCTCACTTGATGCCAAAAAGGCATTTGATATGATAGAATGGGATTATCTTTTTAATATTTTGGAAATATATGGGTTCGGAATACTTTTATTGGATGGATTAAGTTATTTTGTAGACACCCGGTAGGGGCGGTACAAACAAATTGATTAATTTCAGATTATTTTACTCTGGATAGGGGCACCCAGCAGGGTTGCTCTCTTTCCCCATTATTGTTCTGTCTTGCCCTGGAACCATTAGCAGCCGCGAAAAGAAAGTAAGATGATTTTCCAGGGGTGGTGGTGGGAGGTGTGGCGCATAAGCTTTTGCTTTATGCAGATGATATTTAGGGGCCTGGGTAGCTCAGTGGTAAAATACGCTGGCTACCACCCCTGGAGTTCGCTAGTTCGAATCCCAGGGCGTGCTGAGTGACTCCAGCCAGGTCTCCTAAGCAACCAAATTAGCCCGGTTGCTAGAGAGGGTAGAGTCACATGGGGTAACCTCCTAGTGGTCGGTATAATGTGGTTTGTTCTCGGTGGGGCGCATGGTGAATTGAGCATGGTTGCCGTGGTGGATGGCGTGAAGCCTCCACACGCACTATGTCTCCGTGGCAACGCGCTCAACAAGCCACGTGATAAGATGCGCGGGTTGACTGTCTCAGATGCGGAGGCAACTGGGATTCATTCTCCGCCACCCGGACTGAGGCGAATCACTACACAACCACAAGGACTTAGAGCGCATTGTGAATTGGGCATTCCAAATTGGGAGAAAAAGGGGAAAAATCCCAAAAAAAATAAATAAATAAATAAACATATATGCAGATGATATTTTATTATTCGTCTCTAACCCTACTAGATCTATGCCTTGCCTCCACAGAATTATTCATTCCTTTTCTAAGTTCTCAGAATACAGAGTCAATTGGTCTAAATCCAAAGCTTTGGCTCTGACAGTGTACTGCCTAATAACGGCTTTTCAGCCAGGCGCCTTCCAGTGGCCCAAACAGGGCATTAAGTATTTGGGCATTTTATTCCCAGCAAATTTGTGTGATTTAGTTAGAGTTAATTTTGACCCTTTAATAAAAATGCTTGAGCGATGTGGGCAGGTGGGCTCCATTACATTTATCTATGATTGGGAAGGTTAATGTTATTAAAATTAATTGTATTCCAAAATTCAACTACCTGCTACAATATCTCCCTGTAGATGTCCCTCTTCATTTGGAATGGTAAACGTCCCAGATTACATTTCAATAAGTTACATAGGCCTACCCAAGATTTTGTTTTATTATTATGCATTCAGTCTCAGACATTTGGCTCATTGGTCGCTTCCACCTGAGAGAGCCCCTCCCTGGTTTTTTATTGAACAGGAAGTTCTTGCCCCTATTTCGCCATTGCAGAGTCTTTCTATTAAACTAATCGGAGAAGTTAAGTTGCACCCCGTTATCTCGCATTTGCACTAGGTATGGACAAAAGTGTTTAATTCGGACATCTATTTAAATGTTGCTTCAAGCATATGGCTGGGCCCAAAATTATGTATTAATAAATCCTGACCCCAGCTTAGCTGGGATATGTGAAAAAAAAAGAATTTCACTGTATATGTGCAAATGTATAATGTGTGATAAATAAATAAAATTATCAATTAAAATTATTAATTATTAATTATTAATTAATAAAAATTATTAATTATTAATTATTATTAATCCCCTTTCTGCTGGTCAGAGTGGATTGTGAGGGAGGTTAATAAACTCGGTGACCTATAGGAGAGTGGAGTGTTGAGATCCTTTGAAAATATGGTTCAACATTTTAGGATTCCCAGATCTCAGTTCTTTAGGTAGTTACAGCTGTGGCACCTGCTCTGTGCCATTTCTGGGAGTAGCATACACCCCCCTAAAGCGGCAGATACTCTGGGAGTGGTGATTACTGCTTTTGGAAAAGGTCATGAGGCATCAGTGTATGACTCCCTGCTAATTCAGAGTCTGGGGAACGGAGCTTCAACTTCTCTCAAGAGACTATGGGAGAAAGATTTAAACTTGGTATTGGAGGAGGGAGTTTGGGCTAGGATTCTAAAAAATATCAAGTTTACATCTAGAGATGCAAGAGTGTGCCTTATGCAATTTAAGATTTTACATTGATTCTATTGGACCCCCTCTAGATTGTATAGGCTTGGTCTTAAAGACACACCCATCTGCTGGCAATACCAATCAGAAGATGGGGACACAACCCATGTTTTTTGGTGGTGTTTTAAGATCCAAGAATTTTGGTTGAGGGTTCAGAGCTTTATGTGTGAAGTATTGGACACTCAATTTTCATTTTGCCCCAGATTCTGTATCTTAGGTGATGGGGCGGTCATTAATATAGTGGATAGACACCCCTGGTGTCGCGAGTTCGAATCCAGGGCGTGCTGAGTGACTCCAGCCAGGTCTCTTAAGCAACCAAATTGGCCCGGTTGCTAGGGAGGGTAGAGTCACATGGGGTAACCTCCTCGTGGTCACCATAATGTGGTTCACTTTCGGTGGTGCACGTGGTGAGTTATGCGTGGATGCCGCGGAGAATAGCGTGAAGCCTCCACACGTGCTATGTCTCCGTGGTAACGCGCTCAACAAGCCAGGTGATAAGATGTGCGGATTGACTGTCTCAGACGTGAAGGCAACTGAGATTCGTCCTCCGCCACTCGGATTGAGGCAAGCCACTATGCCACCATAAGGACTTAGAGCACATTGGGAATTGGGCATTCCAAATTGGGGAGAAAAAGGGGTGAAAATCGAAAAAAATAAATAAATATAGGGGATTGATATATAAAAAGTTGGGTCCTAGCCGGAGTTATGATCAGCAGACGAATCATTCTTAGGGGATGGAAGTCAGCTGGAGCACCCTCAATTCAGGAGTGCTGCACAGAGATGGGCAGGGTGGCGGCATTCGAGGAGGTGACATATAGAAGTCTGGGCAAATGGGATTTGTTTAATAGGAAGTGGGGTAGATATTTGGCCTTTTTGAAGGGTTCTCAGCGAGGGGCAGTGGAGAGGAATTTGTAGTTTTAAATGTTTTAAAACATGTTTTTTGAAAGTCTACTTATGTTTGTTTATTTAATTTGTGAATGGAATCAATAAAAATTGTTAATAACAAAAAAAAAAAATTATTATTGGTGCTTGCTAAGGCAAGTATCACACAGAGTTAGGGATTTGAACAAACCTTTAACCCGAAGTATTAAACTTCATTGTGTAAACTATGGCACACCTTTTGTGCTACAGACATAAATGATACCTCAAATCAAGTGGCTTGTTGAGAAGAGGTCTGTTATAACATTTCCAAGTGACTGAATATAAGATTTTTCCTTGTGGATTATTATTTATTTTATTTATTTACAATTTGTAAGAATACATGTCATATGCAAAGCTTAGGACTCAGTGTGCCTGCAGCTGTACAGCTGTACACACTGTTCTTACCATGAGCACTCCAACTTAACAGAATATTTCAGCAATCTTGACGTGTCCAGTATTTCTGTCAGCTGTGTGGAATCAGAACTAGCAATGCCAGATTCACAAATTCTTTTGAGTCGGTTCTTTTCAGTGAATTGGCCAAACGGGTTAGCAAAATTATTTGAATTGATTTGTAATTTAGACAGATTCATTCAGTCTGCTCCCTCAACGAAATCATTTGGAACGGTTTCTCACTCAGTAAAACAGTATCGGATACGAGAATAAACAGAGTGTTGGATGAAGTGGATATTTACCAACAGTCAGTTGAAGCAAAATGCCACTACTAGAGCTGCAACTAGTGCTGTGTCATGTGAATAAGGGAAAATATTGCTTTTTTTTAGTATTTTAAAACTTGTAGAAATGAAAGTAACATTGACAAGATAGCAACATTTACCCACTGAGGTCAGCTACTTTCTCAAAAAAATGCTGCCATGTTCCTTTTTACCATTCAGACATGTTCGGTTTAACTCTGAATGGCTTCTAAGTCTTTTAGAAATGGTTTAGCCATACTTAAAATATTCAAAAATGTGTAAAAATGCTTCTCTCAATGTCACAAGAATTTAATGGTTTAGTGCTGTTTTTGCCAAAAAATGTCAGTTTTACCCGATGATGAAATCCTGCAGGTGCCCCTAACTATAGCAGTACCATGGTACTGCGATAGTATCAGATTGTAATACCATGGTAATTTTATAAACACTATGGTACTGAATGACCTTATTCATGTACCATCATATTTTCAAGTCACTCCAAGGTCCTTTAAAGATACTACTACCATGGTAAATGTAAAAAAAAAAAAAAAAAAACTGTATTATCGAGGTAATATGTCCAGATGTGTTAAGGCCAAGGAGAATTGTCAATGGAGCTGGAACTGGTAACTGATAAGTTGGCTGTAAGCTGGCTCCAAGTGATTGGGAATTAGCTCCCAAGGGTCAAGGAGAGAAACATTTCCAGATAGAACCTGGACAACCATAAACCATTTGTCTGAGGATTTGGGGAAGTTAGCCAATTATAAAAGACAGTCTTCTTGGGTGTACAAATTTGTGGAGGAGTGAAGGTAGCAGGGGGCCACACCATTAGCTGTGTTTTGAGTTTAATTCTAGCAGTTAGTGTTGGAGCAGAGGCGTAGCCAATCTGAGCAAAGGCGTAACGTGAGAATTTGCAGAGGACTTGTAACAAACTGGAAAAAACAGGTAGGTCGGTAAGGAGTTTGTTACAGTAGTCTAACTATGAAATGTCCAGAGCTTGAATGAGGAAAACTGCACAACTGCACAGATGGTGCAGGAGTGAAATAATGAGACTTTTTGTACTGGGGTGCCCAGTATCGCATATGGTTAATTTCTCACCTTACATTATAAGCTAGATTTTTACATTTTCTGAAGAAAATTTGAGTGGTGCTTACCTGTGCAAAACTCGACCATAGTGTTGTGGGTGGTTGCCAGGGTGTTTGCAACAGAATCTCATGACAACTTGTAATAATTTGCATGAGAAGGCAAAAAACAAACACAAATGTATGTCATTAACCTGTATTACACTTCCCTTGTCACATTTCAAACCCTGATGTTTTCTTCATTCTGTTGTACACAAAAGGTATTTTCCTATTAAAATCATGGTTGAAGTTAGGGATTTGGGTAAGAGGTTTAGACTTTCCATGGTTAGGTTTAGCGACTGGGGTGTATGGCGCGCTTAAACCTAAACTACACCCTAAAGCTAACCATGATTTTAAAGGGATAGTTCACCCAAAAATGAAAATTCTCTCATTATTTACTCACCCTCATGATACCCCACGTGTGTATGACTTTCTTTCTTCACCAGAACACATTTGAAGAAAAATAGAACATTTTCTCAGCTCAGTATGTCTTAAAGGAATAGTTCACCCAAAAATGAAAATTATGTTCATTGTTTACTCACCCTCAGCGATATCCCAGGTGTGTCTGACTTTCTTTCTTCACCAGAACAGAATTTGAAGACAAATAGAAAAATTTCATTTCAGGCTCAGTAGGTCCTCTAAACAATGCAAGTGGATGGTGACTCCGATTTTTTGAAGCTCCAAATTTCACAGACAGGTGCAGCATAAACGTTATCCATATGACTCCAGTCTGTTAAATGAATGTTCTTCTGAAGTGCACACGATCACTTATTGCTGTGAAAAAGATACAATATTTAAATACATTTTTAAACTGTAAATCATTCGATTCCAGTACATCTCTGTAACGCGCGCTCATGCGCGTGATGACGTAAGCTCGTTGTTGCCGTTACGAAACACGCGAAGAACTGACGCAAGAAGCGCATCGCTGTTTACAATAGAAACTTAGCACAGAGCACGGACCACGTGCTGTCACAGTAGCTTGATAATTTTAGTGTGATGTGTGTGTGAGTTATTTGGAGATCATGTATTAATCTGTTTCATATTACTCTGACAATGGTTGTGTTTATGCGGCGCTGATGGATCGTCAACCGAGTGGAGGATGTGAGATTACGTCTGTATCATGGCAATCAGGATAATACGTCATCGACAAGAGTCCAGCAGTGGACTCCACGCCTCTCGTGAAGCTATACCAGGAGCAATGATTTAGAGTGTCAAAAGTACTTAAATATTTAAGTACTTTTGCACACCAAATCATTGCAACTGGTATCGCTTTACGAGAGGCATTCATTTAACTGCTGGAGTCATATCGATGACATATTATCCTGACTGCCATAATACAGACGTAATCGAATGTCCTCCATTCGGTTGACGGTCCATCAAGCGCCGTTCACAAACCACACCAATTGTCAAAACAATATAAAACAGATTAAAACATAATTTCCAAATAATTTATTCACATATTGTTTTGAAACAAGTTCTAGCTGTGACAGCATGTGTCTGTGCTCTGTGCAAGTTTCTAACTTGTAAACAATGACGACGCTTCCTACCTCCGTCCTTCGCGTGTCGCGTGACCGTACCAACGAGCTTACGTCATCCCTCGCATGAGCGCACGTCACAGAGATGTACTGGAAGCGAACGATTTGTAGTTTAAAAATGTATATAAGTATTGTATGTGTTTCTCAGCAAATAATCAATCGTTTGCACTTCAGAAGACACTTTATTTAGTTGACTGGAGTCGTATCGATATCGTTTGATGCTGACTCTCAATATGCAATTTGGAGCCATCAAAAAATCGGAGTCACCATTCACTTGCATTGTTTAGAGGACCTACTGAGCCTGAAATGAAATCTTTCTAAATGTCTTCAAATGTGTTCTGGTGAAGAAAGAAAGTCATACACACCTGGGATATCGCGAGGGTGAGTAAACAATGAAATAATTTTCATTTTTGGGTGAACTATCGCTTTAACTGAAATTTCACTGTTGTGTACCACAGAAGAAAGAGAAACATCAGGGTTTTGAACGTGTTCTTACGAGTTTTGTTACTTTTAACCCCAAACCCCAGTCCTAAACCTAACCATAAAGTCTAATCCCTTACCCAATCCCTAAACCCAAGTATGAGCAGTAAGAATAGTGCTGCTTGCCTTAGCAAGAAAAACAATACAACTGTACTTAAAATATGTGGTTGCATACAGTGTGAGAAGGGAACATAGGTAGAAGGGAGGCACACAGGTTTCTAGTTCCTGCAGGAGCCCGAGGCAATGCAAGCAGCAGGATCACAGTTCCATTCCCACAGAACGAAGCTCTCTAAAGAGTCACTCTTTTTTATTTATTTATTTTTTTATCCCCTTTTCTCCCAATTTGGAATGCCCAATTAGTAGGTCCTCGTGGTGGCACCATTACACACCTCAGTCCGGGTGACGGAGGACAAGTCTCAGTTGCCTCCGCTTCTGAGACAGTCAATCCACACATCTTATGACGTGGCTTGTTGTGCATGACAAAGTGGAGACTCACAGCATGTGGAGACTCATGCTACTCTCCGTGATCCATGCACAACTTACCACACGCACATTTGAGAGCGAGAACCCCTAATCGCGACCACGAGGAGGTTACCCCATGTGATTCTACCCTCCCTAGCAACCGGGCCAATTTGGTTGCTTAGGAGACCTGGCTGGAGTCACTCAGCACGCCCTAGATTCGAACTCGCGACTCCAGGGGTGGTAGTCAGTGTAAATACTCGCTGAGCTACCCAGGCCCCCCTAAAGTGTCACTCGTAATTAAAGTGCTAATTGGTGAGCTGTCCACCCCTGGGTGGCTGCCATATTGTGTGCAAAACTGAGACAGTGGAGAGACCAGTGATAGCTCTATCAGCTGATGGACTGATTCATTAGGATCTACACAATCAAACATGTATACCTGCTTACCTCAAGTTGTTACATATGTCTAACTCCTCTCCGCAAAATCAGTACTACAGCTTTGTCAAACATACTCACATACTCGCACAGACACATAAACAGTTAAACACACACTCAAACTCACAAGCAGACACACACTTTGTGGTTAACAAGAAACTCTGCCAGTGGGGGCAAGTCAGCCCTAGAGGGATTTGTGTCACTGCCAAAAAAAGACACAAATACCATAGAGAAAATCGCAAGGGAAGAGGAGAGAGAGAATGAGGGAGTGAGAAAGAGTAAAAGACAAAAAGACTGTGGTAGAAAGAAGACAGAAAGATTAAATGGAGTTGTGGCAAGAGCATTTGTGTGTACTTCAGGGTTAAGTTTGGTAAAATAACTCTATTTTCTTTACAGTAGAGTGTATGTTTTAAGATTCCGGAGAGAACAAGGATAGTTTTGGAGACATTTTACCTGGCACTCGCTCATGGGTTCCTCTTCCTTGGTCTCAACCTTCTTATCAAGCAGTTCTCCACTGAGGAGAGACTCTAGCACTGGACCCTCAGGAACACCCCCTTCCTTCTTTAGGGCTGCCTCATAGTCTAAACACACACACACACAGCCACTTAGACCTGAATACGTATCTCAATAATGACACAAACAGTCTAGATTAAGTTGACATAAACATAGTTAAAGGAAAAGTTCACCTAAAAATGAAAATTCTGTCAGACTGCCTACACTCATATTGTCCTGAATCCACATGAATTTCTTTCTTGTTCAGAACACTACAGGTAAAATTTTAATGAATATATTGACCCATCTATTTAATATAATGGTACTTGATCTGTTAGCATATCAAACAATTCAAAAAGTTTAAACTCGCATGTACCCGCGTGCCACTGTGAATGAACGTGCATCAGATATCAAAATAAAAAATAAAAAAAGACTTAAATTCTGTATTGTTTCTCACCAAAACTTTTTTGACAGATTTTTTATTTTTGGGTGTCCTATTACTTTAATATGACTGAATATCTTTGATAAAATTATGCTACACCAAAGAAAGTAATATGAAAGAAAGTGTATACATGAAGTCATTAACAAACATTGACATAAAAAAAAAGAAAAAGATAAAAAAAAAGATCAATTAATTATTTTAAAAACTATTTCACCTTAAAGTTCTTACATTTTGGGTTGTTTCTCACCAAAACAACCCAAAAACCAAAATCGTATGCCTTTAAATAAGACGCATGAGTCACATGGACTACTTTTGGGCCCCTTTTTAGCTTGAAAGTGAGGCACAATCCACTGCCATTGTATTGAAAGATGGGCTGTAATGTCCATTAAAACATCTTATTTGTGTTGATCTTAAGAAAGAACGTTATACTGGTTTGAAATCACATGAGGGTGAGTAAATAGAAAGATCAGACACTTCCAATCTGAGCATGCTACACAATTTCTTGTCCAGGCTCTTGTTATATCTAGACTGGACTACTGCAATGCTCTTCTGGTAGAACTTCCTGCATGTACAGTCAAACCTCTGCCGTTGATTCACAATGCAGCGGCTCGATTGGTCTTCAACAAACCCAAGAGAGCACACATCACACCTCGACTTCATCGAACTGTCTGGTTGCCGATGGTTGCTTGCATGAAGTTCTAGGCACTTTTTCTCCCTTACAGAACAACAACTGGCTCCACACACCCTATCTGTACACTCGAAACTTCAAGTATACATGCCCTCCAAAAGTTTACAATCAGTGGGTGAGTGGTGACTTGTGGTGCCATCTTATAGTTGCCCAAAATCACTTTCCTGGAACTTCACTTTAACTGTTCCTAACTGGTGGAATGACTTACCAAACCCCACCCGAGCAGCTAAATCTCTAGTCATTTTCAAGAAACATCTAGAGACGCATCTCTTTCGTGAGCATTGACTCAATCCTACTAATATTGTCTTCTTTCTTCTTTTTAAAAAATAATCTGTTAATTCTTTCACCACTGTCCCTCACCTTCCTCTCTATGTGTGCTTCTCTGAGCAATTTGCAACATTGTATTATAGCACTTCTCTTATTACTGCCTCCGTAGGATAAATTGCTTCTGTTGCATTCCTCATTTGTAAGTCACTTTGGATGAAAAACTAAATGAATTTTTAATTTTTTAATGAACTATTTCTTTAATTCCTCAGTTTTTTGTAAATATCATTAAATGGCTCTCACCGATCTTAAACTCGATGGGTCCAAGACGTGGATCCTCTAAGATGTTTAACCGTCTCTTCTTTCTCCAACAACGTGCAGGATAAGTATAAAGCTGCCCTGGAGCAACACCTGGGTCAGACAAAACCAGAGGCAGTTATGTAAAACAGCATAAATATTGTCTCTAGCTTAAGCTTACAGCACAAACCTTAGATGAAAATCACATGTGCAGTACCATAAACACACACCTGGCCCTCGGTGGGTCTTCTCCATCCATATGTAGCAGTTACTCTGTGCTACGCCTGTTTGGGAGTCGAGGAATGGCAGACGCATGGAGCGTTCAGCGCAAAGTCGAGCATTATAACTGCGGCAGTGCTCGATGGCCTCACGGTAGAACTCCTCACCAAGGCTGGAAACAATACAAAAGATGAGAACATGCTTTTTTCACAGACATAAATGAACAAATATTGGATTAATTTTACTGCTCAACAATTAAGGAAAACTATAACCTTTGCTAATTAAATTTCCAGGCATTTGGTGCTATAAGCAGAGAACTTTTTGAACTCAAATTTAAGTATTCAAGTTAATTATAATTACAGTGTGGTAAGTAAATGAAGAGTGAATTGGATTCTTGGCTGGCATCTGCATGGGAATCATAAGTTTTATTTCCATCAAAGTTCAAAGCTCTGTTATGTGTGAATAATAAATTTATTAGAAATTCAATAAAGAATAATAGACATGAGGAGTTGTTTTGCAGGAAATGGGATGATATGAAGATGAATTTAATTATTATTTGACATTTTAATAATATGTGACGATAATTTGGCCTACACAGTAAGAAAAATATGTTTGTCAAGTAACCCAAAAATGTGCTTCATGAGGAATCATACATTAAATTAATTGGTTTAATTACTTTCAGAAAGTGATGTTTAAAAACACTGCACCATGAGAACATTGGTGAGCATTTATTGTTCATGTGAAAAAAGCAGAGTCAACCGTTCTGTCCTCAGGAGCATGTTTGCATGCTTAAAACTGGCAGGACAAAGGTACTGAACAGTGGTTTTACTGCTGAGACTGCAGTGAGATACCCTGCTCAGCAAACTGCTGTATATTTAAAACTCTTTTAAGATTAGGATGACACTTTATATAATTCTCATCACTAAGTCATTAGCAAATATTGTGTAATGCTTAACAGATCAGTAGTTTATTTACATTCAGATATTAAATATGTGGTTTTTTATCTGTCATATTTTTAAGTATGTGGATGTATTAACTAATGATCTAGTACACATTCTATAATTTAAGTAAGGGAATAATAAGTAATGGAATTGGATAATGTACAGTCAACCTGTTATTATTGCAAAATAAACCCTGACAGGGTGATCAGGATCTTGTATCTTTACATTACTGTACATTATCCGGCTTATGACTATTTACCGAATAAAGAAATAAAGAAATGGACATGACATGAAATTGATTTGAGCTGAATTTATTTTATTATGTCAAAAGAAGAAAAAAAACAGCGTTTTTTTACAGAAATATTTGACCCCAGAATTCCACACTTTGCCTCAGAAAAAAAAAAAAAAAAAACTCCAGTGAGTCGTGTAATTAGGTTTTACATTTACACTCACAAAGCACTTTATTAGGTACACCTGTACCCCTACTTATTCATGCGATTATCTAATCAGCCAATCTTGTGGAAGCAGTACAATGCATAAAATCAAGCAGATACGGGTCAGGAGCTACAGTTAATGTTCACATTAACCATCAGAATGGGGACAAAAATGTGATCTAAATGTTTTCGATCGTGGCATGATTATTGGTGCCAGATGGGCTGGTTTGAGTATTTCTGTAACTGCTGATCGCCTGGGATTTTCATATGCAACAGTCTCTAGAATTTACTCCAAATGGTGCCAAAAACAAAAAACATACAGTGAGAGGCAGTTCTGTGGACGAAAATGCCTTGTTGATGAGAGAGGTCAACAGAGAATGGCCAGACTGGTTTGAGTTGACAGAAAGGCTACGGTAACTCAGATAACCACTCTGTACAATTGTATTTAGAAGAATAGCATCTCAGAATGCACAACAAGTCGAACCTTGAGGGGGATGGGCTACAACAACAGAAAACCCTGCACGTCGGGCACTTTATTAAGACTGTTGTGTTCCTAATAAAGTGCTTAGTGAGTTTTTATAGTTAATACAGTATATGGCAACACTTTACAATAAGGTTGTATTTGTTAACATTACTTCAATAAATTAGTTAATATAAAACAATGAACAATACTTTTAAAGCACTTATTAATCTTGGTTAATGTTAATTTTGACATACAGTATAGGCTACTAATATATAGTAATTTTTTTTTATTTAAAAGTTGTATATGTAAATATTAGTCAATGCGCTATAAACTGTTATGAACAAACAATGAACTATTGTATTTTCATAAATTAACATAACCAAGATTAATACATTCTGTAGAAAATATTTTTTATTGTTAGTTTGTTAACTACTGTCAATGAATAAAACCTTATTTTAAAGTACTAACTAACTAACTAACTAACTAAATAAATACATTGCTACCAAATTAAGTGTAAATATTTTTGATTCAGATCAAGTTTATTCAGCTTTGAAGTTCAAACTGAGCTTTTTTCCCATTGTTAATACAAGGAAAGATCAAAAGAGCAGAAATAGGAGATGCTTAAAGAGTCTTGACAATACTCTCTTCAGCCTTGCTTTCCCTCAATTGCTTTTCTTCTTTCTTTTCTTTATTTGTGCAAATCATGCAACAGGCTACATAAATAACTGCAATTTTCTTTCTATGCACTATGATTTTGATTTCATTTTGATAGTTTCAGAGGAAATTAGAGTATAAGCTATTGTAAAAATTAGCCCAATCTAACTATTGGTGATACCACTAAGGGGAAAGGAGACCAGTGAAACAGAAGAGAGCTTTGGGATATAGTCAGATTGGTTTCAGCAGATGTGACAATCGTTTCTTTCGCTGTAATCAAAACCACTGGGTCTGTAAGCAAGAGTGAGGAATGGGGAAAAATTGCATCATGCAACAATGACTGCATCCCTGAAACAAGCCTGGATAACAAATGGACAGAGGCTTGAGGTGATGTTGATGATGTAATTGTAAACCCATTGTGATTGGTGAACTCATCCATTTCCCACTGCAGGGCAATGAAGCCCAGTGGCTCAACACTAACAACTCAGGCTCTCTGAAATAAATAACCCTCATTTCCAAACAAAACTGTGGTGACCAAACCAAAACCAGACCAAATAATAATTCTGTCACAAATTTGTTTATCACACATCACTTTCTGTCCAATTTGGTCCATATTTGAATAAAACAAGGAAATGCAATCTACAAGGGGGCGTTACAAACTGCTATTTCAGTATTGGTTGGAATCCATCCTCAATATGTGTGCTGAAAAACATTTAAGTTTGAAGGGGGAGTAAATTACAGAGCATGGAATGTCATATGCTCAGGTGCACCAGAGGGGAAATATTAAGTCCTGTGGTGAAGTGCTGCAGGCTCCATTAAAACACCTCTACACTCAGCAGATACTCAGCCTGCAGTCAGTGCTACACAATGAACCAGAAATATCTAAAGATCAGTGTGTGAGAAACAACAAATTTGGAGTCTCTGTGTTTACATGAGCAAACTGTGATTGAGAGAAAAAAAAAAACTGTTCACATGATGTTTGAAGAAGTCTCTGTTATCTGTCATTTCTGAAAGGGTTTCTGATCAGACTTTGTTTTAAACAGAATACTTTGTATTGGTCATCTCTTCATTGAACAATGTGCTGGGGATCCAACAGATTGTTCAATGAAAGTTCAAGAGAGTCGGGCATTAAACAGCATCTCCCTCAAGAATTTCATGGCGGTGCTTGTTTTCATGTAAAGTGTAAAAATCCAATGAGCACAATAAAAAAGCAAACTTTAATCCCCAAAACATACTCTAAGCAAGTACGTGAATGCAAATGCTTCTAGCTATGCGAGCTTGATTTTCAGTGTCTTTGCATTCATAACACAATGCAAGTGCACACTGCATACTGTACTTCGCATTGCCACAAGGGGTGCTGTAGCAGGCATTAGTCCTTTTTTACGGTCAGTTTTCTCTTTCAGGTCGATAACTGTAATGGCAAAGAAACAGTTTGGCTGATCTTGCGGAGTAAGATATTTAAACTGTTGACATGTTTATATCTAGACTGAAAAACAATATTTTGTGGTGAAGTAAATATAGCAGAAAATATTTAGTACTTTCTATATTGAGTTAGTTAGTTCAAGCGTAAACTTGAAAATATTAAGTAAATTCTGCATTTGAACTCAATTCAAACATGTGAAAATTAATACTCTAGCTTACAGGTAAATATATTTTATGATTGTTTGTTAACAGGGGGCCTGGGTAGCTCAGCGAGTACTGATGCTGACTACCACCCCTGGAGTCACAAGTTCGAATCCAGGTCATGCTGAGTGATTCCAGCCAGGTCTCCTAAGCAACCAAATTGGCCCGGTTGCTAGGGAGGGTAGATTCACATGGGGTAACCTCCTCTTGGTCGTTATAATGTGGTTTGCTCTTGGTGGGGCGCGTGGCGAGTTGTGCGTGGATGTCACGCTATGTCTCTGCGGTAGCACGCTCAACAAGCCACATGATAAGATGCACGGATTGACAGTCTCAGACACAGAGGCAACTGAGATTCATCCTCCACCACCCAGATTGAGGCAAGTCACTACACCACCATGAGGATTTAGAGTGCATTGGCAGTTGGACATTCCAAATTGGGGAGAAAAAGGGAGAAAAAAAAAAAAAAAGAAGATGATTGTTTGTTAACTTTACAATGCGTCATCAAGTATCAGTCCTATATCAACCTTGTCATATTTATTTGCTGATTTTTATAAATTTCACAGGTAAATAAGCTGGTGTTCCCAGCATGCACTGGACTTGAATAATTAATGAGCTTGCATGGTTTCACTGTTTGCAGTACGCACGCATGCTCACACACGCACTGGAACCACCTGGCTGCATCCGAGACGCCAAGGCATTTTAAGGACACAACATCGTTTGAGGTAAGTAACGTTAACTAACGTTGCAGAATCCACTGCAGTTATCCAATAGTCCAAACACAATTTTATCATTATCAATATACGACAGCAAACAGATAACGTTACTGCAGAAGTTATCATTGATAATTAACGCTAATCTAACGTTAGCTAAGTTAGGTAATGTTAACGTTAGCTAACGATGTTAGCTGTCATTCTCCTCACTTATGTCGACTGACATATCCGGCTGCTTGTCGTAAAAAAACAATGTATAACATATGTAACGTTATATCTAGCTAGCTAACGTTAGCTAATTATCAAACATTAACGTTATTACCAGTGGCTCTGGTGATCTGGTAATCATCACCATTCATATCTATACAACCAATGTGTTTATGATTCAATTACTACAAGAGCACAATTTTTTTTTACAAGTTCTTCATAGATCTAGCCTCTTAATTTTGCTCTCAAAGTGCACCAGATTGATACATTTAACTTTGAAATCTACAAAATGTTCTTCCGGGAGAGCATGCACCTGGACCCCTCTTTAGGGTCTGAAGTCCATCCACCACAGTCTCACAAAATCCTGTGGGAAACACTGCTTCTTGTTTTGTGAAGTCTTAAGTTAATTTTCTACTCTAAATTATCCATTCATGATCATAACAATTGTTATTGTCATCGTGTTTTGTGCATCAAGTGTTTGGGTCTGCATGCGCACCTCTAGGTCTTGTTTCTTAAAGCAAGGTGATGCTGTCTAATAGACTACATAGCATGCATTAAGGTTCCTTGTGGAAGGCTTCTGTGTGTCATGTGGTACACAACAAGTACATTTAAAAAAACACATTGAAATGCTAGTACGCATTTAAAAGCCTGCCTTAATTCAGATCTACATTGTTTAAGTAAACTGTACAAGCAAAGAGTGAGTAAAATTAACAAAGTAAACTTTACTTGAGAATTTCTAATTAAAGCCATCAAAAATTGTGTGTATCCTTGATTTGAAAATATGATCTGTTAAGTTTACTAGCAATTTCTGCAAGGAAATTGTTTCCTAGGTTGTTGTTTTTTAAGTAAACCCCACTCCAAATTTTTTTCAATGTAGTTGGCCAAGCTTTCGCATGTGTGTTTGCGTTCTTGCACTGAGTATGTTTCTGTAATTAATGTTACCTCAAGTAAGTGTATGTTGCCTCAAAATCCCAGGCAGGAGGTTCTAGCCAAACACTAAGTGATCTGGGTATGACTATGCACCAGTGAGGAGTAGGGGGATCCCTGTATGGAGTTTAATAAGCATACCTGTTCTTTATGACGGTTCCACTTGATTGCCTGGGAAGAAATGAAAGAGACAAAGAAAGACATAAGTGAATGCAAAAAATATGATTCCAGGCTGATATCCAGGCAATATACAGTATAAGGTTATGGAAAAATGGTGACCACTATAACAGAAATCATAAAAGTTTCCATAAAAATCATGATAAATTGACAGAAAAATCACCAAACATTAACTTCAAAATGCCATGCCAAGAACTACAGAAAAAGAGGTCAACCGATATGGGTTTTTCAATGGCCGATGGAAATTTTTTAAGAACAGGATTGCCTATGACAAATATTATGCCCTTATACAGTATATGCATAACACAAATTAATGATTGGAAATTAGAAAATGCTCAAATGAAATGAACTAAATTTTTTAAATAACTTGGATCAGAATGTTTTTTTTGCTTTTAGTGGATTTAGGAAATGACACAGAGACTTCTATTAATCGGCCAAGCAGCACAGACAGTGCTGAGATCTATGATGAAACTCGTGCATCGTATTTTAAGTCTTCTGATAAGTTTTGTGAGATACAACTCAAAATGCAAGTAATTTTTTCAGTACAAATATTGGCAACTGTTACACTCATGAAGACTCAACAGATGTCAAGATTTTCACTGGAAAATTACTTTCCTATTGCATGCTATCAGAAGCCTTGGACTATGATGGACTTGCATGCTTTTATGATACTTTCGGGTCCTTAAAGTGAGGCACTATCCACTGAAAAGATGGGCCGCAATATGTATTAAAAAGAAAGTCATACAGCTGTGGAGCAACATTAAGGGGTGAGTAAATTATGACTGAATTTTCATTTTTGAGAAAACTATCCCTTTTAGAGGATCTGAATTTAGTATCTGTATACCTTGAATGTGTTTTCTGACTTGCAACATTATCAGCATGAGGCAGCAGTATGCTGCAGTTTTACAGCTGACACCGAAAAACAGTTTCAGGTATAGAAATGAGAAAACAGAAAACGCTACTCATTGCATCTTTAACTACATTACAGAGAAATGCATTATGTCTTTGTATTCAAGCTGTAAGAAGGCTAAAAAAAAACATATTAGGTATCTTGGAGGAGAGCTGACAGAGTGGAGAAATGGGTGAGGTTGGCTAATATAAGAAAAATCAATAAGATGAAGCAAAAGCCTGAAGCAACCAACCAGTGTTTGGCTTGTGTGCTTGGAGAGCTGGCAAGGAATGGTATCCATGGGGGAAAGTGTGCATGCCAGTGTACCATGAGGAAGGGCACCTCTTTGTGTGCTTAGAGGGAGTGAAAGGTCAGATCTGTGTGTATGCAACTGTATATGTGAATTTGATTTTAGCCTTCAGATATTGTTGAAACTGAATGTTATGATCTCACTCCGATCTAACTGACCAATGAGAGCTGAGCAGAAGAGAAATGTGGACATCAGTTTCAATGTGGTCCCTGCTGACAAGACAAGTTTAAACCAGCCTAATATGTCTGGCCAGGCTAGGTTTTAGAAAGGTTTTCACATGTCAGCTGGTCAGGCTGGGAGATCATCTGGCAGGCCAGCAAACAAGTTGAGGACCAGCTTGGCCAGGCTTGGAGACCAGCTTGACCATCTTTAGACCAGCAAACCAGCTTAGGATGGTTTAAGATGGTTGTTTTTTCAGCAGGAATTTCAGTTTTACACACTAACAAAATCATAAAAATAGTACTATGGTACAGCCATGTTTTTGGTATCATGGATATACCATGTTTTTTGGGCATCTATGTACCATGGTATTTTTTTTTCTTCTTTTTTAAACATGGTACATGAATATTACAGTCACTCAATACCATGGTATATCATAATATTACCATCTTATATCATTACTGCACCATGGTACAGTCATTGAACCACTTTGTAAGGGTACCAGCTACTATCTTGCAAAGGCACAATGTGCACATATTTATTTGTTTAAAGAAGCATTTGAGACACACACACAAACAGATAGACTGCACACAAGTCTTTTCAAATAACTGAAAGTAAAAGTAACTGTATTGCGGACTTAGGCGTGGACTTGAAAGCCTTAAAATGCTAATGGATTGTGAATAAGACACAAATGCAAAGCAACTCACACCTGAGGTTCATCCAAAATGCCCCCTCCCCCCTCTGTCTCTTTATAGTCTGAGCACAGAGCCATCAAGCCCCATTCTCCATTCCATCACCTCAATTCTGTGTGTGCTGCAAGAGGAACAAGTCTGGCTTTCAGTAATAAGTTGACAGCTGTAGAAAATGGCCGCTCTCAGTTTGTTTGCCTTTTTTTAATGCAATCTCATTATGTTATGCTGTGGCGGTGGCCTTGAAAAAGCTGTGAAATGTGTCTTGCTGGAAGACGAGGGAAAGCCAGCCATATGGAATATACTTTGAAAGTAGGCCAAACTCAGAGAACTCTAATGCACTTGATCAAGAGTTTTCTCTGCAACTGAAAGGGACAGTCATCTGAAAAGTGAAAATTCTGTCATCATTTAGGCTACTCACCCTTATGTTATTGCAAACCATATTACTTAGACTATAGAAACTAGAGGTAGACTGATACATCGGTTTCACTGATTAATTGGTCCTGATAGCTGCTGATACTTTTTGGAACTATCAGTTACCAGTAGTTGCAGATAGTTCCTCTGTGTTTCTCTGTGGCCGGCACTGGTGGATTCTACTGTTAGAAATACTGGTAACAGAATATAGAGCATTCTGTAATTTCAAAATAAGAGTCAAAATAATTTGGGTATTCCTGTATTTTGGCTTCGCTATACGCAACACATAATTTAAATGAATTAAAACCGGCTGAATACTGTTTGCAAGACTCTAAACTGTCATTTAAGGGTTAAATTTCCAACAAAAGTCCCTCTGGTAAGAAACCCCTTTAAGTTTTTTGACTGAAACATATTTGGTTGTAAAAAGTATCATCTCTAGTTTCGTTTGATATGCGGTTTTAAAAAATCAGTTCATTTTTCACGCATCAGCGTACTGATAAGCATGATGTCCACATATGTTGAAATTAGTACCATGTTCCCTCAAAAATTGAAAAAATATGTTATTTTGAATATTTTTCAACATCTGTGGGTCAATTAGCTTCATTTTATATACATTTTGTTATTGTTTTATTTTGTTATCACTGTATAATATGGTTCTATTCATTAACATTAGTAGATGCATTCCTTTATATTTACTGTGCATTTTCACATTGAGAATAAACGTATTCATGCAAAAGCTGAAAAATTTTATATGGAGTTAGGATGAAAATAAGGTACATTTCTAACTGTTCTGAGACCAGTGCAGACAGATAGCACACTGGAGGTTAAGTCATTCACTAAATAGGGAACAAGGGAGCAAGGGTGCATCCTATAGCTTTCTATTCAGTTAAGTGCATTCACTTCTAAAATCCGACCAAAAGTTCGGTTTCAGGCTGCAGATGATGTTTGGGCTGCTCAACATGTTTGGCAGACATGGGACAATGATAATAATCAGAACATAGATTCAGAATTATATAATGTATAATTTTATTTGAACATGGTTGGCAGTGATTTGATGATGCTGGCAATTACTTTTAATAAGAATTATTAATTCAGCTTTATATAAAATCATCTGTAATGTCTATAACATCTCAAAAACATTAACCAACACTCCTGGACACATAATAAACTATTTGATGAAAAAAAATCTGTCTTTCTATAGCTTGGTATTACTTAATTTCACAACTTAGTCCCACTGTCCACATATGTGGACATCAATTTTTATGAAAATTATTTGTTCTAGAAATTATTATTATTATTTATATGTTTCTTGTTTATTAGGTCCTGCTAGTTACAAATAAAAAAGGGAAATTGAACATGCACACAGCAGTCACACAGGGGTCTCAGGAGGTTATAGTTAAAAGTCTTGTGTCTTGCACAAAATCTTCATATTGTCTTGTTATCATTGGGATTTTGGTTGCACAATAAAGTGCATCTGGGATTTTGTTAATTTTAAACTCTGTGCCCATCATAGTAAGGAAAGACTAAGAAAAATGTTTAACATTCAAAATATCGATTTTAAAAACTATCGGCCGATTAATCGGTTATCTGCTTTTTTCGCCACCTTAGTTATTGGTATCGGCAAATCCACTATCGGTCGACCTTCAAAAAAAAAAAAAACATAAAAATGTGCTTAATGCTGTAACATTTAAATAACTGCATTAATGCAAGTCAAAAATGTTAATTTGTCCAACTAAATCAACCTGACAAATTAGGTTACAGCAACAAAAGTCATTTTTGTAAGTAGAAACAAATCCTTGATATAATAATAGCAGGTTACCACTTTTTTCAGTGTATTTTTTATTGTTAAGAGTTTGGAAGACACCTTTAAGGCCAGACTTCAATTTGTCAGCATCGCCAACAAATGTAGCACATATCTAATCAAACATATCCGAGGTGATTACTCTTGTGTTTTCATTACATTTGAGTTTGGTGCACCCCATAATTCAAAATCACAGAGCACACAAGTGTTGTTATATTGGCAGCATATTTCAAGGTGGCTTTGTGCAAAGTCTAATGAAAGAAGACTGTCCAAATGATAATTTACTTTCTGAGAGCTATTTCTGGCACTTAAGGGTCCTTTCTTTGCAGCTAAAGCCTTCCAGGAGAATTGACAACATGCAAAATCCTGCAATAAAATGTGTTCAACATTGATAATGTACTGTGTGCATGTTAAAATATTAATGCATACATGTAATAACCACTCTCACACACAATTTTTACAAAGAAAACCCGACCAACACAAAAACACCCTTGCTAAAGAAAGGAAATGCAGCTGCCTTTTCCCCAAACCAAAGAAAAAAAGAAAAAATTGATTCGAGAGGAGCAAATAGCTTCAAGCATCCACACTGTCACTCTTGTGCAAAGCTCGACTGTGACTCTCAAAAATAGAGCAACCTCCAGATTTAGCTCTTCTTCTGTAGCCTATTTAATTTAAAGAAGCGAGGAGGCAGAGGAGACGGTGTCCAAAACTGTCTTAAAACTAATTTGTGGTTTCCTCATTATGCACACTACACCACCAAACAGCTCCGCATGCAATGCCAATTAGTCTCAATTAGCAGTTTTCCTTTAGAAAAGAAACAGAGAGCTCCCTCTAGAGGCTGCCTTGTGTCAGTTAAAAAACAGTTACCATATGAACTACAGGTAGAGAGCTCACTTCGAATACTGTAACATTTTATCAATAGTAAAATAACATAATGAACTAACCTTAGCCAAAAGCATTTTTTTGGTTGGAAATGGTGAAAATGCTTGATCATCTGCAATATAGCCTACATTTAGAAACTAAAAGATAGGATAATAACATTTATGGAAACTCTTGGATTTTCAGAAAACAGCAACTAATACATTGATAATGTATTTCTTAATTTTTAAGAGTGTATCTACTAATTTGAATATGCCATCTTTAAACAAGGTGAAATATGAATAACGTATAAATACCATATTCATATGGTATAACATGGTATTTATATGGTACTTGCCATCAGGGCCATAGCTAGTGAGGTGAAAGGTGGTAACGATTCTAGGGGCCCAAAGGTCCAGGGGGGCCCACAACAAATTCTAAACTGTATTTTTTAATAGGAAAGGGTCCCAGAGCAAGATACAGCCAGGGGGCTTAGATTACCTTGCTACGGCCCTGCTTGCCATGCATTTTGATCAAAAAAGAAAAGAAATTGTTAGTACAATCTACCATGGTACTTTTTGTGTTAGTGGAGCTTCCCTTACAAAAAATTCTGTGGCAGTAGTATCATGGTAATGAATGATAACCATAGTCAAATTCCATGGTAATTACAATTGTATTCCAAGATATTCCAAGAATACTACAGTATTCCCATCGTAAATGTCCAAACAATGGTATTTCTATCAGCAAGACTCGCAGTTTTGAGTGAAATTCAAGATGACATTTATTTGATGAATATAAAACAGAAATGTAATGTATCTCTTTGGCGTAAGCCCTGTCTGGCGGTCCGAAGAAGTTGTACTCGGAACCGTCATATCCTGCCGGAGATAGGAGGCAGGGGCGAGGAGCCTACCCCAAAAGAGAGAAATAAAATACTACCCCCAAAAGAGAAGATCCACTCAGGTTACGAACCAGGTCTTGTGTTTGGTGTTCAATCTAGAGAAGAGAAAAAGGAGATGTGAAGATCTAGAATTGACACTTGGCATGAAAAATTCTGTATCCCTGGCATGGTTGTGCAACACCTTTGCAGTAGGAAAAGCCGTGCTTACGTTTACGGATGCTTTTATGATAGAGGGTTTTTTTTTCTCCTTGAGTTTGATTTTGTCCTTGTCCTTGAGTGCAATTTTGGGCCCTCCATCAAGGAGCCCCTGGTTGTGCAGAATTTTTGCCAAAGATTAACAACGTGGTATGAGGCCATACAATAATGGCAACATTGCGTGCAATATCCTTCGTTGAAAGAAAACAACATTTGATTATGAACCCTCCGACAAGGGCAGCGTTGTTTGAGATATCTTTGCCGAAAGATGAACAACGTAGCATAAAGCCATACGATAATGGCAACGTTGCGTGCAATACCTTTCATTGCAAGAAAACATTTGATTATGAACCCTTTGATGAGGGAGGACATTGTTTGATGGTTATCTTTGCCGAAAGGTTAACAACATGCGTAAAGCCATTCGATAATGGCGACGTTGCATGCAATACCCTTCGTTAAAAGATATCCCATGAGGCTCGAGCCCTCACGAGGGCAGACGTTATTTAATGGTTATCTTTGCCAAAGGTGAACAGCATGCCTAAAGCCATATGATAATGGCGATGTTGTCGTGCGATACCCTTGTTGAAAGATGTCCCATGATGGTGTGAGCTTTCCGGTGAGGGTGAGCTGGCTTGTGCAGTACCTATGCAAACGAAACCTTGCTTGAGATTATGGAAGCCCTGGTGAGGAGGGTAGACATAGTTATGCGTTATCCTTGTGAAACGATGTATGTGCTTGAATTGAATCATTGTGTAAGGAAAGATGTGATGAGAGAGAGCCACCAACCACCACCAGATAGGTATGAAAACTTATGGCTGAGGAGGCTTGAACATGTGTAATGATGGGTCAAGAGGGTTGGGTCAAGTATATTTCTGGAGGATGAGGAAGACCAGTGCCCGAGCATCTGATTGTGGGTCCTGGTAGTCAGCCATGAGCAGCTGTTGTGGCCGCACCAATTCTGATAGAGTGCCTCTAGGGGACTAGGGGAGGGGCTGCAATATTTGAGGGATCAGATGCGAATTGTGAACTAGTTTTCCAAATATGCTGGGGCGGGGGGGGGGTGGTATCGGGCAGGAGGAGCTGGAGGTTATAGATAAAGTTAAGCTACAACCGCATCCCAGGTGGTAAGTTTAGGAGTGTTAGAGAAAAGAGGTGAAATGAGCATGGGCTGGGCGAGTCCTTTCTGCATGAGTTTAAGCAGAATCTAAGGGGAGGAATGAGGGGCATATACCGGCAGAAGGTTCGAAAGGTGTTCGAAAGGGGCAGAGAATAAGTGGTATGCTGGCGAATGGACATGTCAATGGAACTCCTGAACGAGATAGAGAGTAACGATGAATTGAAAACCTGTGAATGTGCTTGACTGAGGAATGGGGTTCAGTTGGAACTCTGCCATGTCAAGTGTATCAGTAGGGGCTAAGGAGCCTAAAGGAGGACAGCCTTGATACGACGGCAGTAGTTGAGTCTCAAAATGATGATACGTTTGCGTGCCAGTGGGGGACCCCATAATGCGCTGGCGATGACGATGGGGTGATTCCGAAGATGCGGATGAAGCTGGCGTGAGTAAAAATTTTGTCTGGCCATTTCCCTCCAAATCATGATCCTATTCGGTTGCCTCAGGACCTTCGGAGGGTGTGCATGCATGAAAAGGGAGGTTTCAGGGTATTGTTATGGAAAAGGGGGAAACTGTTCCAGTGATAAGCCACAGGGATCAAACTGAGGTACGATCAGCAGCGGTACACAATAGATACATTGTCAGAGTGTATTGACGAAATGCTAGTGTGAGGCAAGAGATGAAGTGGCCTTGATGAATGATGCGCATGTGAAATGAGGTGGCCCAAGGGGGTGGGAGATTGAATGTGAAACTGGAACTGCTCAGAAAGGAGGAAATGTGAACTAATGATAGGTCTAGTAGATAGAGAGGTGGGGAAGCTTGCATCTTGTGGGAAATAGAGCATAATGGCAAAAAAATTGAGGACGTAGAAGTTTTTTCTTATTTTTTTTTTTTTATTAGCCCGTAAGACCAGCAGACCATGCATGGTCCATGACATGCAGCTCCAGTGGACTGAATTTCGGTATCTGCTTCAAGAACACCAATCCGGCACTGTGATGTCCAGAGGAACGAATCCTACTGCCTACTGCTAGACAAGAGCTGCCCTGAATGCAAAAATGTTTATATATACATGTATATATATATGTATATATATATATATATACAGGTGCATCTCAATAAATTAGAATGTCGTGGAAAAGTTCATTTATTTCAGTAATTCAACTCAAATTGTGAAACTCGTGTATTAAATAAATTCAATGCACACAGACTGAAGTAGTTTAAGTCTTTGGTTCTTTTAATTGTGATGATTTTGGCTCACATTTAACAAAAACCCACCAATTCACTATCTCAAAAAATTAGAATACATCATAAGACCAATAAAAAAAACATTTTTAGTGAATTGCTGGCCTTCTGGAAAGTATGTTCATTTACTCTATATGTACTCAATACTTGGTAGGGGCTCCTTTTGCTTTATTACTGCCTCAATTCGGCGTGGCATGGAGGTGATCAGTTTGTGGCACTGCTGAGGTGGTATGGAAGCCCAGGTTTCTTTGATAGTGGCCTTCAGCTCATCTGCATTTTTTGGTCTCTTGTTTCTCATTTTCCTCTTGACAATACCCCATAGATTCTCTATGGGGTTCAGGTCTGGTGAGTTTGCTGGCCAGTCAAGCACACCAACATCATGGTCATTTAACCAACTTTTGGTGCTTTTGGCAGTGTGGGCAGGTGCCAAATCCTGCTGGAAAATGAAATCAGCATCTTTAAAAAGCTGGTCAGCAGAAGGAAGCATGAAGTGCTCTAAAATTTCTTGGTAAACGGGTGCAGTGACTTTGGTTTTCAAAAAACACAATGGACCAACACCAGCAGATGACATTGCACCCCAAATCATCACAGACTGTGGAAACTTAACACTGGACTTCAAGCAACTTGGGCTATGAGCTTCTCCACCCTTCCTCCAGACTCTAGGACCTTGGTTTCCAAATGAAATACAAAACTTGCTCTCATCTGAAAAGAGGACTTTGGACCACTGGGCAACAGTCCAGTTCTTCTTCTCCTTAGCCCAGGTAAGATGCCTCTGACGTTGTCTGTGGTTCAGGAGTGGCTTAACAAGAGGAATACGACAACTGTAGCCAAATTCCTTGACACGTCTGTGTGTGGTGGCTCTTGATGCCTTGACCCCAGCCTCAGTCCATTCCTTGTGAAGTTCACCCAAATTCTTGAATCGATTTTGCTTGACAATCATAAGGCTGCGGTTCTCTCGGTTGGTTGTGCATCTTTTTCTTCCACACTTTTTCCTTCCACTCAACTTTCTGTTAACATGCTTGGATACAGCACTCTGTGAACAGCCAGCTTCTTTGGCAATGAATGTTTGTGGCTTACCCTCCTTGTGAAGGGTGTCAATGATTGTCTTCTGGACAACTGTCAGATCAGCAGTCTTCCCCATGATTGTGTAGCCTAGTGAACCAAACTGAGAGACCATTTTGAAGGCTCAGGAAACCTTTGCAGGTGTTTTGAGTTGATTAACTGATTGGCATGTCACCATATTCTAATTTTTTGAGATAGTGAATTGGTGGGTTTTTGTTAAATGTGAGCCAAAATCATCACAATTAAAAGAACCAAAGACTTAAACTACTTCAGTCTGTGTGCACTGAATTTATTTAATACACGAGTTTCACAATTTGAGTTGAATTACTGAAATAAATGAACTTTTCCACGACATTCTAATTTATTGAGATGCACCTGTATACACACACACACAGTGAGTGGAGCGAAAACGAAAACATTGATAACTTTAAAATCAATAAAGCATTTGGCAACATAGTTGAAGAAATAACATAAAAGCATAGGAGGGAGCTATGACTTACCAGCAGCAACAGAAATTAACAGCAGCAAGATGAAAATGAGTTTTGATTCAACACAGGTTTTATCCAATGATTGCCAAACGTGCTTACCTGCTACTAAATGTAACGTCCCCGACCACGGTGCATTAAAAGTGAACAACATCATACTGAAATGTGTTGATACTTAAATAAAATGTAATGTAGTAGGCTGACATGACTGTTAAACTCTTGAGCTTTGAAATTTGGAACATTGATAAAGCCCCAATGCTTGAAGATCCCCATAGACTGAAACATGGTCCGAACAGAGATGAAAGTGAATGATTTATGAAGACACATAAGATACAAATATCTGCACTTTAATGATGCCTGAATGAGTAATAAAATGTAAATATGCCGTGAAAATACGAATCATCCCCTGATGACCTGATCATATAAGGCGCAAAATGCATTACGCTGGTAATGAAATTATCTGATGAATAAGGGAATGCAGTGTGGAGCCTACCGCTATGTGTCAGAGGCGTGCCACAACAGTGGTGCTTATGATGAGAACGTGGAAGTAGATGTATAGAGTAAGAAAACACTGCATTTTCCAAGCGGCATTAATGCACCCTTGAAGGTGCTCGGTTAGGGAACGCCGCTCGAAATATTGTACCTAACAAAATAAGTTAATTATTTCACGAAGTACCCTTTCACAAGACTTTAGTGAAAACTACATTTAAACTGTGATTCCATGCTCCCTTCAGAGTGCCCACATCATGAGCTCTGTCTTTCGTAGTAAGTAGGGCATAGGGATGATACCTTGTATTGGAATTCGCCCGTTACGTGGTTTAGAGCGAAGAGCGACCAACAAAACAGGGATATCTTACTGAATGGAGTGATGAGACCCCGTACAATGAGCACTGTACATAATGACATGCCTGAATAATGATCTTAATTCCCCGATGGGGAACACTCGGGCATGCAACATGGTGAATGACATGTGAGTGAACCTTGACCGAGTTACCCTCATGTGATTACGCTGTGAACGTATGATTGCCTGCCGTTAATATGAGAGTGAATGCGCTGTTAACATTAAATATTGGCTTTTGATATTGATGCAGATGTGTTATGATGAACAGACAGCATAGGCAACAGAAGGCCTAGACCCATGACTATAATCTGAATGCATTTGATGGATATGATTAAGAACTTAGCTTATTTCTGATGGAAATCAGTTGCGGCCTGGCCAATGATTTTGACAGATTTGCCGGGGAGCGCACTCCTTCCGCACCGGGTCCTGAATTCCGATTGAGGTGGATGCGGTGGCTCGATTGAGGGAGATCTCCTAAGTGAATGAGATATGGATAAAGATCCGGGTTTGCTGATTGTTTACTCCTCATGGGTTTGATGTGGGCAGAAGTTGAGATGAAGTGACGGTGTCATTGGGAAGGGAAGGAGGCTTTCAGAGATGTTCTGTGCACTGGTTCGCCTGTGGCCTGGAGAGGTCGGAACATGTCTATTATCATTCCAAGAGGGCGCGATCCCACTGAGAATTCGGAATTTTGCAGACGTGTGTTGGGCAAGGAGCTGCTGATTCTGGATAAAAGGTAAGGAGCAGTGAATAAGTCCGTGTCCATAGCTGGACGTTAGCTAGTCGGAGAGTAAACTGGACTTGACGTCAGACAGTGCTATAGAATGATGTTGCCGTGTTAGCACACTGAAACAGCAATGTGATAGATTGTGAGCAGACTTATAAAGCAATGGTTTACATGTGATTGGCTAGGAGTGCAATGATGTACAGCTGCTAGTCTTCCCGCTAGAACTACGCTGCGCTTACATTTACCGTGATGGTGCCATGTCCAAAAAGCTATGGTACTGTATTACCACGGTACTTTTTTGTTGTTGTCAGCATCACACCTGGATGAAAAGAACTTTTAACCATGCTGATATGCTGAAGTTGGTGCCAATGTTGGTACACAATGGACTACATTGCTGAAGTGACCCCCAGAGTTTCCATGAGCTCTGGTCTGTTCAGAGAGGATATTGGCATTCCCATCCCCCATCAGTACCACTGTAGATTACACTGATTACACTGTGTACTGTTTGTCATCCTCCGCCCCACCACCCCTCTCTCTCATTTACACTGCACTACCCAGTCAAATGATTGATCTCATTTCTTTCCTCATCTCCCTCTACAGATGTGCTGGTGCAGCCTGCCGAAGACAGCTATAGCCTAGTGAGGACTGGAAAAACTGCAGAACATTTCAAAACTGCATTAGTGAGGTCAAATGTTACATCTACTGTACATTTACGTTATAGGCAGATATTATATTATGAACTGCACAATGCAAAATAAAGTGCATTTAATGTGTTTGGCACGATTATATCAGTGGGAAGCTAAGTATGCAGGTTAATGTTAAGACTAAAGATTAAAGCAATAAACTAAAGCAATCTAATGTGAAATGAGTAGTTATATAAACAATGAAAGATGAATCCACCATTAAGAGAAGAGTTCGATGATTGGGGTGGGGGGGCGTAACGGTTATTGTTTATAATTTACACTAACAGAGGCGTACCATGGTATTACCATGTTTTTCGGGCATGGTGTCATGGTAATATAATGTTGTTTTGGATATGTGCAATAGCAAAACCATGGTATTCTTTGAATACCACTAATGCTGTAAATTTTGATATTTAGATAAATTCATTAGATGCTAGCTAATATACAATAAATTAGACTCTGAAAACAGTTAACCTGCGAGTCTTAGATTTTACCCTCAACCACTATCAGAGCAAAATGTACCCTGGTTCACCAAGCAAAAAGCCAAGGTCAACCAGCATGAAATTAGTTCCATATTCATCAGCATCACCTTGGAGAGGAGTTTAGATTTCAAAAGGTGTCAAAACATCTCATTTGTATGCAGAGTCAAATGAGCTATTTGAAACATTTTCTCTAAAAGTGTTGTTGAAGATGCTTGATGGATTTTCAGAGATTATCTTCCTAAAACACCTGCGTTCACCGTGGTCTTCGATCACAGATATTCACACTTGTATGGAATACCCAGGATCCTTAGCTGCAGGACAGAACCATATATGCTCAGAGGCATTTGTCGACTATATTGAATTGCACTGCTGTTTTTGCTGGCACATGCTATGTATTCACATAAAACGTGGCCTGTGGTGTAACATGGACCTGATGTCCTGCTGCATGTTCCACTGCTTCTAGCCATTGTCCAAAACCAATTCTCAGTTGCATGTTGATCACCGTCATAAAGTCCCTTTAAGGCAAGACAGTCCACTTGGTTGCCACAGCTTGGTAATGCCCCAGGGCACCTATTTTTATAGCTAATATTCAGAATTCTAGAATTCAAGTAGAGCTCCTGCCTACTTGAATGGGGAATGACTGAAATCTTCAAAAATGTTTGTTAAGATTAAAGGTGCATTTAATTATATTCTTGTTTACAGTATGTTGTGGTGACACCTGCAGAAGTTACCAATGTCATTGTAAAAATGCGCAATTCGCAGTCAGGCATGATTAATTAATACTGCGAGTGAAAGCATCCAATTACAGGGGATTATCGAGATAAAATCAGCAATATATGACTGGTCATATGATCTAAACATGGCGGCGCTCATGTCTGCCCAGCACCATATGTAGAAAAAGCAGCCTTTTCTCTAAGACTGATGTGACTAGAGTCGTCATCTAACATGCGTGTACATCATTCTAAACATATTTTTTAAAATAGTATTCTACTATTACTACATCTTTCTGTTTAAAAGTTTAGCCATTAGCAAAAAAAAAAAAAAACTGAGTGCACATTTGAATTCCAAAAACATATGTCAAAATAGCAAAAACTGCATTTTCAGACTGGTCCATTTAATGTTTATGCTCGATCTAGAGTAAACAAACTCGAGGATTGCCTTTTAACTGAAAGGAGGGACTTCCGTACAGCCACCATAGTGAGCATCACGATTACATTTTCTACAAGTGGCCCATCTCCTCCTCCCCTACGATTTTGATAAAATGCATATTTGGGCAACATGATCACACAGGAAATTGACATGATGCTTCTGAATATGGGTTCTGGTCCCATGGAAACCAGGAAGTAATCACGTTCAAATAAACAATGGTGAGCATAATTCGGAGGTTGCATTTCGCTATAAAATTACCTTTTAAATGAAGGTTAAGTTTAGTGTTAGGGTTAATTAAATTTGCATTAATTTTGACTTAGAAATTACATCTTTTATCTTTTGGTGCCTCTCTGTGGACATTTCACTTGAAAACTTGAGCTCACACATGCCCATACATTCAACAACACTTCCAGTTTCGGCCACTGGGGGCAGTGATTTGCATTTCGGTAAGCACAGACCAAATTCAGCAGCAGAATTGTCAACCTTCTGTCGCTGAATTCACAGCAAGATCAGTCTGATTTGGGAACTTGGAACTTGTGATCTGATTTTTGAACTATTCACTGTATACACTATAACATTCTCTCCACCTTGTTTTTCTTGCGTGATCCATTCACATCATATATAAGCCATTATGTTTCTGTGGTGGTGGGGGCGTGGTTAATGGAGAGCGAGATCAGGAGATGAGAACGGTAAGGATCATCACCTGGCAATGATTGTCTCTAACAGATGTTTGTCATTGCAGTGAGAGTGGAGACGGGCTTTAAAAGTGAGCCAGACGCCAGTCAGAGGGGGAGAGTTACGAGACCTGAGTTGGAGAAAGACTGTATTGTTTTATGTCTGCTGAAAAGTGTAGTTTCTGAGTGTGACCGCTGAAAAGTGAAAATATTGAGTTTAAAGGAAATAAAAAGATACTGTTTGAGTTGGATTCGACGTCTCCCACTTCCTCCTTTTCTGTGAAAATGTTTTACACTGGTGACGAAACCCGGGATAAAGGGAGGAAGAATGCTGCCATGGATCCCTCACCTCTGAAGGGCGTGGTCAAGACCCTCACCAGCATCCACCAGACACAGCATCAGGCCCTCCTCAAGCTGCGAACCGAACAGGAGCAGCGATTCAATGCACTCCTCCAGGCCCAAGCGGATTACCGGCAGATGTTCTGGAGGAGGGTGCTGCCGCTGTGACCCCAGACCCCATGACTGCCCCGCCCCAGGAACCGCTAGTCAAGATGGGCCCCCTAGACGATCCAGAGGCCTTCTTGGAGCTCTTTGAGTGGACGGTGGGGGCATGCCGATGGCCGAGCACCCAGTGGGTGGTCCAGTTAATTCCACTGCTGTCCGGGGAAGCCCAACTCGCGGTGCAGCAGTTACCAGCGGAGAACCTCCTGGTGTATGCTGACTTGAGAACAGCCATCCTGCAGTGGGTCGGCCGGACACCTGAGCAGCAGCATCAGCGCTTTCGCTCCCTGACCATTGGTGAGCATGGCCGCTTGTTCACCTTTGCCCAACAGCACCGGGATGCCTGCCGGAGGTGGTTGCTGGCTGAGCAATGCGACGTCGGAACTGTCATCGATCTGGTGGTACTGGAGCAGTTCATCGCTTGACTTCCGAGAGGGATGGCGGAGTGGATCAAGTGCCACCACCCAGCATCGCTCCAAATGGCCATACAGTTGGCAAAGGACCATATGGCAACATATTCGTGAGCCCCAAACCCTTTGTGTTGGTTCTGGTGGACTACACAATGCGATATCCGGAAGCCGTGCCTTTGCACAACATCTTAGCACGTAATGTTGCGGAGGCACTCTTCAAAATTATGTCTGGAGTGGGCATCCTGAAAGAAATCCTCACTGATCAAAGCACTACTTTTATGTCATGTACACTATGTGAGCAGTATGAATTATTGGGCATTAAATCGATTTGGACAAGCATGTACCACCTGCAAACGGATGGCTTGGTCGAACGGTTTAATAAAACCTTGAAAAACATGATTCGTAAGTTCGTGCACGAAGATGCTCAGAATTGGGATAAGCGGCTTGAACCCCTGTTATTCGCAGAGTGAGAGGTCCCGCAAGCCTCCACAGGGTTCTCCTCATTTGAATTATTGTATGGGCATAAGCCTTGCGGGGTCTTAGTTGTCGTGAGGGAAAATTAGGAAGAGGGATCTTCAAACAGCAAAAACGAAATTAAAGATCAAAACTCCACACATTGGGGCAACTATCACAGGAGAATTTGCTACAGGCTCAAGAATGTCAGACCTGGCTGTATAACATACACTGGGAGATAAAGTCCTTATATTACTACACACATCAAGCTCTAAATTACTCACAAAGTGGCAAGGGCTCTTTGAGGTCACACAGCGAGTCAGGGAAGTCAATTATGAGTTTAAACACACAGATGGGGCGGAGCATGTCAGATTTA
Source organism: Myxocyprinus asiaticus (assembly GCF_019703515.2). Lineage (NCBI taxonomy): Eukaryota > Metazoa > Chordata > Actinopteri > Cypriniformes > Catostomidae > Myxocyprinus > Myxocyprinus asiaticus. Next base: position 26,023,226 of record NC_059382.1, on the reverse strand, counting down.
CCACCTCAACCTCTTAAAACTGTGGTGGGAGGTGGTCCCTGTGGCTTTGACGATGGTGGTACCGGAGAGGGAGGAGCTCGGGTTGGAGATTAACTTAAAAGCCAATCGTGGCACTCTGGTCACTTGCGGAGACCACCTCTCACGGTCGCAAATCATGGATGTTCTCGCCCCTTCCTGGTCATAAGAACCTCATAAAACACCATATTGAAACAACCCCAGGGGTAGTGGTATGCAATCGTCCACAAAAAAAAAGGGGTTCGAGAAGAATTAGAGGACATACCAGATATGGGGGTAATAGAATAATCCCACAGTGACTGGGCCAGCCTGATGGTGCTGGTTCCGAAGAGCGACGGCTCAGTGCGGTTCTGTGGGGATTATAGAAAGGTCAATGCGGTGTCTAAATTTGACGCATATCCAACGTCTCATATTGATGAACTGCTTGATCGGTTGGGCGCAGCTCGCTTTTATTCGACACTGGATTTAACGAAGGGTTATTGCCAGATCCCCTTAACTCCAATGTCCCGTGAGAAAACAGCCTTCTCTACACCGTTTGGCTTACACCGATTCGTGACCCTTCCGCTCGGTTTGTTTGGGGCCCCGGCTATGTTTCAGCGCCTTATGGACCGAGTACTCAAACCGCACTCTGCGTACACCGCTGCCTATCTGGATGACATCATTATATACAGTAATGATTGGCAGCAGCATATGCAGCATCGGATGGCGGTTCTGAGGTCGCTGCAGTGGGCAGGATTCACGCCAAACCCCAAGAAGTGTGCAATTGGATGGGTGGAGGTAAAGTATCTGGGGTTCAACTTGGGTCACAGTCAGGTGTACCCCCAAATTGATAAGATCACAGCGGTTGCAACCTGCCTGAGACCCAAGACCAAAAAGGAGGTGAGACAGTGCCTGGGGCTGGCTGGCTACTATAGAAGGTTTGTGCCTAATTATTCGGACGTCACCAGTACCACTGACTGATCTCACTAAAAAGGGAGCCCCAGACCCGGTCCAGTGGTTGGAGCCGTGCCAACAGGCTTTTATGCAAGTGAAAGCTGCGCTTTGTGGTGTGTGTTGTTACATGCTCCTGATTTTTTAAGTTCAAGGTGGTCCAGACTGGGGCGCAGATGGCTATTGCGGACTTTCCAGAAATGTGGGGGGGGGGGGGTACTGGGCAGGCCAGATGGCTCCCCGACCTGAGTCGGGCAATGGGGGTATGTAGTGGTGGGGGCGTGGTTAAGCGGCAGTTTGTAAATGGAGAGCAAGATCAGGAGATGAGAACAGTAAGGATCATCACCTGGCAATGATTGTCTCTAACAACTGTTTGTCATTGCAGTGAGAGTGGAGATGGGCTTTAAAAGCAAGCCAGATGCAAGGAAAGAAATAAATTTTAAATTTTATTTTAAAGGAAATAAAAAGATACTGTTTGAGTTGGATTCGCCATCTCCCACTTCCTCCTTTTCTGTGAACGTTTGTTACAGTTTCCCTCTTGGACCATCTATGGATTCCTCTAAACGAGTGTTCTTATGGCTCTCCGATGAAAATGGCTAGTGGGACAGTTTGTCTGGAAGAGAGATGAATTCTTCACTTTTTGCACTTTAATAACATCTGAGATGTAGGGAGAGGATCTATCCACCAAATAACAGCGAAAGAGGGAGAGCTATAAATCTCATCTGATGAATCCACATTTAGCAATGGACCACGCCATGCACTGCTGTTCTGCTCCAAACGCATGGCCTTTTTCACACTGTCACACACACTAACTCTCAGAACACAGTGTACACAATCTCAAAAAGCACAAGATGCCCATGTAGACACAAGATTTAAAGGAATAGCTTTGAAAATGAAATGAAAATTGTATCATTTCCTCAGGCTCACCCTCATGCTGTTTCAAACCTATATGACTTTCTGTCTACTGTGGAATTTGGGCTAACATTCTGCCTAATATCTCCTTTAGTTTTCCAGAGAAGAAAAAAAGCAATATGGGTTGCAAACAACATGAGGATGAGTAAATAAATAATGACAGAATTTTTCTTTTTGGGTGAACTATCTCTTTAAGACTGAACATTTGCACAACGATATTTTAAAAAATTGCATGGATTGACAGCATGCAAACATTGGCACACCACAAACTCGGATGGATTATTCCATATGATAGGCAATCCAATCATACAGATTCTATAGACTACTGGACTGTAAACCACTTCCAAATGTAGAGGCCATATATAGAGTATATGAGGAGTTATGGACATTTCTAGTTTGTATATACTGTAGTACTCTAATATTGTAATTTGCTTTGAGGCAGTATAAGGCAAAACCATTATTTGTTTAACAGGCTGCCCTATGCGCAATTGCCAGTCCCTGATAGTGTTATGTGTAAACCATGCAGACCACCAGCTCAAAACCCCAACCCTAAGCATTAAGCCTCAGCGCATTAGTCATCCCACAATGTTTGTGCTACAAAATGATACCTCACATCATGCAGTTTGTTGAGAATAGGTGTGATATTACTTTTTTAAGCTACCAGACTTACAATTTTCGCCAGGCATACGACAAAACAGGCAAAAAAAATCCCATTGATTTATGTTGAAGGAGGAACCCCAGCCATATCTGGGGACCAGAATATCATAGACACCTGGGAGTGGGCTCTTTTGGCTTGGGCCAGTACAAAACCATCCAGAATACTCTGGCAACCACATTGTAATATGCTATAGATCACCTTAGCAATTGCAATGGCTGTTCTTGTGTCTTGCATGGGCAAGCACCACTCGAAATTATAATGTTTAGTCACTTTTGCATAGCCAGGTCTCATTCCTAACTACTTTACTCAGATGTTCACACTGACAAGTCTGAATCATCAGGAAGTGATACCCTCCCTCTGTCAAGTTCTCGCTCTGTCCTCAATCCACCATTTGATGATCTTCCCACAAGGTGTCTCACCTCCCTGAAGCAGAGCGAAGTTCAAACACCATGCTCCAGTATCCATCTAAACAACCACTGAGTTCAAGTGCAACTCCACATATATTCACATACTGGCTATAGGTGCCAGTTGCACACAATACGATCCGTGAGCAACAGTGCGATGACTGACAATGAGTTAGGTAGCATTGGAGAAATAGGTCATAGAGCTAAAAATACCTATCTGTGTCTCTCTCTCTCTCTTCATGAAGACAAAGAGAATCTCTCTGGAAAAAAAGTGAGTGAAATGAGGAGAACAACCCACAAGTCTCGGAAGAAGATAAATGTCCTTATAGAATTGTGACTGCTTATGTAAACAAACATTAAAAGGGGCCGAGTATAAGGATATGGAGGAATGATCTTAAACAGGGTGACAGTCTTCGGCTTAAAGAGCGACAGTGTGAAGAACTCTATCAAATTCAATTTTCTCAGATCAGTGAGGCAAAGTGGAATAACTATCCAAGAAGTCTCCATTCCGTATCCTGCGAAATGACAGGGAGAGACAGGACACCATCACTTTAGAAGACCGAGGGAGATGGTGGAAGATTGTGGAAAAATGGAGACAGTAAGTGAGCCTGAGTAATTACCAGAGAGATGTAAGGACTGCTAGGACCAAAGGAGGAAGAAGAAATAGAAATAAGGGAAGAGATCAGTGTGGAACCAAATTCAGTCAGGAGCCAATAAATGATGAAGTTGTTGAAGTGGTGGGGACATGTTACTAAATAATGAAAATAAATAAAAAAAATTCTGAAGGTAAATCTTGCAAAATTGGATATTTCAGTAACACTATTGTCAATTTGGCCCCTGAATGCGCTGCACGCTGTGCTGTGCTTATGTGCGCAGCTGTTTTGTCTGTAGTGTGTAGTACTTTCTTAAATACATCTAAACGAGGTCAGTTAGTGTACTGTATTACACATGTGTTTTCAGTGCTTTCAGACCTGTTCTGTGCTCGATATACACAAATTCTATCTACTGTATCTGGTGCCTTGAGTGACAGATGTGCTCTGAGTTCAAGTATGTATAGCTGCAGGCCGGTGACCTCCAAACGGGGGCAGAATCTCCAAAAGGGGGCGGGGTTACTCCAGAAGGGGGACTGGCTACTCCAAAAGGGGGCATCACTTCCACTCACGTTTAAGGTTAGGGAAAGGTTTAGGTAAGTGGCCCGGCTCCCCATATCTATAATGGCGGTTTGGAGCTTCCGCCCCTTTTTGGAGCAATGCCTGCAGCTATATTTTACTCTCTGAGTTCAGTTTGGTGTGCTAATGAACACTATTTAAAGCTGTCCAGATTTACTTTTGTTTCACATTTGAGTATTTTCACATATTTTTGGCCACTACAATTTACTATACAAATCTATAATAACCCCATGACACTGTATTTTTGTGGACCGAAAGGGAGACGAGATCTTGTTACTGCATTAAAAGGTTGTCAACAGAAACTTCCTTCAGTTTTCCACCAAAATAAAAGCTTCTGCCAAAATAAAGGCTTGAGGGGTTAACCACACTGCATAGCAATGCCATGAACAAATTACTATTGAATAAGTTATTATTATTATACCTGACCCTTTCACAAACTGGACAAAAAATGTACACAGTCTTTCACTGTTTCATATACAGTCTATATACCGTTTATATATTCATTTGGTTTGGTTCTTTTTAAGAGAACTCAAGTGTGAATACCCTTAAGGAATCACTTACACTTCTTTTTAAGTTTATCATTTTGCAGTCAAATCGCAATATTTTTTTCAAAATAATCACAATTTGATTTTTTGTCCAAATCGTTCAGCCCTTAATTCTCTCAAAACCTGTCAAGAAAATCAACACTAAAAAATAGAAATTATTCTTTGCATAAAGAAAATGAAGCATACATTTAGGACCCTTAAGATTTTTTGCATTGTTATTCATGACACTGTAACTTTATTTTCATGACACTTCAGTACATTTGCAGTCCCCCCATTTTACTATTCCCATTGTTTTCAATGATGATTCTCATTGTTATAACACAATTGTTCTTTTGTTAATGTTGTTGTTTTGATTTTTTGCTGTTACAGAAAAAAAAAATGCTGTTATACAATGATTTTTTATTAAAATCTGGCAGTACCAAAGGAGAAATTCTATGATGCATAAATACTTACAAATATATCTCTATTTTTTCTTGACATTGCAGTAATAAAAATATCATTATGATCATCTTTTTTAAATTGCAGTAATGAAAACTGGGGAGTAAAATGTGTGCAAAACTGTCATGAAAATAATATCACAATGTAAAATGACTTGTGTATAATAGCAGCAATAATAGCATGTCACCAAAGGATACAAAGAGATAAAGTTAAAAATAAATTAGGTGGGACTTTTAAATTATTAATAATGATTTAAATATCACATAAACCCAATTAAGATACCACATGACAAGTTAGATCACTTGATGTAACATTAAAGAATAAATTGTTGCCTCTTTGATCTTTGCATCTGTAATGGTGACCTATGCAGCCTGGGTGTGAGTGAGTTGATCACCATGGAAACAACACTAATGACAAGTTCATGCACAGCAAGGGGCAACTATAACATTTCTTGTGACCCGTGGAAAAAAAATCTCTTTCGGTATGGATGCAGTTTGCAATGGGGATGGAGGAGTTCCAGTAAAACTGTGGGGGACATAACCACCGTTTTTTTTAAAGTGTTTGTGTGTGTGTGTGTGTGTGGGGGGGGGGGGGGGGGACATGTCCCCTATGTCCCATGCACATGCTATGTCCTTGAATGGCTCAAAGATTCCAAATGAAACGCCATCATTTTGGTGAAGGCATGCCAGTTAGCAAATAATCAGCAATCTAGCCAGGCATAATTTAATCACCATCTCTTAAAAATGTTTGATTTATAAAAGCCAATAATGGAAATTAGATTGGATCCTCAACGGATATCTCCTCATGGCTCCTGAAGTACCACACTTTCACTTGGATCTTTGAAGAGGCTTATTGAAGAGTGTAACATCACAGTAATTCAGACTTTGCAGCCCCTCATTACATTCATGTTTCCCATGCAAATATCTCAAAAGAACAAAGATGCACCTGACCTTGCATATGTCTCAAAACATCATCAAGTCACAGCTCACCGACATTTATTGAGTCAAAGATTAGGCAGAGAACCCTTAGAGCTACTCCAGGAATTTTCATGTCTGAGAATAAGTTTTTACACGAGTCACTGACATTCCATCAGTTTACAAAAATGCACTGTGTTGGTATAATGGAATGATTTTATCGGATGGTAATACCATGGTACTAATGATTACTACTGTCTGTAATTTCTATATTCATGTACTGATACTCCAAGGTACTTTAAAAAATGCCACCTCACTATATGACCAAAAGCCATGGTTTTACCATAGTATCTTTTGGTATTTTTGTTACTGTTACTGTCCATTGCCACAACTGTAGTCTCTTTGACAACTTGTTCACCCAAAAATAAAAATGAAAAATGAATGGTGACTAAAATTTGAAGCTCCAAAATGCACATAAAGGCAGCATAAAAGTAATACAAATGACTCCTGTGTTTTAATCCATGTCTTCTGAAGTGATCCAATCGGTTTTGGGTGAGAACAGACCAAAATATTATTCCTTTTACACTATAAATCAGCAATCTCCTTGGCGATCATGATTTCAAGCTTGGTTACACTTACAAGCGCCATCTAGCGCTCTGTGCATGTGTCAAGCACTAGGAAGTGTAATCGAGCTTGAAATCATGATCATGCCTAAAGACTGCAATGGCAAGATGTACAATGGAGTTATAGTGGAATTATAGCCAAATAATTGTTTGCAATAAGTGTAAATAGCATTGGGCACACAGCCCAGCTATATGCACGCCAGTAGTCTGATGGAACCTGTCAAAACTATTAAAAATATTACATTCGCTTTGAAGAAAAAATGTGGAGCGATAAGTATGTGAATTTGACCATTTCCAGCCTAATATCTGATGTGGCAATATTAGTAAGACAATTGGTTAGTTGCATGGGCGATCTGAGTTCAAGTCCACCTTTTGCCAATTTCACTATCCTGCCCTTATCGGTCCATGTAATCGAGAACAGATAGTACACGCCATCAGAAATTAATTTATTTTAAATAAAAATGAATAGTTTGTGCAGTGTAGAGAAGGGGGGTAGACGGGTACATGCACGTCTTTACCGGTCTGAAACATGTGTTTGGTGGCTTTTTCTTGCACATTTTCTAGTGGCTCAGCATCTCACGGTCCAGAAAGCGAGGGCTGTGGTAACCGTTTCTTGGACCGGAAGAGACCGCTCTCTCTCTAAAGCCATGCTCGGCATTTGAAGACAGCAGTGATGAGGTACAATTATTACATGACACACCAGGTGCGTTTCGTCTCGCTGCCAGCGATTTAGTAAAGTTCCATTACAATACTTATTAGATTAAATACTGTTTTATTATACACCAGGGTGCAAATAGCATATGCCACTATTTACAGTAAGTGCAAATATCATCTACTGTAGGCAGGGTTGGGAGGGTTACTTTTGAAACGTATTCCACCAGATTACAGAATACATGCTGTAAAATGTAATTTGTAACGTATTCCGTTAGATTACTCAAGGTCAGTAATGTATTCTAAATACTTTGGATTACTTCTTCAGCACTGGTAGATTTTTTCACTTGTTTTGACTATAAAAACTCTGCCAGTACAGTAAGACAAAATACATGTTAAAAATACATTCTCTGAAAAACCTAAATATCTTATGCAGTGTTGTTTCTAAAACAAGATCAATCAAATTGATCTTGTTTTAAGGATTTTTAGATATTTTTACAGGAAAACAATACAAAAATTATTATCAAGAATACGATTTTTGCCCTAATATCAAAGGTCTTACTAGTAAAATGTCTAGAAATAACATTTTTGCTTAGTGTAAAGCTGACAATTTACACAAGGTTTATTTCTATTTCTTCTTCTCCAAACTTACTTCAAACATACTTCTCTGTCTGCTCGTATGAATGTAACACATCATAAGAAAGTGTTTCACCGATGTTCAAATACACTATGGATCGCATCATTTATATGTATAAATGTTTTCCATCTGAAAGGACTAAATATTAAATGACTTAATGAAACAAATGACAATAAAATGCAAAGTAATCTCTTCAGAAATCAAAATACTTTTTGAATGTGACTGTATTCTAATTACCAACGATTTAAATTGTAACTGTAGTGGAATACAGTTACTTATATTTTGTATTTTAAATACGTAATCCCGTTACATGTATTCCATTACTCCCCAACCCTGTTTATGGTGGGCTCAACTTGCTATTAATGTAGATGACTCTAATTATACTGAAATTATACTGCATTTATACACCCACATGAAATATTTCAGTTTAATTTCTTAAAAAAGTAAAAATAAAAATACTCTGGTATAGTGAAGATATCAGATGGCAGGACCATGACACTTGGTATCCATTGTATACCGCCATAGTAGGCTACTAAATGGTTACCATTTTCATGTGCATTGTAATATAGCTAAATGCTATAATTATAATTGCTATAATGTCCTATAGCTTGATAAATAAGTTATGGAATAAGTATGGGCACTGAAGTGATACTGAATGCCTGTCTATAACTCTCGAGGATTAGTTACAAGAATGGCTTCCACTGTGCATTTGGAAGGGCCATGCGAAGCACGTACTTGGACAGGTGCATAGGCTATTCATTCCGAGAATTTCATGAAATGTCGCCGCTCTCTTTAGGTAAAACCTACATGGTGTCAACAGCGGCTGCGTTCATGCATTCGTATTGCTGCCTCTGTGTCCACTGTCCAGGTACTGTAGTAGGCTTTCGTGGTAGTTACGGAGGAGATACAACCTCCCAGATTAAAACCGCCACAAGTCGCATATCCCTTTTATCAGATATAAAACCTACAGTCGCATTCATGGGAAATACAAACATGCGTCTGCCATACGGAATGTCTCCCGTTTCCAAAGCAGACGGATGTAAAGCAATTCGTTTGGCACTGAGCCCGCGCGACGTCTGCGTGCCGCACGCCGAAAAATAGTGTCAGTCTTCACAAAGGAATCCAATGGAAACTTCATAGAAACGGCGCATAAGATATATCAACATGTTACATTTCTACAGTCATGACACTGAAAATTCCACGTTTAAACATATGGATTTGGCACAGAAACACACTATAATAACAATTCACGATATATACTTTAGGCAATCAAATTTACGGTCGGCGCGTGAGATGTAAACATTTTAATTTTATTTTCCAGTTCATGCCGTTTGAACGCATGAATTATCTCAGATATTCAATGTTATCCTATTTTAGAAAGCATAATATTTGTATATATAATTTTATGCACACGTGTAAAATAATAATCAAAAATATTCAAGGGTCGCTGTTAATTTCGGTAACTAGTGAATCTTTCTTTTCCAATACCAGCAACTCTAAGTTCCCAGAGATCGATGTTGACCAGGGATGCCGGGTCACGTCAACTCTCTTTCAACATTCCTCCATATCACTGTGCATATGCAGAAAAGATGCATGAGAGTCTGCTGCACTTTACAACATGATGCCACGTTTCTCCAGATGCCAAAATGTCGTCGCGTGCATTATGGTTTATTATATTGCAACATGCATTTCGCAATTTAAACCTCGCCCGCAATTTATACTTTTAAAGATGTTTGCAAATTTGTGCATTGAAACAAGCGCTCGTTGTTGCATGGCATTTATACCGGTAAGCATTCAAATATAAATATTTTTTTACTTACGATTTCAGAGGATTTTGGACCGCTGTGGCCATTTTGATATAGAATGATACAATGTAAGACTGCAGATCCCCGGTATTGTACATGTAATATACCAGCAATTTCAATTTCATTCATTCTCTGGGGCTGCGGCTGAAGCAGCCAGCCAATAGGAGCGAGACTTTCGGATGCTAAGTGCTGGGAAATGTAGTTTTTTATGCCACGCTGCCTTTAAGAGACTGTAGAGCCTGTACTACAACTACCACATTACATTGCTGGTAACTGTATACTAGTCCCGCCTTGAAATTGTATGGATAAGTCAAAACATCTACTGTAAATACAAGGTTGGATTGCTGGACTGTCAGTCTGTCAGTATTTTTGCTCTCATGTAAGTTAGCTTCTTTGACAAGAAAATGGAAATATGAGGGCGAAGGCTGAAGCTTTCTTAGACAAAAAGGCATGCTCTGTCATATATGTATTCTTATAGCTAATACGTACTTAAATTAGAGATAACCATAACAAACGTAGGCATTGCTCAGTATACTGAGCAGCTTTGCACTTCCCACATACACGGCATTCATTATGTGGAATACTTTGCTTTTAAAGTGATGAAATGAAAATTATCATGCCATCCCAGATGTGTAAGACTTTCTTTCTTCTGCAGAGCACAAAATGAAGATTTTTAGAAGAATATTTCAGCTCTGTAGGTCAATATAATGCAAGTTAATGGTGTTAAAACTTTGAAGATCCAAAAAGCACATAAAGGCAGCATAAAAGTAATCCATACAACTCCAGTATTTAAATTAATATCTTCAGAAGCAATTTAATGGGTGTGAGTGAGAAACAGATCAATATCTAAGTCCTTTTTTTTTTTTACTATAAATTCTCCTCCCCATCCAGTAGGTGGCGATATGCACAAATAATGTGAATCGTCAAAAAAAAAAGAAGAAGAAGAAGATGAATATGGAACTGAAAGTGGAGATGTAGGCTGAGTTCGGAATTGCATAAGACATATATTATTTGTACTACTTCTGCCACATCTGTCTATGGCAGAAATAGAAAGAGTAGGATGGTAGTATGCAATTCCGAACTCAGCCACATAGTAAAAAAAGGACTTTAATATTGATATTAATATTAATATTGATATTGATAATATTGATTTTCCTAATATTTGACACCTTTCATATCACTTAAGACAAATACTGGAGTCATTTGGATTACTTTTATTCTGTTTTAATGTGCATTTTGGAGCTTCAAAGTTTTGGTCAACATTCTCTTGCATTGTATGGACCAACAGAGCTGAAATATTCTTATAAAAATCTTTGTTTGTGTTCTACAGAAGACAGAAAGTCATACACGTCTTGGATGGCGTGAATTTTCATTTTTGGGTGAACTGATCTTTTAAGTAGTTGGATTCTGTGGCAGCACCTGAAGCAAAGATCTGATTGAGAAGACAGCTGAGTTTTAATCTGTAGCTTTTCACCAATGAAAAACATACAATCTGCCCTTAAAACATGACAGTGCAGAGGAAAAGGCCATTATAATAGTAGCATGACACTTATGTTTTTCTTATGCATGAGAATTCATTCAAATACTAAGACAAGAGGACAGACTGACCTCTAAAGAAAGGGAAGTGACTATAAAGGGCTCTCCAGTCCAGTTAACTGCAATGGCGCCACTTTGAAGCCATTCTGTGACATGTGATATTTATAGATCGTTGCTAACAAATATTTAATGAACCTTAGCAAGCTCTATGGAATGACTCTGTACAGTGAATGTCCTGTTGATTCCTATGGGATCTTTACATGTGCATTTTTTTAAAGGGATAATGTTTATCTAACCTTAAATTTTCAAAATATTCTACAACAAACTTTTCACATCATATTATGCATCTACAAACTAGTAAAGAGCACTCTCAGTGCGGAGTTTCAAGCTTCAGCATCTTACAATAATTCAGTTATTTCCGAATTATAAGATGATGAGCTCAAGTGAAAGCTGATTTTATAGAGACTGTATTTCTTGACCTGATTGCTACAGTGTTAAAGGGATAGTATCTTTTTTTGTGTTCCACTGAAGAAGAAAAAAATCACAAGTGTTCATAACAACATGAGGGGTGAGCAAATGATGACAGAATTTTCATATTTGGTTCAACTATCCCTTTAAACCTATGTATTTGCACGCTCAGAACAGAGACTATTTAGCCTGAGACGGAGCACTTGGAGAAATTGGAACACCCAATATGGCGGATGAAGAAAGAGCCCTGCTACCAAGTAAGCCTACAAGGTTAGCAACAAAATGTATAATAACATGGCATTCCCATAGACATTCTACGGGCAGTACACTGGCGAGGAGACCAGTGGCCGTTATTTTTTAGTGGATGTCTATGGGGGAGGTGCTTCAGTGTACTGAATAAACTGCTTTTGTGAGGAAACAGCCCATCATGTATAGCTAATCTTCATACCTTACATGTAAAAGAGCCAATCACCTTTAAGATAAAGAGATCACCTGTCAGGTAACTTGACAACGCGCATGTGTTAGATGGATTAGTCGGGAAAATATCGTTTTTATTTTTTTATAAAAATTTTTTATAAAAAAAGCACATTTTATAATCCCATTGTTGTGAGATTTGACTGCTGATTTCAGATATGTTACTTGTTAGTAATCTTGACCAGCCGTTTTGGAGATTTCGTTCTTTCCCCATTTAAGGAGATAAGTTGTAGATGTATGCGCCCGGAAGCGTTCACAAGATGACCGAGTGGACAGACTTACCTTGAAAGGGACTTTGCACTTATGACTGCTTGAAGAGAATTAATCAGAATGGCCACTAGAGGGCGAGCACAATAATAGAGCGCATCAGTGACCGCCCACTTTTTCAGCCATCTGGGTTCCGGAATTAATTTCCCCATTCATTTCTTCCATAGACTTTTTATAAAATCCTTCATAAAAGAGTTGTGAGCCATGAACCAAAACAATCAGCTCCGAGGTAAATCACAACATCACGCACTTTGTTTTGAGGCAAAAAAGTATTTGAAAATCAGACATAAAGACAAAGGTACAAGGATGTGTACTTATCGTGTTTCATGAGGGCACTGACTACAATCCCATGGAGCTTTGCGAATGATGTCATTGAATAACGATGGGAATATATAAAACTATTGATATAAGTATGGAAATTATATATTGTACGTTTATTGCAAAATATCCCGATACGTACAAATATATATATAGTTTAAGGGTGAAGAGACACTGATGTCATAGGATTGGGCGGTCGCTCCGAGGCACGTAGCGCGGGTTTTGTTGGCCACGGTTCTCTGATTGGTGGATCTTCCTCTGTTGTACCATGGGTACTGTAGTTGTTTACCATGAATTCTGCTATCAAACACGATTTTTAATCAATGAAGTTGAGATAATGCAGACGGATGGCTTCAACGGAAGCATGTACCATCAATGAACAACCTCGAAACTCATGGTAGGTCTGTCTTTAGAGCGGAACCAGACTGTTGCGCTCTATAAACTGTCTCATTTGGAAGGCTGCGTCCTCCGGAGGTCGAATTTGTCGGCCGCATACGTCATCGAGGCTGTCTCGTTTCAGAAAAGCGAGTAGGACACTTCGAATGCAGCCTTCGAATGCGACCTTCTTTCGCGGGAATTAGGAGGATGCATGAGGTGTATCCTTTGTGGGCACTCACAACCCACAATTCTTTGCTTCAATGGAAATGTCTTAAAAAAATTACACCAATTTGCCTGTAAATATGATGTTCAAACGCAAGGAATGTTAATTCCTAAGTTGAAGTACCTCAGTAGATGGGTGCAGAGTATATAATATGTATTATTATATTAATATATAATTAAAATAAAGTATTAGACTAAAAGTACACATGAAAAATCTATTTCCTTTTCTCTTTACATCATTATAACTCACCTAAAATGTACCTCATAAATTCCCTTCTAAAGGGACTTTGTTCCCTTCTCACTCAACGTGCTCGCGCTTGTTAAAGAGTGACGTGCTGTCATAGCAACCATGTTACGTTCCGTTTCCGTTTGTCCTACGAAGGCCATCTCGTATAAACGAGACTTGTTTAAAGGAGGACACTCGGTATACTGCAGCCTTCAAAGGACGCGTCCTACCTAGCACGCAGCCTTCGAAACGAGACACAACCACTGATGAAGCTGATCGAGCAGCAACAGCGCCGTCTTGTGTTCATTCAGAAAATCAACCAACGCCCGGCAGCAGCAGCAGCAGCGTAATCCACCTATCCATATAGTTGTGATGGTGTTAAATCTTTAACTATGTCCGAAATGCTACTGAAAGAGATGGAGGAAATTTCTCTCGGGCCGGTTAAAACAGAGGAGAGGGAAAACGGACGGAGTTTTCTGCTAGTGGACGAAAACGAAAGCCTGCAGGTTTGTTTGTGTTAGCTTGAGTGTTAGCCATCAAGCTATCAAGTATACAGTCAGCACATGTAGTTTCTTTGTTGTTTTATGCACTTTGGTTGATTGTTCGTTTAGTAAGAACGTCCTTGTCAATCCCCGTGGCTGCTAAGGTAACAATTGTAATATGCGTAATATAAATAATATGCAGACAAATTTACCCTGAGCTGTCAACGTGACTGAATCACTACGAAGTTTTCAAAAGCTTTGTCAACATGTCATCTCACCTTTGACCTCGTCTGACTTTTACTGATCGATCATCATCATCGATTATTAGTCAAATCCACTTGAAATGTCTTTTTGTCACTTGCATTGAATTCATAATATCAGGTTTGTGTTGCTGTAGGGCCATGTGCTGCAGAAGAAAATTGTACTCCTGTCAACACAGTGTGGCCTAGTCTGATTTACAAATGTGATTCTCAATTCTTCATTAATTAGCTTGAAATGATGATGATGATGATGATGATGATGATGCTATAATGTGACTACGTTCATTAAAACGCGTTTGCCATACTATGGTGACAAACGGTTTTGTTTATAATTTTGTTAACTCCCAACTGATGCTTCTAGAATTGTTACCATTTTTGGCAATTTCGGCAAAACTTCATCAATGTTAACCAGCTAGAACGTTACCTTAGTGAAATATTTATATCTGCAGGATAAACAACAACACTGAAAACCAAATCCTTACATTTGCAAGGCATAAAAAACATGTATGGCCTTAATGTAAAAAAAAATAAATAAATAAAAAATAATTCACCCCAAAATGAAACATTTTCATTTACTCACCCTTATGTCATTCCAGATGTGTATGATTTTTTTTCTGGTGTTGAACAAAAAGATATTTAGAAGAATATTTCAGCTCTGTAGGTCCTCACAATACAAGTGAATGCTGATCAGAACTTTGAAGCTCCAAAATGCACAAAGACAGCATGAAAGTAATCCAAACAACTCAAGTGGTTAAATCCATGTCTTCAGAAGCAATATGATAGGTTTGGGTGAGAAACAGATCAGTATTTAAGTCATTTTTTTTACT
Organism: Myxocyprinus asiaticus; assembly: GCF_019703515.2. NCBI lineage: Eukaryota > Metazoa > Chordata > Actinopteri > Cypriniformes > Catostomidae > Myxocyprinus > Myxocyprinus asiaticus. The sequence continues at coordinate 26,008,067 of NC_059382.1, read as the reverse complement.
ATCAATCTCCACTTTCAAACATCCCCCTAAGGGTTCTTCTTTTGTTTTTGGTGATTCGCATTCTTTGTGCATATCGCCTCCTACTGGGCAGGGAGGAGAATTTATAGTAAAAAGGACTTAATGTCACCATGAATTCAAAATGGATAATTCTTATTTAATTTATTGGATGTTGCTGCATTTGTTATAAATGATTTATCTGTGCACGTTTAAAAGAAGAAAAAAAATTATGGTTTGCCCTCTTAATCTTTAATGAAAAAACAAAGTTTGAAAAGCTGGTCGGTATTGAGATAGCTTCTTAAGTTTTCCCAGTAAGTGACTCTAAGCTCAAGAGCAGAATGTGCATGGTTAAAGGGATGTGCGTGTGGCTGTAAACAAGGCTATTGGCTATTTAAAAAAAAATTGGACGAGTCGTTTGACATGTCCCGCCCCCAATTCCTGTTCCAGTAGGAAATACGTCAAAACAGCGAGTCGAAACAGGGCTCATCAAGGCACTTCAGTGCGATTTTAAATTTGTATCTGTTTCTCACCCACACCTATCAGATCTTCTCTGAAGGTATGGATTTACTATAAATTCCAATCCCTGTCCAGTAGGGGGCGATATGCACAAAGAATGTGAATCACCAAAAACAAAAGAAGAAAAATCCTTAGGAGAGAACTGCACTCATGAGGGGTGTTTGAAAGTGGAGATTGATAATAAAAAAGGACTTAAATATTGATCTGTTTCTCACCCACACCTATCATATCGCTTCTGAAGACATGGATTTAACCACTGGAGTCTTATGGGTTACTTTTAAGCTGCCTTTATGTGCTTTTTGGAGCTTCAAATTTCTGGCCATCATTCTCTTGCCTTGCATGGACATACAGAGCTGAAATATTTATCTGAAAATATTTCTGCAGAAGAAAAAATAGTCACACATCTGAGATGGCATGAAGGTGAGTAAATTATGAGAGAATTTTTATTTTTGATTTTGTTCTCTCATACTCTTTCTCTCTCTCAGGTGAAGAATGAGGCCAATTTTTTGCAGAGGTTAGGCTGCAGCGCTGCCCAAGGAGTCAAAGTGCTCTCCATCTTTGGCAACACGGGTGACGGAAAGTCCCACACTCTCAATCACGTGCTCTTTGATGGCGAGGAGGTATTTGCCACGTCTCCTTCTCCGACGTCCTGCACAGTGGGTATATGGGCCGCTTACGACCCACACCTGAAGCTGATAGTTCTGGATACAGAAGGCCTGCTCGGCGCTGCCACTCAACAGAACCGCCGTATGCGTCTGCTGCTGAAAGTTCTGGCCGTATCAGACGTGGTCGTGTACCGCACGAGGGCAGAGAGGCTGCACAACGACATGTTTCAGTTCCTCGGCAGTGCGTCGGCTGCTTACCTGAAGCACTTCACCCCTGAGCTGCGAGCTCTCTCCAACCGCTGTGGTCTGGACGTGCCTCTGTCCAGCCTTGGGCCTGCTGTTATAGTTTTCCAGGAGACCCTGCGTACTCAGCTGCTGGGCCAGGGTGAGTGAACAACAGTTGAGCATGCAGTGCATTGTTTACAGAGCCTTCAGCGTTTATCAATATGAAGGCAGCATTTTTCTGATACATGTTGTTGCCAAAGGTTGTTGTTTGACTAGCCTAAGGGAAAGGCATTGTTTCTTAAACATGGCTCTGCAGGCTCTCATGGGGCCCATACATATAGCCAGGGGGTCTTTGAAATTTTTGGGGGTTTTAAACTGGTGAAGAATCTTGCAGGGAAACTTGCTCATGCAAGTTGCCAGTAAAACAAAAAACAGCATTTCAAGCTGTTGTTTATCATCCTTGCCTTGATTTTTCTATTCTTGGAAATGAGACATTCAACTTGCTTCAATATGTAGTTTAAATCCATTGTTTTTTGTTTATTTGAATCAGTAATACACACAGCACACAGAAAACAGAAACCATTTCAGCATGGCAAATTATGAGGTACAAACATGAACAAATCACAATATGGAGACATCAAAATACTGTTTGTTAATCTTGTTGATGGGATAACCTTTATGTAGAGTTTAGGTCTACTGAATCATAATTTGGAAAACACAAGGTTAATTTATGAATAGAAATATGTTGAGCCAAACCTTTTCAAGCAAACCGCCGCCATCTTTTTGTTTGGAATGCATCATTCATCAGATTAAAGACATTCACAACAACAAAAAAGAAAGAAAGAAAGAAACAACCTTTACATTAAATCATTTACTATATGCTGTCTTTGAATTCTTAATTGAATTGTTCCATTTGATGACAACAGTAAATCAATACAGTGAATCACTTGATATCAACAAAGACAAAATCTATGAACTCTACATGTGCATCAAATCAATCAAATGACATGTAATTATCCTTAATATGCATTGAACATGTCTTGTGGCTTAGTTATATAGCCATAATTTTTACTTTACAAACACCACATACAAATGAACAGAATTTAACATTTAGTAATAATAGATTGCATTAATTAGCATTATATCCACGTATTTCCATGAACTGTCAGTCCTACGTGGATTTTTTTTTTAACATTTTTATTTTTTATTACTGCGACCCAAAATGACTGAATTTGCAGCGGCTTTTCTCAAAAATTGCTATGCCATTTGTGGCTTTTTTGTGTGTTTAGTTGTGCTCTAAAAGCTTGTAAATAATCATATGCTGCATCCGAAATTGCGTACTGTCACAGTATGTAGCCTATATTTGATGAAGGACGCACTTATCTGCCGCCAAAACAGTACATTCTTTTAGTTACTGTATGCATGTGAGTAGTATGAATAGATTTCGGACATACTTCGTCTGGGGACTTGGGCATTGACCTGTGACGTAAATGAAATAATAAATGAAAATGAAATAAATGACGTAAGAACAACAACCATTGAAATGATCTGCTCTGGTTTTGTAAAACAAGCACCATTTAATCACAAGAACAATTATCTAGGTACTGTACTGTATATTTAGCACTTAAGTTAAAAAGAGCCATCTGACTTGCGGTTCACTGCCGTTCTTAACAGTAAATCCAGCGTTTTGAACGTGACGTTGACTCAGCTCCCGAGGGATTATGGGATCGTTGAGTGTCCAGTCGATCCGCAGTTCAGAATCTAACGAGAAATAGTAGGTCATCTGGGTATTTCTAGCTTACTGCTTCATGAGTACTGTGGATTCGGACATACTACTCCATTGGCATACTGTACTGTTTTTGGCATACAACTGTTTATAGTAGAGAAGTATGGATTTCCGGATGCAGCACAAGTATTCTCACTAATTTGGGTAATTGATAGTAGAAGTACAAATACCTTTAATTATTAAAAAGCATAATATCTGAATATGCAGTAAGCAAGTAAATATGATACACACCAACATTTCATACCAGTCCCTCCAGGATTTTGCGATCACAAGAATGTATACATATTCAACCACTTTCTGCATTATTTGCAGTAGCTTGTGATTTTTAACAATTTCCGAATTGTTAAACAAATTTTCAAACAAATGTTCTGATTACCATGAATCAGAGGTAATCCAATCGCATTTCTCCATTATTGACAGCGGCAAATCAAATGCTCTGAAAGCTTTACACTGTTGTGACATGTCCAACTGCACTGCCTCCATTTTTTCATCTCCACATAGGGTTGCCAACTGTCCGGTATTAGCCACGACATCCCATATTTTGGTCGAAATTATGACATCCGACTCCATCCATACTTTAGGGCCAAAACGCTCATGAGGGGATCCTGCTGCATTTACTTTGAAAATTCTTGACTGTAGACAGCGCATGTACATCACAGCTAGTGTTTAATCATTACATGCTAAAATGTGATAAGAAATAATCACAGTTGTCTCAAATAATCATGGTTGGATATAATTATCATGTTCAGGTGATGTAATAATTGCAACAAGCCTAATTATTGAATCCTCATTTGTTTTTATTTATGTTGTCTACTATTTTAACCTTGCCACTGCCAAAGATTACTTGCATTTTCTTGCATATAAAAATAATTAAGTCTCTTTCATTGAATCAGGGGTTTCTCCTGTTAAATGTCTGGGGTATTTCTGTGTGTATTTAGAATCTTTTGCTTGCTAACTGCATATTTAGTTACGTACTAAAATATTTACAGGCAACTATACTTATACAGTCATTGACACAAATAACACAAGTATACTATGATTATTTATGAGTTTTCCCTGCAAAAAAAAAAAATGCAAATCAGGGCTTGACATTAACACTTGTCTGGGACAAGTGGATTTTTGAGGGGGCAAGTGAAAGAGAAATTTACTTGCCCGACTGGACAATCAGACTGATTAATACGTCAATAACAAAAAAATAACTGGCTATATATGTGATATTCTAGGCTGTGTCACTTATTAGAAAGTTCATATTCTTATTTTGAATTTTATAATTCTCTAGTGATCAAGTAACAGCTGCGTCCTGTTTGATTGACAGGCGGTGTATGTGTGTGTGCTGAACATGCACGTGTGCTCCGAAAATGCTCACGCTAATGTGCACCTGAACGGTCAAATACATTTCAAATTCCGCCAAAATGCCTGTCTTGGTGAGGTATTCATAAAAACACGGAGAGTGATGTCTAAAGTGAATGTAAACAGCGGAGAAAAAAGCGGATGTGTATTAAAATGTCGGACTTGTAAGTGTAAATGTAAGCTAATAGACGTACTGCTGTCTATGTCATTATGATAATCAAACAACCATAACAAGAAAACGAGAAAACACTCACTGCTCTTGACTTTGTAACTTTAGTAGCTTTAAAAAGTAATAATGTATTGTAATCATACAGTAAAGACCAGGGTAGGGTTGCACCAGCTGTGCGTAAAGTCTCACTGAAGTTGAGACGTAAGGTTCACACTAAGGGCTTAGTAACTACTAGTTAGTTTGTAACTAAGTCAGTGCTTAATTTGGTTGTACCACATGTTCTTAAGGCAAGACTTAACTAGTAGGTCGTAAGTTCTCCGTAAAGTAATGCGTAGTTGCATAATATGACGTTTACCTTATTTATCCAATAAGCATCCTTCAAATTTGTGCACAGAAGAATTAAAAAGCCGTGCATTTCAGTTTTATCTCATTACGGTTGATGTTCAAACCTTGTTTGCTCACATAACTGTCAGCTGTAATAAATTATATCCCCACTTAAATACGATAAAACAAGATTTCATTAATGATATAGGCTATTTAGCTTATGTAAATAACAATATTCAATAACTGTATCTAAAATGACTAAGGGATAATAAATAAATACTAATACAACTGGCTGGAAAAATAGACATATTCATTTTAATATCTATTTCGTATATGTTGAAACTTGACACCGTACACAGGAAAGTGCATGGTTTCATGCTGAAGAGGTACGTTTTTTTACATAAGGTTTTCTCCCGTAACTGTAAACGAGTGCCAACATCATATATGTCGAAAGGGCTGAAGCCTGTCAACCAAAACATGAGCTCATTGATGTCATTAAGAGAGTCTGCTTTTTTATTATGCTAGTTTATATGTAGGGTTATGTCCTACCTAAATATAATGGTGCAATGTTCAAATATTTAGTAGTATGTAAATTGTGACTTGGTGCCCATTTACATCACAGCTAGGCTAAGTAGTAACGTATGTATAGTTGGTGCAACCAGCCCCAGTAGTAGTTTTATGTTGCATTTCATTCTGAATGTTTACTTGAATACATGATAAATGACTTAACTACATGTTAAAAACTTTTAAAGCTGTTAAAAAAGCACTGAATTTTCTTAACTTGTATTTTTTTTTGTTCTATTATTTTTCATCTATTTCTATTCATTGCTGTTTTTTATTGTTATTTTATTACTGACTGTTTACTAGTCTTGAATAATTATCTAAGAACTTGAAACCATTCTTCCATAATTAACATATTAGTTAGTGTTATTATTTGTTGTGGTTTTGAAGCTGATATTGAGAATCGTCAAATTTCACTACTGACTACTGAAATTATGGTATTGTGATAATGTGTAGCCTTTATTGTACATGGTAGATCTTGCTGCAATAACAAGATGAAAAAGTAGATCTCATTCCATAGAACTATGAGCATCCCTGCTGTTAATGGTGGAGATGGAGGCTTTTCTTTATTTGACTGCATACGTAACATAAAATAATTACCATATGACAATAGCCTCCTCCCCTACCCCGTTCAGTTTACATTTGTCACAGAGAACTGAGTTGATTGCATAGGTACATTATTAGGTTGGGCATCGGTCATAATTTTTGAAAAATACACAACATAAAGTTTGACATGTTACTTGAGCATGTAACTTAAATGTCCTTTTTTTCTCTCCAGACGAGTTAATTTTTTTTACTTGGACAAGTGAATGACCAATTTGCTTGTCCGGAGGACAAGCACATCCCAATACGTAATGTCGAGCCCTGCAAATGGTATCACAATTGTTTTGCAAATTCAGTCATTTTGGGCGGCAATAATCGAGAAAGAGTGGCGCAAAATCCTGGTGTGACTGGCATACAGTAGGCTACATTTAAGAGGTGAAACCCATGATATGGCTAATGTTAATTCAGTGGAATACCCTTTATTTATATATTAAACTTTTCAGCCTAAGCAGAAAATGCAAGTAAACTTTGGTAAGGTTAAAATAGTAGACCAAAAATACCTAAGCTGTAAACTAAAAAAAAATAAAGAAAATGAGAATTCAGTTATGATGGGATTGCAATATGTTTATTTTCAGATTAACATTTTTATTGGTTGATTCTCAAGCATAACACAGAACAAAGCAAAATATACATGCACAGAGTCAACCATTGTCCCCCTTAACCCACATTAATTCCCTATCCCCCTCCCAGTTCCTAACCCCACCCCAACCCAACAAACATTCCCGTGGTCCAAGCCTGAGTATACACATAAACACGAAGAGAAAAAAAGGGTTTCTCTCCACATGGCCCTCACAGAGAGCCTTCCAGAAAGGTCATGTATTTGTCCCATTTCTTACCCTATGCATCTAATCTGTCAAGCTGTTTGTATGACATCTTTTCAAATGCCGCCACCCTGCCCAATTCGGTGAACCATTCTTGAAATGAGGGAACACCAATTGACTTCCATCCTCTAAGAATTATTTGTCTGCCAATCATTACACTAGTATGGACCCAGCTTTTTGTATATTTGTCACCTACTTTAATAACCACCCCATCACCCAATATACCCATAGTCTGGGGCAGAATGAAATTTGAGTATCTAAAACCTCAGATAAAATTCTGGACTCTTAACCAGAATTCTTGAATCTTAACGCAGAACCACAGAGCATGGGCTATGTCTAGATCCTCCAACTGATGTCGTCAGTAGGTAGGTCTTTTAAACCAAGCCTAAACAATCTAGTGGACGTTCAATAGAAACAATACAATATCTTAAATTGAATAAAGCGTACACTTGCATCCCTAGACATAGTTTAAAAAAAAATGTTTTATTCTTTCCCACTCCCCATCCTCAATACCAAGTTCAAATCTCTTTCCCATAACTTCTTAAAAGCTGTTAAGGCCCAGTCGCCAAGACCCTGAATCAACGAGGAATAATACACTGAAGCTTCATGCCCCTTTCCAAAGTCTGTGAACACCATAGAAAGAGTGTCTGCAGCTTTAGGGGGTTGTGTACTACCACCAAAAACAGTACAAAGTAAATGGCGCAACTGTAAATACCTGAAAAATGTAGACCTAGTTATCCCAAATTGCTGTTATATTTTCAAATGATCTCAAAGCTCTGTTTTCATAAAGGTCACCAAGTGTAGCAATACCCCTCTCCATCCATTCTTTCCATTCATTTTAATACATAATTTGGGTTTCAGCCATATAGTTGAGGAAACATTTAAGTAAATTAAAAATTGAACATACGGGAAAACTTTGTCCATACTGAATGTAAGTTCTCTAAGCAATTTAATAGAAAGACTTTGCAATGGTGAAATTGGGGCAAGGACCGCTTGTTCAATGTTGTACCAGGGAGGGTCTCTCTCAGGTGGAAGAGACCAATGGGCCAAGTGTCTAAGATTAAAAGCATAGTAATAAAAATTTTTGGGGGGGAGGCCTAAACCTCCTTTGTCAATTGGTCTATGTAACTTACTGAAATGTAACCAAGGTAATTTACCATTCCAAATAAAAAACTTAGATATTCTATTAAATTGTTTAAAATAAAAGGAGGGAGAGACTGCAGTAAATAATTGAATTAGGGGATACAATTCATTTTTATAACATTGAACTTCCCAGCCATAGACAAGTGTTATGAAGCCCACCTATCAACATCACATGAGAACTTTTTCATTAATGGGTCAAAATTAAACTAAATCTCTCAAATTTGCTGGAAATAAAATGCTTAAATACCTAATGCCTTGCTTGGGCCATTGAAAGGCACCAGGTTGGAAAGCCGTGGCAGGGCAATATGCTGTCAGAGCAAGAGCTTCCGGTTTAGACCAGTTCACCCTGTATCCGGAATATTTGGAGAAAGAATTAATAATTCTGTGGAGGCTAGGCATAGATCTACTAGGGTCAGAGACAAATAATAATATATCATCTGCGTTGAGTAAAAGTTTATGCACCACTCCTTCTGCTACAATACCAGGAAAACCATCCTCTTTTCTTATTGTGGCTGCTAATGGTCAGACAGAACTGCAAAGGGGAGAGAGAGGTCATCCTTGCTGGGTTAATTCTTGTGATCACAAGGTCACAAAATCCTTGGGGGACTAGAGAGAGACCGGTATATCGATTATTCGATGCCAACAGTTACTTTTTGGTACTATCAACACCGATAGTTGCTGATACGATACGATTATTATTATTTATTCATTCCTCTGTGTTCCTAGTCCAGAGGATTCTACAGTTGGAACGGCTAAGTTACAGTATATCAGTGGCCTCTAGAGGTGAAATAAAAACAATAACTGGCACCTTGTGGTGATGTGCTATATCTAAATCTTTCATCATTGACAATATTTATCCATATTTTTATCCTCACTTCAATGCATATTAATGGAAAATGTTCCCTGTCAGCTAGGGCTGCACGATTATGACAAAAATCGTAATTGTCAATCATTTCCCTTGATATTGTAATCACTATTTATTCATTTTGATTAATAGAATTTACATTTAATTCCTTTTGTGTGGGGCAAATTACGATCCATATTTTTTATGTAAGCTACACCTCCAAAAACAGGCTTAGAGCTTCCTTAATTATCACTGTTACTTCGTTATATTATAATGGGAGCGTTCTAGTTTTGTTGACCATTACTGATAGGCTTATCAACTAACATATCTGAGATTAGTTACAATGCTCAACCACTGAAAAAATATAAACACAAAATTTTAATACAACGGGAGTAGATCTAAATGGAATGCTGTAATTGACACTTTTCACAATTAGTTCTTTGCATCAGCCATAATTGTAATCTTGATTATTGGTTTTTTTTTATTAATTGTGCAGTCCTACCATCAAAAACAACCTCATCTGATATATTGACTGGTAGTGTGTGTATATATATATATATATATATATATATATATATATATATATATATATATATATATATATATATATATACACTACCAGTCAAAAGTTTTGAAACACTTGACTGAAATGTTTCTCATGATCTTAAAAATCTTTTGATCTGTAGGCGTATGCTTAAATGTTTGAAATTAGTTTTGTAGACAAAAATATAATTGTGCCACCATATTAATTTATTTCATTATAAAACTAAAATGTAATAAAAAAAAAAATAAATAAAAAGTTTTTGAAATTGATGACTTGGACCAAATAATAAAGAAAAGCAGCCAATAAGTGCCCAGCATATAGATGGGAACTCCTTCAATACTGTTTAAAAAGCATCCCAGGGTGATACCAGAAAATTTCAAGAGTACATTTATGCAAATTCTAGGCAAAGGGTGACTACTTTGAAGATGCTAAAATATTAAAACAGTTTTGATATATTTTGGATTTTGTTTAGTCATAACATAACATTGTCTATGTGTTTGTTTTTGAGTTGCCACAGTATGCAATAGATTGGCATGTCTTCTTTCAAAATAAGTGTCCTGAAAGTGTATTTCTGTTTTTTTTTTTATAGTTAACCTCCTGAGACCCCCGCATGACTGCTGTGTGCATTTTCTATTTCCCTTTTTTATTTGTAACTAGTGGGACCTAATAAACATGTAATAAATAATTTCTAGAACAAATAGTTTTCATAAAAATTGATGTCCACATATGTGGACAGCAGGACTAAATTTGAAGTAATACCAAGCTGTAGAAAGTATAGAATTCTTTTCATCAAATAGTTTATTATGTGTCCAGGAGTGTTGGTTATTCATGTTTTTGAGACGTTATAGACATTACATCTGATTTTCTATAAAGCTGAATAAATTTCTTATTAAAAGTAATTGCCAGCATCATCAAATCACTGCTAACCATGTTAAAATAAAATTATACATTATACAATTCTGAATCTATGTTCTGATTATTATCATTGTCCCATGTCTGCCAAACATGTTGAGTAGCCCAAACATCATCTGCAGCTTGAAACTGAATTTTTGGTCAGATTTTAGAAGTGAATGTGCATAGCTGCATAGAAAGCTATAGGATGCACCCTTGCTCCCTTGTTCCCTATTTAGTGAATGACTTAACCTCCAGTGTGATGTCTGTCTGCACTGGTCTCAGAACAGTTTAAATTGCACCTTATTTTCATCCTAACTCCATATAAAGCCTCTGAAAGTAAAATTTTTCAACTTTTGCATGAATACATTTATTCTCAATGTGAAAATGCAGTGATTATATAGGAATGCATTGAATAATGTTAATGAATAGAACGGTATTGTACAGTGATGACAAAATAAAATACAGTATAACAAAATGTGCATTAAAATGAATCTAAATTACCCATAGATGTGTTATAATTAAAACTATACAAAATAACTAACATGTTTTTTAAACATTTGAGGGAATAAGGTCTCATTTTCCACATGTGGACTTCATATTATCAGCGCGCTGTTGCGTGAAAAATGAATGGATTTTTTTAAAGCAGCATATCAAACGAAACTAGAGATGTTACTCTTTACAACCAAACAGGTTTTAATAAAAAAAACGTAGAGGTTTCTTACCAGAGTCACTTTTTTTGGCAGTGCGCCCATAGTAGCGCTTCACGGAAATCGACGGCATGTCACGTTTAACCCATAAATGACAGTGTAGAGTGTTGTGAACAGTATTCAATCAGTTTTAATTCATTTAAATTATGCGTTGTGTATAGCGAAGCCAAAATACAATGTCCACACTTGTGGACGTGTGGTCGCACGAGGTTAAAAGTCCAGAGTTATGCACCAAATAATTGTTTCTGGTTATTGAGATTTTCGTTGCACAATAAACTGCATTGGATATTTTATTCACATTGGACCCTTGTAGCCTTTATATCTGTGCTTGTTATAGTAAGGAAATACTAATAAATGTTTTTAACATTGTATAAATCAATTTGAAAAACTATTGGCCGAGTAATCAGTTATCTGCCTTTTTCACCACCTTAGTTATCGGTATCGGCAAAATCCACAATAGGTCAGCCTCTAGACTGCACATTACTGTACTAGCCATCAGCTTACCATAAACTCATCAATTTATCTTGCAGTATCTTGTTATTCATTAAGAATGCCAGATTATGGGGGGCCTGGGTAGCTCAGTGGTAAAAGACGCTGGCTATCACCCCTGGAGTTCGCTAGTTCGAATCCCAGGGCATGCTGAGTGACTCCAGCCAGGTCTCCTAAGCAACCAAATTGGCCCAGTTGCTAGGGAGGGTAGAGTCACATGGGGTAACCTCCTTGTGATCACTATAATGTGGTTCGTTCTCGGTGGGGCGCGTGGTTGCCGCAGTGGATGGCGTGAAACCTCCACATGCGCTTTGTCTCCGTGGCAAACGTGCTCAACAAGCCACGTGATAAGATGCGCGGGTTGATGATCTCAGACGTGGAGGGATTCATCCTCTGCCACCCGGACTCAGGCAAATCACTACGCGACCACGAGGACTTAAAAGCACATTGGGAATTGGGCATTCCAAATTGGGAGCAAAAAAAAAAAAAAAGATTGCCTGATAATGGGGGCCTGGGTAGCTCAGCAAGTATTGACATTGACTACCAACCCTGGAGACGCCAGTTCGATTCCAGGGTGTGCTGAGTGACTCCAGCCAGGTCTGCAAGCAAATTGGCCCAGTTGCTAGGAAGGGTAGAGTCACATGGGGTAACCTCCTCGTTGTCACGATTAGTGGTTCTCACTCTCAATGGGGCACGTGGTAAATTGTGCGTGGATCGTGGAGAGTAGCATGAGCCTCCACATGCTGGGAGTCTCCGCGGTGTCATGCACAACGTGACTTGTCCTCCACCACCCGGATTGATGTGAGCAACCACGCCACCACGAGGACCTACTAAGTAGTGGGAATTGGGCATTCCAAATTGGGAGAAAAGGAGATAAAAAAATGATTATTTTGTCATTTGTGCAAAAGAAAATAAGCTGATATTGAGGGTAGAGTAATGGTTAAGGAAATTAGCCTACTAAATGACAAGTTGCATACATTTCTATGTGTCTTTAATATCTTTAATTGAGAACTCTTCTGTTTAAGTGGCTGAATTGAAGCCAACTGGTCAAATTATTGTCTCAGTGAAAGAAATATGGGTCTGTGTTGTTTTACAGATGGTGCTGTCCCGGGGCAAGCAGACACCTTGCTGCAGAAACGTTTCCATGACTTGGGTCAGAGCACAGACGCCTTCAGCTCTGTTCATTACGTGGGCACTCAGACCATCACTCCCCCCACAGACTACTCACAGTTACTGCAGATAGTCCATCAGCAAGTGAACAACACAGCCACACGAGCCCCACGCCAGCCTGCTATTGTGTTCAGTGCATTGCAGGTTGCTCTTTGTGTATTGATACCTTATGTGTATGTACAGTGGCCCCAAATGTATTTAGACACTTAAGGCACACTTAAAAATGTAAGAATGTCATTGCATTAGATAATTTACATGAGACAAAATATCAAACAATGTGCAATATATATATATATATATATATATATATATATATATATATATATATATATATAAAAAGGTTGCCCAAGATGGCCCAAACTTAATTTTGTATCTAATGTATAGAAATAATGCAGTAACATTATATGTTGGTTATAATGGTCCAAAAATACTATTTTGGGCCAGTCTATGTGCATGTGTGTATTCACGTTTGTCCACTGAGCATGTATATGGCATGTATGCTTCACTGGTTGGACCTCACTATTCGGTCCTCTCTCAGGCCTTGAGTGACAGGTTCTGTGGAGAGATCTCAGATGACAAAATCAGCATATGCTCCTTCTTTCCTGATGAATATTTCACTTGCCCCTCTGTCTGTCTCAGCTGCAAGTAAGTTCACACCAACATTATGCTCCGAGAAATTGATTGAATCTGTGTGTTTTTCTAAAGTGAAGTTGTGTTTAACGCACCACCCTAATGCAGCGTGTTTGCTGAATAATAAGTAAAGAAAATTGCTGCAGTGTGTCACATCAGGCTCTAATTTCCTCAACACTGAGCTGCTTTATAATTTGATGATTCACAGATATAAATAACTGGAATTCTATTCAGGATGCAAAACTAATATGTGGAAATGAGTCACACAGAAGTGCTCGATTCACTTGAATATGATTAGATCTCAAGTTGTTTCTCTGTTTGCTTGATTGTGACTTAAAACAGTGCAGTTGAATAATGCTTGTGAAATAGAGTAGTGTAAAATCATTGCTACTCCAAAAAATTTTGGTTTTAGTGTTCGATGTAAGAACGGCATGAACCACCAGAAAGACGGGGCTCCTCACATGGCTGATGGACTATGCCAGTATGCCCACCAATACAACAATAAAGTTCTCATCTGCAAGGTAACAGCTGCTAATTGACGTGGCATGGTTTCAAAATATTTTTTGTTTACTCCCTTGCAGTTTATTTTTTTTTTCTCTTTTTTTTTTCTTTAGTTTTGTTTGTCTTTTGTTCTATTCTCTGCAAAAACTGATTATCAAGACAAGTATTTGGTGTAAGTTATTAAGACTTGTTGTCAGAGAATATATCTTGAAGTAAACTTGTACACTTGTTTTTGTACAAGAAAACAATGGGGTAAGAAAAATAATCTTAATTCAAGATTGATGTAAGCACTGGTTTCTTACCCTATTGGTAAACAGTTTTTTCTTGTTTCAAGCATGTATAAGCATGTATTTTGATAACTAATGTAACGACGATTATTAGAACGATTATTCGACTATTCTGCGATTATTGCAATGATTAATCTTTAGCTTTTAACCGACTATTCAGCTTGTGCCCCGACTTAAAAGGTTGTATTAAATGTGCTTACTAACAATAAAGAGGACAAAAATCATCTTTTTAAAATACCTCTAAATGACATTCACTAAATTAAAGGAAAAAAATAATTTAATTATACATTTTATACATAAAATGTATTGTTTAATTCAGTAAAAAAATTCACTGTGAAAAAATTCTATTGTTATCAAGTGTTTTGTCTTGTTTTCCGTTTAAAATTGTCTAAAAAATCCTTAAAACAAGAATACATTTGCTTGAGAAGCAACATATAAGATATTGAGACAGAATGTATCTTAAATATAAGTGTATTTTTTCACTTGATCATACTTCTGCCAGTGCAGTAAAGTCAAAATATACTTATGTTCTCTGAAAGCAAGTCTAAATATCGTATATGTTGCTTAGGTAAATGTACAGTTATGCTCAAAAGTTTGCATACCTTTGGAGAATTGGTAATATATGTACCATTTTTAAAGAAAACATGAGTGAGCAGGCAAAACACATTTCTTTTATTTCGTATGGGATTCATATTCAACTGTAGGTTATAACAGAATGGCACAATCATAAAACAAAACATGGCAACAAAGAAAAAAATTAAATGACCCCTGTTCAAAAGTCTGCATACCCTTAGTTCTTAATACTGTGTATTGCCCCCTTTAACATTAATGACAGCATGCAATCTTTTGTAATAGTTGTCTATGAGGCCCCAAATTCTTGCAGGTGGTATAGCTGCCCATTCGTCTTGGCAAAATGCCTCCAGGTCATGCAAAGTCTTTGGTCGTCTTGCATGACCGCACGTTTGAGATTCTCCCCAGAGTGGCTCGATGATATTAAGTTCAGGAGACTGTGATGGCCACTCCAGAACCTTCATCTTTTTCTGCTGTAACCACTGGATGGTCAACTTGGCCTTGTGCTTATGGTCATTGTCGTGTTGGAAAGTCCAAGAGCGTCCCATGCGCAGCTTTCGTGCAGAAGAATGCAAATTGTCTGCCAGTATTTTGCGATAACATGCTGCATTCATCTTGCCATCAATTTTCACAAGATTCCCCATGCCTTTAGAGCTCCCCCCCCCCCCCCCCCCCCCCAAAAAAAAAAAAACATCAGTGAGCCACCACCATGCTTCACAGTGGGGATGGTATTCTTTTCACTAAAGGCCTTGTTGACCTCACTCCAAACATAGCACTTATGGTTGTGACCATAAAGCTCTATTTTGGTCTTGTCACTCCAAATTACAGTGTGCCAGAAGCTGTGAGGCGTGTCAAGGTGTTGTCGGGCATATTGTAACCAGGCTTTTTTGTGTCATTGGCACAGTAAAGCTTCTTTCTGGCAACTCGATCATGCAGCTCATTTTTGTTCAAGTATCGTCGTATTGTGCTCCTTGAAACAACCACACCATCTTTTTCCAGAGCAGCCTGTATTTCTCCTGAGGTTACCTGTGGGTTTTTCTTTGTATCCCGAACAATTCTTCTGGCAGTTGTGGTTAAAATCTTTCTTGGTCTACCTGACCTTGGCTTGGTATCAAGAGACCCCCGAATTTTCCACTTCTTAATAAGTGATTGAACAGTACTGACTGGCATTTTCAAGGCTTTGGATATCTTTTTATATCCTTTTCCATCTTTATAAATTTCCATTACCTTGTTATGCAGGTCTTTTGACAGTTCTTTTCTGCTCCCCATCGCTCAGTATCTAGTCTGCTCAGTGCATCCACGTGAGAGCTAACAAACTCATTGACTATTTGTACACAGACACTAATTGCAATTTAAAAAGCCACAGGTGTGGGAAATTAACCTTTAATTGCCATTTAAACCTGTGTGTGTCACGTTGTGTGTCTGTAATAAGGCCAAACATTCAAGGGTATGTAAACTTTTGATCAGGGCCATTTGGGTGATTTCTGTTATAATTATGATTTTAAAAAGGAGCCAAACAACTATGTGATGATAAATGGCTTCATATGATCACTATCCTTAAATAAAAGACAGTGGTTTTATTTTTTGATTTTTTTTTTTTTTTGCATGATCAGTCATATTTTCAAAATCAATGCCAAAAATTTCACAGTTTCTGCCAGGGTATGCAAACTTTTGAGCACAACTGTATATTGTTTTAAGTATTTTTAGATATATTAAAATATTTAGTATTATATTCAACATTCTCTGATACATTTTTCTTCTGCAGTATAAGCTCCTAAATTAAATGTACGTTGTTTTAGATACAGTATTTATATTGGAAAACAAGCCAAAACAACAAAAAATAAAAAACTTATTTTGTTGCAGTGTATGTGTGAAGACTACCCTCTCTCACCTTTCTGTTCACTTGATTTCAATCCATCTTTAACTCACAAAAAAACAAACTTTCTCTTCTTAAAAGAGCTGCATATCAGCAATTTTCCTTATGATAAGATAAACACTGCAACACATATGTGTTATGATTCACTATGTTGCATGCTATCACGTAATAATCTAGCTGCAGCAAGTGCGCGCGAGGGACGGCAGCTCCAGCTCTGCTTTATTTCACAACAAGTGCTTCTGTATTTTTCTTATTTTGTAATTTTGTATAATTTCCTCATACTTTCCAATCTACATTACCTTGTCACCAAGACAAATTCCTTGTATGTGTAAGCATACTTGGCAATAAAGCTTATTCTGATTCTGATTCTTAAGCTGTTTGGAGTGTGTCTGGACTGTGAGCTGTGTCTTCTTCCTGTCCTCAATCTGGCGCGAGCTGAAAGTGCTCCTCTCGCGTGCCATCATTAGAGTTTAATTTGATCACGTTTCATTAAATGAGATCAAACGACTATTCGACAACAAATTTGTTGTCGTAAATTTTTTTTATTGTCGTCGTTGTATATAACGTCGATTAATCGTTTCAGCCTTACTTGAAAATAATTTCTTGCAGTGTTGGTTTTATTTTTATTTTTTAGTATTACCAGTACTTGTTTACTCCATTTGGATTGCTGTTACATTATACTTATTTTACACAATATCTCATTGTCTGCAGCTATGATGCAAACGCTTTGGCAATACAAATGCATCCTTTTTTCATTGCTATTAAATCACACTAAATTGAAAATAAATTTAAATTGGTTTGCCTAGTCCTTAGATGTAAGTTGTTTTTTTTGTTTTTTGTTTTTTTAAAGGGGAATAACCTTTGATTGTCTTTGTTAATTGAGGTTTCAAATTAATCTATCTGCAAAAGTTGCCCAATATAGATTTGGTTTCTCAATTGAAAACCAAAAAAGTATAACCCGGATAAACCATTTATGTTTACCATGCAGAGGTGCTATGAGAGTGGAAGGGAAGTGATTGTCATACCAAAAACTTCTGCCTCTTCAGATAATCAATGGCTTGGTCTGGCAAAGTATGCATGGTCAGGGTGAGTTCATTGTTTTCAGTTCTTAAACTAGGGTTGCGC
Source organism: Myxocyprinus asiaticus (assembly GCF_019703515.2). Classification (NCBI taxonomy): domain Eukaryota; kingdom Metazoa; phylum Chordata; class Actinopteri; order Cypriniformes; family Catostomidae; genus Myxocyprinus; species Myxocyprinus asiaticus. The sequence goes on along the minus strand of NC_059382.1, from coordinate 25,990,330 downwards.
CAATACCACTTTCTGTCCTTCCAATTCCGATAACTGACCTCTCGGTATCGGCTGAATTATTATTATTATTTATTAACTTTTCGTATAATTTTATTATACTGTAGTAATGTATATTCAGTCGTGCCTTCTTAACTTTTAAACCCTCAGGCTTTTATTTTGGTGGAAACACTCCAGGAGGTCCATTGAGTGTATATGTAGCCTAGTTTGCAGCAGTTTAATACGCTCCTTATTCAAAATCTGCTCCACCGGTGCCATTCTTGATGCCTGTTATAAGTAAACCAAACTATTGAGCATCTACATCTGAGATATGGTTTATGTGTAGTGCTCACAAATTGCACGCCACTCTGAAAGCTGAAAACAGCAGGGCATCATCATAACCCCTCACGGGCTATGTGTGTGTGTGTCAACAGCAGCACACATTCATTGAAACACGTGCACATGCAGACTTTAAATTTGCTTATTAAATGCAGCCTTTTGCGATTCACTAAGCTAAGAGACTTTGAATAAAATTCAGTAGTCATATGGACTACTTTAATGGTGCTTTAATTTTATGGTTCTTTTATGTCATTTTTGGAGCTTGACAGTAACTCATAATTAACCCTCTGTATCGGATTTTGATCGGGCTTGTCGGACTGATCAATCTAGGTATTGGATCGGTGAATTCCTATCATAAACTTATATTCTTAGGCCATTTCTTACCATACACTCAAACCTGGCCTTTCAATGCAGCTATGTTTTAGAGTGTGCCAGCTGTGGCATTATCTACCGAAGTAGACAGTACTGGATGGGAAACCAGGATCCAGAGAGCAGTGTGGTACGGCCCGAGGTTAAGCACGTATGGCAGGGGGTGAGCTGTTTCTTTGTTCTCACACTCTGGTTAAAATGTGTTTGCTCCTTTGATGCTGATGCTCTTTTTACGCTTCTAGACTGATGCCTTCCAGACAGACCATCAGAATGCAGCTCAGCGGGTTTTGGATGGAATGAATTATATAATCCAGTCAGTGACGGAATACAGCTCAGGCCCTACCAAAGCTGTCACCGCCTGGCTCACTGACCAGGTGGCTCCAACCTACTGGAAACTCAATGCTGAAATCATTGTGAGTTGATATGTCTTATAAAATGATATATTGAACAATGTCAAAATACACATACAATGGCCCCAAAATGTATTAGGATCCTTATGGCACATTAAAAATGTATGCATTTCATTGCATTAGAAAGAAAATATCAAAAAGTGGCATCTCAAAACATATTAATAGAACTTTTGTCAGAGCTAACTTCAGTTTTCTTAGCCATGTTTGAAATTACTTTTAATCAAACATATGTTTGTGAAATGTTTTGCCTAAAAAGTGTGCTTTCCTTAAAATAAATGTTTTCATTCAATGGAATGCTACGTTTTTAAGTGTGGCTTAAGTTTCAAAATACTTCATGCAGCCACCGTAAAAACATAACCAACGTCTGTAAATGTGTAAGCTATATGTTTGGTAAAGAATAAATTGCAAATGGTTTGGAGTGAAAAAACCATATCTCAAAAGGTGCAGTCACACTTACCTTTGAACAGCTAAATTCCGTTTGCGAAATTCAGACATCTCAATGGGAATCCGTGCAGTCGTGAATTTCGCGCAATGGACTTCTGGTGGCGAAGAATTTCCCTTTGCGGATTTTGCATAGAGTACAAGTTTGGTGAACTTTGACAGGCAAATTTGCCATGTTGACCAATAGGAAGCTGCTTGGTTTGCTAGTGACCTCTTGGTGGGGGTGCTTCGTACACAGCTACACTGAATGTTCACAATGGACAAGGATACCCCTTTAGCAGTGAGTTTCTTTAACTTCAGTCTCCCAGAGTATAAAGTGCAGAATTAAAAAGAGGCTACATGGGGGGGGCCTGGGTAGCTCATTGGTCAAGACGCTGGCTACCACCCCTGGAGTTCGCTAGTTCGCTAGTTCGATGTGCTGAGTGACTCCAGCCAGGTCTCCTAAGCAACCAAATTGGCCCGGTTGCTAGGGAGGGTAGAGTCACATCTGGTAACCTCCTCGTGATCGCTATAATGTGGTTCGTTCTCGGTGGGGCACGTGGTGAGTTGAGCGTGGTTGCCGCGGTGGGTGGCGTGAAGCCTCCACACGCGCTATGTCTCGGTGGCAATGTGCTCAACAAGCGACATGATAAGATGCGTGGGTTGACAATCTCAGACGCAGAGGCAACTGGGATTCGTCCTCCACCACCCGGACTGAGGCGAATCACTACACGACCACGAGGACTTAAAAGCACATTAGGAATTGGGCATTCCAAATTGGGAGAATAAAAAAAAAAGAGGTTACATGGCAATTCGTTTTTTGCTGGTTTCACACACGCTCAACATCCGCCACGCCATCTTCCCCTGCGGAATTTCGCTGTGCAAAGGTAAATGTGACTGCATCTTAACACTTGGTCTGTTCAGGAATGTCAAGGCTGTAAGCGAGCATTTGAGGAGGCAGAAAGGAAACACCACTGTCGGGCATGTGGGGAGGGTTTCTGCCAGGCCTGCTCTACCCACAGCATGCCCGTACCTGAGAGGGGCTGGGGTGGTACCCCTGTACGAGTTTGTGATGCGTGTTACCGGCAGGGAGGAGCACAGCACACTGGACAGGGTGAGAAGGTGGTGCTGTTCTAAAAGGCTTTGAAAGGATAGGTCACCCTAAAAATCTCGTAATTTATATATTCACACTCATGTCATCCATATGATTTTTATTTGTCCGTGGAACACAAAAGGTTGTAATTTTGTTTAAAAAAAAAAAAAACCATCTAGTGTAGTCCAATTTATGAAATAATTATTCTTATGAGCTAGTTCTTTTAATGAGTCAGTCATTCAATGAATTGATTACTCATTGATTTGTTAAATTTAATGTAACTACATTTTGTGTAAGTTTAATGAGGTTACTAAATTTAGTGTAATTACTGTACATACACATTCACTAAGAAATTATAAAATGTTGCAGAAATAGTATTTTACATGCTTCGTATGTAAAATACTGAATTCTGCAGTAGTAAACACAGATCTTGTAACTACTGATGGGTCTCTAGAGGGGGTGTTTGACATGTATACATTTAAATAATAAAAATGCTCTCTACTCATTTATTCATAGTAGTTGCCTTTTATAATTTTGTTAATGCCTTTATCATAGAGAAATTTTGGTTGGAATTATTTATGTATTTTTTTTTTTTTTTTTTTTTTTACATTATCTTTTTTTACACTCGGAATGTGCTTATTAGTCTGTTTGTTGCCATGTCAATGGATTGTGCATTCTTTAAATATTCATTATGTCAAAAGAGTTTTCAGAAGTCTCCCAGGAATGTTCAGTTCGCTCAGTTGACAGAGTATTGCATTTTACAAAAACAATGTTTAATGGTCCCAGTGTGGGATGTTGACTGGTTTGCTGAGCTGAGATGATGCATTCTCTCCCCTGCAGTTGCCCAGATGAAACCTCGAACACCAGTCGCCCGGAGAGTGACGGAAGTAGCTCAGTCCACTCTCAATATGGTCTCCACAGCAGTGGACTATCCCCTCTGTGAGTGTTACTAAAACACACAGTGGAAGCAAACTTTGAACACCAAGTGTCTGAATTTACACAATTGCTCACACATTTGAATATTCTCATTTATGCGCAGTGACTTTTCTGAACTGTAAAAACGCAGTATTGCTGAGTAGAATACAGCTCATTAAGCCGGCGTCTCACTTGCCAACTCCAAACAATTCACAGCTGCTGACTATTTTGACTTTTTCTATGTCACACTCTGATTCAGAAAGGAGCTGAGGTGACAGATATACTGACTGCCTCCGACTTCCTCTCTGATTCACTGTCATGTGAATCTCGCCGAAGTAACAACAGGAGTGCTGCGTAAAGAACACTCGTAATAGGCTGAATTAGGGAGCAATTCATAGAGTAACCTTACACTGTGAATGTGCGTGATTGTGTACGTAACCATTCAGGAAATGTTGATGTCCATACGCAGCTTTCAGTGATACAGGTATTTACTTTCAATAAACACAGTGGGGCGAATTCAATAAACAATTGCGCCACTTTTGCTTGTGGTATTTCAGCCCCACAGTCTTGTTTAAGCAGGCGCAATCAGTGCTGAAATTGAGTATTTAAATTAAGTCATTGTCAATCCTTTAGTGCAAACAAGTCTTCATTCAGAAAACTCTGTGCTGTTTGCCCGGCCCAATTTACAGTGCTGTATTACCGCCACATAAAAGCAGGTGGTAAAATGAATTTTATTTAAGCGACGTTTGTGTACCTTTTTATCGATCATATTAGCAATATTTCCTCAAATAATGGTTAAATGATACAGAGGAGCGTTATAACCTGGCATGCATCCAGATATACACAGTGAAGTTGAGTACACTTTCAGCATGTTTAAGAGATGATTCTGGTGTCTGGATTACAGTGATGCTGTACAATCTGAATCATCTTCCGCTATGTCATCTTGTCAGTTCTTCATTTGTGGTCACCTAAGAGCCCGCCCCAGTGACTGAACATTTTTTTGGGGGAAAAAAAAACCGAAAGTGCTTTTTCAGTTGCTAGAGGCATTAACTGGCCAGCGACTATTTAAATCAAGCTTACGAATAAAAATCGGAGGAAAAATCAACTAGTGTAACAAGCTTTTAGTCACTTGTGCATTCAATTTTCAACTTATTTTGTCCTCTATACAGGTTTTGTAAAGGGAGTTGCAAGACCAGACTATTGGGTCCCGGATCATGAGATCAACCAGTGCCACTGCTGCACTAAGCCCTTTACCCCCAGCATGTCCAAGCACCACTGCCGGGCGTGTGGGCAGGGAGTGTGCAGGAACTGCTCAACTAAGACCAGACCCGTGCCCTCCCGTGGCTGGGACCACCCAGTGCGAGTGTGTGACGGCTGTGCCAACCAGAGGGATTCCCTTTGACTCGTCTGCATGCTGGAGACCTTGCTGTGCCTCTGCAGTGCTGCTCTAATCGCGTGCTGCACGATTAGCCCTTTATATACATTTCTGTCCTCATAAAGCTAGTAGTGCTTGGTTTAGAACCAGTTTGTAGACTGTTTCTTGGTCTTAAACAGTGTAATTGGAGGCTAGCAGAAATATCAAACCTAATGCAGTTGTATAGATAAACACTCAGGCTCTTCAAAGCATTAGGCTGCAGAATTAGAATACAAATGTTTATATACAGTGCAACTGGAAAGTATTCACAGTGCTTCATTTTTTCCACATTTTGTTATGTTACAGCCTTATTCCAAAATGGATTCAATTCATTATTTTCCTCAAAATTCTACAAACAATACCCCATAATGACAACATGAAAGAAGTTTGTTTGAAATCTTTGCAAATGTATTAAAAATAAAAAACACAATTGTAGTGAGCAGAATAGCATCTCAGAATGAACAACACATCGAACCTTGAGGCGGATGGGCTACAACAGCAGAAGACCACGTCGGGTTCCGCTTTTGTCAGCCAAGATCAGAAAGCTGAGGCTGTAGTGGGCCTACCATTTGTGTACAAATCCAGACCAGATGACGTTTTTCCAATTGTCTGCTGTCTAGTTTTGGTGAGCCTGTCCCTACTGCAGCCTCAGTTTCCTGTTTTTAGCTGACAGTAGTGGTACCCGGAGGGGTCTTCTGCTGCATATGTAGATGTACAGGAGTACCTAATAAGTACCTTTTGACTTGCCTCATGTTTTACTTTAAGAAAAGCGAAAACAAGGTTAGAGTGTGGCACTTACAACGGAAGTGAATGGGGCCAATCTGTAAACATTAAAACAATATGTTTGATGTGATAAAATCGCGTTCTAACCGTTTCTTTATGTTATATCCAATTTTATTGCTCCGTTGCCATAACAACGTAACACTGTCAACCCTATAATCCCAGAAAACAATTATTTAAAAAGCTTTACAATTTATGTGAATTCTGTTAAAACTTGTCAATTATTTAAGTGCTTTTATAAATTTTAATCTTCATATTTCTGCCTGTAAACCTTCCAAAAATTGGCCCCGTTCACTTCCATTCTAAGTGCCTCACTGTAACCTTGATTTTTGCTCTAAAAATATATATATTTTTTGTAAATAAATATTATGCCACAAGTACTGTCGATTGAACTTAACTTGTACTGAACCAGGAATATTCTTTTAAATAGGCTTTATTTCTGTATAGAAAATATACATTTTCCATATACATTTAACATTTTGTGCTGAGATGTGACCCGGACATTTCTGGACAGTTTTCGCGAAATTTACTGTAGAATCGGAAATTAGAATAAAGAGAAATTAAGAATTGGGTTTTGACAATTCTAGAAGCTATTCACTAGTGCTGGCACTTGAGTAACAAATCCCATGTGATAAATGTATTAAGCATTTTAATGTTTTTGTCCCAAAGACAGGATTTATCCACCAATAACTCCTAAACACACTGTAAGTCAGATAGTAAGAGTAGTGAATATAAATACTACACATATATTTATATTCACACATACAGGTGCATCTCAATAAATTAGAATGTCGTGGAAAAGTTCATTTATTTCAGTAATTCAACTTAAATTGTGAATCTTGTGTATTAAATAAATTCAATGCACACAGACTGAAGTAGTTTAAGTCTTTGGTTCTTTTAATTGTGATGATTTTGGCTCACATTTAACAAAAACCCACCAATTCACTATCTCAAAAAATTAGAATACATCATAAGACCAATAAAAAAAACATTTTTAGTGAATTGTTGGCCTTCTGGAAAGTATGTTCATTTACTGTATATGTACTCAATACTTGGTAGGGGCTCCTTTTGCTTTAATTACTGCCTCAATTCGGCGTGGCATGGAGGTGATCAGTTTATGGCACTGCTGAGGTGGCATGGAAGCCCAGGTTTCTTTGACAGTGGCCTTCAGCTCATCTGCATTTTTTGGTCTCTTGTTTCTCATTTTCCTCTTGACAATACCCCATAGATTCTCATAGTTTGCTGGCCAGTCAAGCACACCAACACCATGGTCATTTAAACAACTTTCGGTGCTTTTGGCAGTGTGGGCAGGTGCCAAATCCTGCTGGAAAATGAAATCAGCATCTTTAAAAAGCTGGTCAGCAGAAGGAAGCATGAAGTGCTCCAAAATTTCTTGGTAAACGGGTGCAGTGACTCTGGTTTTCAAAAAACACAATGGACCAACACCAGCAGATGACATTGCACCCCAAATCATCACAGACTGTGGAAACTTAACACTGGACTTCAAGCAACTTGGGCTATGAACTTCTCCACCCTTCCTCCAGACTCTAGGACCTTGGTTTCCAAATGAAATACAAAACTTGCTCTCATCTGAAAAGAGGACTTTGGAACACTGGGCAACAGTCCAGTTCTTCTTCTCCTTAGCCCAGGTAAGACACCTCTGATGTTGTCTGTGGTTCAGGAGTGGCTTAACAAGAGGAATACGACAACTGTAGCCAAATTCCTTGACACGTCTGTGTGTGGTGGCTCTTGATGCCTTGACCCCAGCCTCAGTCCATTCCTTGTGAAGTTCACCCAAATTCTTGAATCGATTTTGCTGGACAATCATAAGGCTGCGGTTCTCTCGGTTGGTTGTGCATCTTTTTCTTCCACACTTTTTCCTTCCACTCAACTTTCTGTTAACATGCTTGGATACAGCACTCTGTGAACAGCCAGCTTCTTTGGCAATAAATGTTTGTGGCTTACCCTCCTTGTGAAGGGTGTCAATGATTGTCTTCTGGACAACTGTCAGATCAGCAGTCTTCCCCATGATTGTGTAGCCTAGTGAACCAAACTGAGAGACCATTTTGAAGGCTCAGGAAACCTTTGCAGGTGTTTTGAGTTGATTAGCTGATTGGCATGTCACCATATTCTAATTTTTTGAGATAGTGAATTGGTGGGTTTTTGTTAAATGTGAGCCAAAATCATCACAATTAAAAGAACCAAAGACTTAAACTACTTCAGTCTGTGTGCATTGAATTGATTTAATACACAAGTTTCACAATTTGAGTTGAATTACTGAAATAAATGAACTTTTCCACGACATTCTAATTTATTGAGATGCACCTGTATAACATACTCATAGTGACTTATAAGATCTTATTAGAGGTGTGAAATTTCTCCTGTCTAACAATACAGCTTTTGAATATGAGATAACTGCTTACCTTTAATTGGTACTGTTTTATACTTGATTTCAGGTAAGGAATATCATTTATTTCATGTAGAGCGGCAGGACTAGCCAGGTCTGTTCCAATGACTTTTGCATATGGAAGCCTAGAATTCGCATTCCAGTTAAAGTAATTCGTTTTATTATGTGATTAATCCTGTGAGCCCATATCATATTGCATTTTATTATCTCAACAGTACCCAGTACTTTTTCTGAAATTATAATTGCACTTTATCTGATCTTTACTGTTAGGCTTTATTTTCTTAAGTTTAGAGACATATCAACTAAAACAGAAAGCTGTACATTTAGTGCAGCTGTATATAAATGTGTATGAAAATGTTATTATTAAACAGCTTTTAGGTTGCTTATAGGATCCCAACCACCATCTCACATATTGTGGTGAAACATGATTTCACTGGGTGTGTAAAAATGTAATGCAGACTCAACTCTAAATGTTGAGTGATCAGAACAGGATTATACTGTGGTTTCCTAATGTGTGCAGCCACTTCATGTTCAATGCTCATTAAATGGCTTACATAAGGCACTTTATTCATATTTGGTTTGAGAGAATCCACTAGGAATTTATTATCTACAAGTTTGTTGTTTTTTACAATTCTGCTTCTACTCTTTATTTTTATTTTTTTATTTTATTTTTTTTAATCTGGAATAGAACATTTCAGACTTCTATGAAGGGATTTAACCAAAGCGATGGTTTTAATTGCTTTTAACTGAATCTGCATTTGACAATCCTGTAATCTTGTTTTGATTGGCCAGTACTACTCAGACTTTACAGAACATTAAAGCTATTTTAAAACAGTCTACCCTTTTGTTGCTCCTTGATTCATCTTGATAATACAAGATTATAGACATTCAGTATATGAGAAATAAAGGCTATAACTCTGTAAGTGAACAAATCAGAGGTCATGTGGAGGTGGTGAACCAGATTTCCTGCTCAAAGGGCCTTAAATAGATGAAACTGACCCGAAATCTGATTTAAATAATGGAGGTTGTGCTCACATTTCCTCCCATTTATAACATTACTGTCTGGCAAACAGTCCTTGTTTTTCATATCTACAGGAAACTGTCTTGTTCAATATATTGTTTGTACAATAATGTCAGCACTTGAATGATTACACATGGCTGCTACACAGGTCACAGTTACCACACAAAGATGTGAAAAGGTAACCATTGTGACCACAGTTTTTACAGTATTACAGAAATAGTGGTTTAATACTCTTCTTGTACACTCACTGACCACTTTATTAGGTACACCTACTTATTCAAGCAATTATCTAATCAGCCAATGGTGCAGTGCATAAAATCATTCAGATAAGAGTCAGGAGCTTCAGTTGATGTTCACATCAACCAACAAGCTTTCTGTTCATGGCTGACAGAAGTGGAACCCAACGTGGTCTTCTGCTGTTGTAGCCCATCTGCCTCAAGGTTCAACGTGTTGTGCATTCTGAGATGCTATTCTGCTCACTACAATTGTACAGAGTGATTATCTGAGTTACTGTAGCCTTTCTGTCAGCTCAAACCAGTCTGGCCATTTTCCATTGACCTCTCTCATCAACAAGGTGTTTCCGTCCACAGAACTGCCACTCACTGGATGATTTTTGTTTTTGGCACCATTCTGAGTAAACTAAAGACTGTTGTGCGTGAAAATCCCAGGAGATCAGCAGTTACAGAAATACTCAAACCAGCTCGTCTGACTCCAACAATAATGCCATGGTCGAAATAACTGAGATCACATTTTTCCCCATTCTGATGGTTGATTTGAACCTTAACTGAAGCTCCTGAACCGTATCTGCATTATTTTATGCATTGCACCGCTTCCACACGATTGGCTGATTGGATAATTGCATGAATAAGTAGATGAACAGCCATTCCCAATAAAGTGGTCGGCGTTTGTATTTCATGACTGGTTTTCTTAAGTCATTGATTCTGTGGTCAACTGATATAAATTGTTCATTGACCGATACTGATATCTAGATGTCTACAACAAGGTGGATAAACACATTTTATATGACATTTGCTCAACATTCACCAAAATTTTTTAAAAACAAATTATAATCCTTTGACATGACTATGTTGGAACTGACACAAAGGGGAACGATCACTTCTGGTAATCAAAGCTGATAATCTCAAAATAGCCATATTGGCTGATTAATCAATATGGCCAGTATTTTGACCTATGAGTAATTCCTTCTATAAACCAAAAACCACACAGGAATAAACATTTTTACAGTGAAATTTAAATAATAGTTATATTGTATGTATTTAAACATTTTAGTCATTGCACATTACCTTCAGTAATTCTATCCAGAAAAAAAAAAAAAAAAAACTCTCAAAATAACATTCAACATGAAGGTAAAAAAGTTTTTCTGTTCAATATTACTTCCACAATGGAACCACCAGAGGGAGGCAACACCACTCCTAACTATCAAGATCCCCATTGTGTCACCAAGACCCAGTCATGATGATTCAACATTTCACTCATTTTAGGATTGTGTTGTTAAAAGCAGCTTCTTAGGTTGTGGATCTGTACACTTAGTTCTTAAACAGGATTTATAATGTATTTGTCAGGTTGACCTGTAGTTCAAATACTGAAAACAGAGGGAGAAGGAGAAGTCTGCAAAATAAAAAGAAAGCATGGCTACAGTTCAGGACTGTTGAAGAATCACCAAAAAGAGGCATCTACTAGTGTAGTCCACTGTAGTACATTCTTAAAAAACATACTGCAATTTCTGACTATGGTTCACCCCAGGAAAATAGGACAATTAAATAGCCCTGCTTCAAACCCAACTTCACAGTTTAATCCAAGGTTCATTGTATTCAAATTTAATATATTTTTGGTTACAGAGAAAAATGGATTTTTATTGGGTGTTTGTAAATCTTATGGAATAGACATAACTCAATTTGCTGTGCATGTATAAAGGATTATTAAATGGTTTATTGTTCTCAAACAGGGAGAGACAGATTAGCAAGCAAACTGATTTTACATAAAAGCTTTAGTAAATTATTTTATAATGAAAGATAAGGAATATGTAATATGTCATTATCTCAGATTTTCATCTGAGGGCTGCACACCACTGTTGAATCCACGTATTCACCCTTTATCATATAAATAAAACAGCTATTTCATCATAGACCGATCAGCCACAACATTAAAACCACCTGCCTAATATTGTGTAGGTCCCCTTAGTGCCGCCAAAACAGCGCCGACCGCTATTCTGAGATGATATTCTTCTTACCACAATTGTACAGAGTGGTTATCTGAGTTACCATAGACTTTGTCAGTTCAAACCAGTCTGGCCATTCTCTGTTGACCTCTCTCATCAACAAGGCATTTCCGTCCACAGAACTGCCGCTCACTGGATGTTGTGTGTGAAAATCCCAGGAGATCAGCAGTTACAGAAATACTCAAACCAGCCCATCTGGCACCAACAATCATGCCACTCTCCAAATCACTGAGATCAAATTTTTTTCCCATTCTGATGGTTGATGTGAATATTGACTGAAGCTCCGGACCTGTATCTGCATGATTTTATGCACTGTACTGCTGCCACCTGATTGGCTGATTAGATAATTGCATGGATGATTGTTGGTGCCAGATGGGCTGGTTTGAGTATTTCTGTAACTGTTGATATCCTGGGATTTTCACACACAAAGTTTCTAGAGTTTACTCTGAATGGTGCCAAAAACAAAAATCATCCAGTGAGCGGCAGTTCTGCGGATGGAAACGCCTTGTTGATGAGAGAGGTCAACATAGAATCGCCAGAATGCTATTCTGAGATGTGGGTTGGCGCTGTTTTAGCAGCACGAGGGGGACCTACACAATATTAGGCAGGTGGTTTTAATGTTGTGGCTGATCGGTGTGTTTTTCCCCATGCTATTTATAAGCACTTTGAGTTTAGGAATCTACTATTGTCAAAATTCATGTCTATCAACTCACCTCATAATATACTAATTTAGGATTTAACACTGTATTGTAGATATTAACTACTGAAAGAATTTGCCTGTTACAGTAATAATACGAGTAGCCTAATAATTTTTTAATATCAATAAATAGAAAAGGTGAGACTTGAATAATAAATGTATTGCTATGTTTGAATCTGAAGTGTTCATACTTCATGACATACAGTGAGCCCAAAAACTGAGGGGTGAATATAGTTATTTTTTGCCATTGTTTTAATAATATGAAGCCAAATGGCTTAGCTTCTTACACAGCATTTCAAATAGCTAAAGATCTCCAATAAATAATACAGAGGGAAAAAATAAGGCATTTTAAAAGCACAAACTCAGGTATTCCAGCTTACCTGTATTCACCTAATTTTTGGACACTTACTGTAAGCCAGACTTTAAAATGAATGAATACCAGGTACACGATACCAAAAGGTATCTGCAAACAAATTAGTCTAGTTTGTTATGCAAATGATTACTAGTAAATTATGCTTTCTCAGAACTAAGTTCAACTTTTTTTGCCTTTTCTTTGCAATTACTTTTAACCACCTGGTGGCATGGTAATTTTTAGAGGGTGTATGAAGTCAGTTATCCTCAAGTTAACACAGGTGTCCTAGCAGAGAAAATACAGGTCAATCAAATGAACTGTGAAAATGTTCCACTGAGTTTGACAACCAGTATATCTTCTGAACAGTATATTGTTGTATAGCCCTAAGCATCTTTTTCTAAAATGCTTTGTTCGAAAAGTGTGCTTGTGCTATCTTTCTTTAAATAAATGCCACCTGGTGTACAACCCCAACTTCGAAAAAGTTGGGACAATATGGAAAATGCTAATAAAAAAAGGGAGGGATTTGAAAATTATGTTCACCCTGTGCTAAATTGAAAGCACTACAACAACACATTATTTGATGTTTTACCTTGTGAATTATTTTTATTATTATTATTATTATTTATTAATTTTTTAAATACTGTAACACATTTCAAATTGGATGATTGCAACATGGTTTTCAGTCTTTCCCTTTACGCACCAAGACTGACCAGATTCCATGAATCTTTTAACTATATTGTGCACTATGATATACACAAAATCCTTCCAATTTGTCTTTGGGGTACATTGTTCTCAAAGCACTGGGTTATTTGCTGATTTATCTGTTGGTGAGTGGCGAGTCTCGACCCATTCTTGGTCTTGAAATACTAGGCTTTTTTGTAGGCACTTTATATACTATAACTTGATTGCCTTGCATGTTTAACATCTCCTGTTTCACCTTACCTTATTTCAACTCGTCAGATTGTTATTTGTTCTAAATTGCCCCTGTCCCAACTTTTTTTGAGTGTATTGTATGTTGTATATTTAAAAAAATCAAGAGGTAAAATATCAAATAATAGCACAGGTTGAATTTACAACTCACTCCTTTTTGTTTTTATTAGCATTTTCCATACAGTCCCAATGTATTTGGAATTGGGTTTGTAATACACTGCCTGACCAAAAAAAAAAAAAATATCGCCGTTTGGATTTAAAGCTACACTATGTAACTTTTGGCCCTCTAGCGGTCAAAAAATAAAACTGCATGTGTCTTGCGGAAGAACATTGTTTTGGTTGTCGTTCGCCTCTGCTCCTCTGCGCATATGAATGTGGTTCGAGGCACTGGTGTACACATGAATACAGGACATCTTATCAGAGCGAATGGACAAATAAATAACGAAAGAAAAAAGACAGATGTCTGAAAAAATGACATCTTGTGCAGATGAGCAGATAAGTGCCATATTTTATGCTGTTGTTTTGACTCATTGGAAACATTGATGTTTTGAAATAAATGACGTTACAAAAGTTAGGCAACATTTGTTAACATTAGACATAATGATTGCTAGTCTGATAAGGTCAAACGTTGTAAAGTTTTTATAACTGCAGGATATTCAGGCCAAATAGACCACGGTAGTGACTAATTTATAGATTGTCATTGTTACCAACCAGTGGTCAACATCATTTCAAGACTCACATGTCCTTGGCAAGCCTAGGTCTAAAGGATTTATTTATTTCAATTATTGCTGTTATAAAGAAAATACACACAGTGAAAAGTTTTGCACCGATTACAGTATAATTATTGTATTTCACTACACACAGACGTGTGTGTGTGTGTGTGTGTGATTACACATAAACCATATCAATAAAATATCTTACCTGATGAGTAAGAAAAAAGCCATCTCTGGGTTGCTTTTAAATCATTCCAGATATCGGAGTTGCCGCCACCTCTGAAAAGCCAAGCTGAGGTTGATTCGGGTTTTATTACGGACTTTGCTTGAAGACTCTGCTCTGTTCAGGGTTTCTTTGTTTTTACAAAGTGATTCCCTGGAGGTTTGCCATTTTGAATGATCCATGGTCAATTTTTCTCGTGTGTTGTGACCACAAACTTTCAGCTTCAGCTACTCCCACACACGCGCTACAGTAGCCAGATCTTATTTTCTCTGTGTATGGACATGACATCAGCACACACGGGCGAATTACATTTGTATGCAGTTTCCCGCAAAATCCATCCCGACAGCTCTAAAATATTTTTAATATAATATCATTATTATAGGTTTATCAAAGTGTATTTGGGTAAAGTATATATACATGGTTAGGAAGATGGATACAAGATCTCGGCCAAAAATTAATGCAACTCTGGATGGAAATAAATGTGACATTGCACAACCTTATGTAACCTTATGCAACATCACAACATTTATTTCCGTCCGAGATCTTGTATTGACGACGGGAGAGTCGAGCCACTCCGTAAAGTCTTCTCCAGCACATTCCATAGACTTTTAATGAGGTTAAGGTCAGGGCTCTGTGGTGGCCAATTCATGTGTGAAAATGATTCCTCATGCTTCCTGAACCACTCTTTCACAATTTGAGCCTGATGAATCTTGGCATTGTCATGCTGGAATATGCCTATGCCATCAGGGAAGAAAAAAATCCATTGATTGGATAACCTGGTCATTCAGTACATTCAGGTAGTGAGCTGACTTCATTTTATTGCCGCATAACGTTGCTGAGCCTAGACCTGACCAACTGAAGCATCTGCTTGAATATCTGCTTATTTAAATCCAAACTGCGACTTAAATTTATTTATTTTTTTGGCCAGGCAGTGTATTTTGTTATTCAATGCAAGAGCAGTCATGCATTTGTAATTGAGTCATAAATGGCCAAATACTTTTTAGGGCCACTTCGGCACACACTATAAGACCAGATGTTCATCAGTCTCCCCTTTAATTTCATAACACAATTTGCATAGAGAGATTAGTCCACTGCAGGACGCTGTCATGCAATTTGTGTTTATCTCTTCTTGCAGATGCACATGTCTGGATTGTGAACTGCAGCAGAAAGCATTATTTTAATTCCTTAATCCCTATTTCACACACATCATTTTAACTGAAACAGCACTGACAAGCAGACCTTTGTTTTAAATGCCTCTGTCAGTTTGGTTTAAACTTAATCTGGGCCATTGTTCTATTTAAAGAACAATATCATATAGCATATTTGGTCTGCATACATATTCAAAAAAAGCATGTTTGGTACCACAATAAATCTCCTACAGATGCATCAATGTAGAATATTTTTCATCCATCAGTGCCTTCTCTTATACAGTAAGTCTTTGTACGCTTAATTTATAACCGAGGCCCAGTGTTATTCTGCTTACTGTGGTTCTTTTAAGATGTTTATTAATGGCTGTTTTTCTTCGTTTCTATGGCAACTCATCCTGCACAGTCCCGTTTCTCTCTCATCCACACAGTCATTCAGTGGGTGTAGGGCAATAAGGGGCGGATCACCGCCGTGGAAACGATTTTCTCATTTTCTCATGCTTCCCCAGGGAAGACATGGAGCCTTGCTTGGGTCCATTTAACAATTCCGATCCTCAGCTTTTACTGAGATGCAAAGAGGCACTAATAGCGAGCTCTGTCAGTCTGTGTGGTTGACAGTCTGTGACTTATTAATTTCAAAAAGTCCATTCATAAATCTTATTAAAGGGGCTTTATCAGATTGTTATGAACAAGAGGAACCATTTAGCACGTTATGCGTGCCACTCTTGTATGTACTACCTTTTATAGTATCGGACCAAATTAAAGACATTAATGTTGTCATGTTTTCAGTTCTACAAATGTCTTTTAGAAATGGGTTTTTGGGTGCACATCTCACAATAACATATCCAGGCTACAATAGAAAAAGAATTAAAAATCCATATGTTGCATAAAGTAAATGAAGCTAATATTTACACTATTAAAATGTTTGCATGATGACCATTTTTTTATATTTGCAATAAAGTACATTCTACACCGAATTTCTCATTAACATAATGCATCTGGATGTTTTATTTTTTAAGATCTATTATTCCAATATTATGGTAATTCCCTTATTACTTTAATAGATTTTTTTTACTATATTAGAATAAAAAAACTGTACTGTAATAACGACTTTTTATGTAAGTCAACATTAAAGGAAATTACAACAAATACTGCCATAATATAAGTGTTTTCACATTACAGAAATGAGAAAGGTTTTTTATTATTTTATTTATTTGCATTATGGTAATAAGAATTGTATGAGAAATGTGCTTATTTGTCATGAAAATAAATTCTTAATGGTCCTAAAATAGGCTTTATTTTTAAAAGAATTAAAATGTGATTTTGCATGAAGAAAATGCAGTTTGTATTTACATCAAGATTTTTGCATTATGACATTATTTTCATATTTTCAATTAAGTACACTCTCATTACCATAATGTGTCTTGACGTTTTACTTTTGAATTCTCATTATTCCATTGCTATGATAATTCCCTTTAGGTTCTTATTTTTGCATTAAAATATTTTTAAATGTATTAAAATAAAAAGAAACTACTGTAATAATCACTTTTTTATTAAAATTAAGACAGTACAACAATTACTACCATGATATACTGTTATACAGTGTGTGTGTGTGTGTGTATATATATATATATACACACACATACACCTTATATATTTCCACATTACAGTAATGAGAAATATTTTAAATTTTTTTCATTATGGTAATAAGAATAGGATGGCATAATATAATTATTTTTTCTTTGGCATTTATTTATCATGATCTTCTCAACGGCATGCATATACACATAAATCAACCCACCAACAAATGTGTCTTTGTTTACATTATATTATTTATTTATCTTTTATACATTGTAATTACAATAGAAATATGTAGGTTTAAATACAAAATTCTGTAAATAAAGATTAAAAATAATCTCCACTGGTTTGTTATCACTACACTAAAGTTTACAATCAAGTTTATGAGGTAATTTAGTTCCCTTGTTTTGAAAAAACTTTTATTTTGATTGGGAAATGAATATGGACAAAATATATTATAAATGCATCCATGAAATAGGGTTTCTCCTCACAAGTACAGTATAGCTAGGCCAAACTACAAATGCATTGTCTTTGGGAAAAGGACCATTTTTAGGTTATTTTTTCTCACAACACACCTGCTTGACCCTGTAATAAACAGTTGATAAGAACACTGGGAAGTGGCCAAGTCAATTTATAACACATTATAGCCGAAATGGTCTTTTAAACCAGGAGTTAGAAGCATTGTGCCTGTCTTGTATGTCCTATTGAAGAGTCTGTAGGTAGAGTGCTTTTGTCCAGAGTATGAAGTACACCTCACTGAGCACAGTGTGCAGTCTGGCTTTGATCATCTAGCGTTTGACACTTGCAGGGCTCCACACACTCCAGTAAGATCATTCACCACATCTTATTTGTACTCTTGGAAGCAATGATTGAGCTTGAGAAATACTCAAGCCTTTAAATATAAGAACAAAATACAAATATACAACCATTGAGCATTATTAAACATTAAAAGTGTTTGTGCTTCAACGTGCCATGAAAAAAAAAACGTAAACCACTGAAATGAAGATGGTGAATGAGATTTTATCATTAAGAGTTTGTAATATTATTTTCCTGAAATTAAAGACAATTATTCCTATTAATGTTTTTTTCCTAATTAGACCAGAGTGAGTGAAAACAGCAGTGATAAGAAATGAGAGCCAAAACTAATATGCATATTCAATGTTTTAACATACTGTAATATGGAATCTTTTAAACATGCATGAACTGGATCAAATGATCTGTCCCTTTAAGCTTCTGGGTAGTCAAACAAACACCTTCAATTTTGAAGACTTGCTAGTCAAGACTTGCTACTCCACTTGCTCAACTATCCTAGTACCCAATTTTAACACTTTTCATCTTGTTTTCTTCTTTTTTCCCCCCTTCCAACAGCTAAATTTGCCTCAAATGTTCTTTTTGTCTGCAATAGAATGGTCACATTTCCATTCAGTACATTCATAATAATGGAGAAGCCCCATGAACCTCTTTGAAGACAATGTAATGTTAGACAAACTGTGTCTTGCATGGTTGAGTCATTTTCAAATGCTTTTGGAAGGTATTTTAAATGTCTCCTAATGGTGCGCATTCTGGGTAAATCTAAATGTTTAGCAATTTCTCAAAGTACTTGGTTTCAATGCAATATGTCTCTGTTTCTCTTTGCCATATGTATTTTTACAGTATAATCAGGGCTGGAATGTGCCTGTTGTTAGTACTTTTGGTATCCGCTTGGTGCAGAGTGGACATTTCAATGATTCAGCATTTTTTGGAATAACTGAAAATTAACAGCCACACAAAGGGCAATATATAAAAGTAAATTGAAAGCATGCTATTTACAATCCTTCCTGAACAGAACAAACTCGTACTTTTGATATATCTAAAATTTTTCAACCTCTTATTTGTGACTAATTTTTTCAAGTAGCCAATTTATTCCACCTGTAAGCCTTTATCCTGTCCAATTAAAATAAATAAGATAAAACCAACTAAGAATAATTGTCCAGAACAACAATTAAAATCTGATTAAAAATAACCAATATAATCAAATAAAAACAATAAATACCTATTTTGAACATCCACTAATTAGTTATTTACTCCCATTAGGGTATTTGCTTTAGGTAAAATCATTCACTTTCCAAGCAAGGGTCATTACTTGTGAGACTAACGTGCAGGTCTCTCGTTTTAGCTGTCCAATAAGTGCCTAACAAGTTGTGACTGTCTTCTTCTTGAGTTCTGTGACATTTATGTTCTCCAAATCTGGAGTCTGATTGGCAGTTCTCCATTTGACATGAAATATAACCAGATGATCTCTTACAACAACCAATGCCCTCAAACAGACCAGAAGCATGAGAAAACCGTCAAAGAGACAAAACAAAGGGGATGGGGAATGGGGTACGAAATAATTCCTCCTCATCTCAGAGTCTTCAAAGCTTGTTCCATGTTTACAATTATAGCTCAATCTCGGAAGTATTTTGTAAGTCATTGGAAAAAGGGTTGGCTGCCTTTGGTTGCGCTTTAGATTCCAAAGCCGCCCATTTAGCCTCAAAATGCTCCACTTCCTGCGAGCTGGATGTGAGATTGGCCTGTTTTAGACTCTCCATTGGCCAACTGCTATCTCCTTTCACGATGCTACCAGTGCCATTTTGCGTGACACTGGTGGTCATAGTAGTTGAGGCAAAGGAGTTGTGCAGATGGCCGTTGACAGTTGGGGGCGACGCAAATGTGGTGTTGAGGAAGCCTCCAGGTAGGTTGGGGAACGCTGAATGTTGACTGCCCCCAAGTGTACCTGTCTTTGGCCCCATCCCCACCCCCAATATTGCTCCACCCCCTGTTCCAGCCGCAGAGCAGAATACATTAGCCACCATCTGTGACGGTGTGATGCCTACAACGGGCACGCTGGCATTGGGATAAGTCATGCTGTTGGCCAGGTTAGGCATGTACGGCTGCATAGGTACAAATGCCGGCTGAAGAGGTTGCTGGGCGAACATGCCAGCGGGTGCAGGAGTGGCATCAAAGGCCATGGGGAATGGCTGTATAGAGGTGGGTAGGGAACCCGGTGCAATGGGCATGGAGGGAACTGGTAGAGGTTGCTGTGTGGGTGGTGGGGGTAGAGTAGGTGGAGGCAGATTGGGTGGAGTCTGCTGCTGGGCTTTCACCGCTTTAGCCACTTCTTCTAGCCAGCGTTCTGCCTCGGATGGGGTTCGTTTGTGGCCGCCCTGTGGGACGGGTGGAGGAGACTGGACTGCAGGCTCTATCTGAACCCACGAGCTGGTAGCTGAGGGAGGTGGTAGGGAATAGAGTGCTTTAATTGGCCACAATATTCAAATATGCCCACTACATTCCCAAATTGGTATCTTGTATAAATTTTATGTCTAATTAAGGCTGCACAATACATCGGGAAAAAAATCAAGATTACAGTTGCCGCAATAGAGTTCAACAATGCCCACCCACTTTCTCAGCAGTCTTGGTTCTGTAAGTATTTTTCCCATTCATTTTTTAAATAGGGGTTTCAAAAAATTCATCATAAACGAGTTTTAAGACATGAACCAAACCAACCAGCTCCAAGATGAGTCACAATATTACAAAGTTCGATTTGAAGCAGAAATGTATTCTCATGCCTCACACAATTCTGTGTGGGGCATGAGCAGTTTTCAGCTTGTTTTGGATGTGTAGCCTAAATAAAAACTATGGCATGCAGTTGCCCCGCAAAGAATAGTATTTCATCTAAGATCTAATAATCAAAATTAGTAATCGCAATTACAATATCAATGGAAATATTCAACAATGATGATTATGTCATAATTGTGCAGCCCTGTGTCTAATTATTTCAGATCATGTTGTCTGTGTTACCTTGCAGGGGAGCAGGTGGAGGGGGGATGGCAGGTGGTGCACTGCACACTGGTAAGCAATTAGTGGTGGCTTTGGCACACAGGTCCTCAGAAGGTTTGGTAAAAGAGCTGTTGATTTGGCTGCAGAGAGCATTTATGCTGTCTGCCTCACCCGCCACTGACAGGTCCATCTCTGGAACTGAAACAAATCAAGCAGAA
This sequence comes from Myxocyprinus asiaticus, assembly GCF_019703515.2. Lineage (NCBI taxonomy): Eukaryota > Metazoa > Chordata > Actinopteri > Cypriniformes > Catostomidae > Myxocyprinus > Myxocyprinus asiaticus. The sequence goes on along the minus strand of NC_059382.1, from coordinate 25,969,293 downwards.
GAGAGAAGGTCAATCACACCTGTGTGGCTCATTTTAATGGTCATGCATGCAGTTTATGGGCTTATGCTTCATTAAAAAACCTGGATCTTAGATATAGGGTGATTGAATTGATCTTGACAACATAACAATTAGAAGCACAACAGTTGCTATTTAGAAACTGTAAAATTCTAAACTGCTATCTACTACTACTACAAACCTCATCATTATCAAAAGCTTGCACAACTACAAAACAACAATTCATAGAAAGAAAAATATTTAAAGAATTTCCATCCTTTGCCAGGGCAAAACCCATCATAAGGCATTATTAAAAACAATACTCATAATGCCCATTTTAGTAACTATTCTAGGGGCTTAAGTTAGAGATCAGAGACCACATGTGCAAAACATGTTATTTATAGCATAGTCTACTACAAAGTATTATTGGAAGGGTCCCCTGTATAAATCACAGAATTACAGGTAAATGTCGTGATTCATTGTCTGGTATTTATGCTCAAGGGATTTTATGGGTACAGCTTCAAAGTTTCAGTGGATATATATGTGGGTTCAACATATTTGGATTTATTTGGGCTGATGGTGCATTCAGCAATTGCGGTGTTAATTGAAAACAAACTCCACTAGACATTTTAAGAAAAAACTAACATTTTAATATCATTGCCGTTATAGCTATACAAAACAGACAACATTTATGGAAATCACTTTTAAATCGTTAGTGGTGTTATGATTAGGCAGTTAATCACATTTTTTTAAGTGATATTAAGATCAATGCTCACTTTGTTGTTTTTGCATTGTCTACCTACATCTTAAGTAAATATTCAATAAGAAAATTTGTCAGTGGCGTTACAGTCAGTGGTGTAACTGGTTCCTATTACCTTTAATTAGGTGTAACACCACTGACAAAAGACCATATGAACCCATGGTAAAATTAAGTTGATTTAAAAAATGAAATTAATTAATGTGACCATGAAATGAGACATGAGGAAGAAATGACTAAGTTCAGGCATGAAACTCTGAATGGTGCAAGCTGTTTGAACTTGTTATCTGCTAGCCAATCAGCTCAATCACATGAAATATGTCAAGCCAATTGGCTCACATGGTGTAAGCTGATAGGTCCTTTGTGTAAACGATTAGCCAATCAAACTACATACTCTCTCTTTGCCTAACATTTATATTTGCTCAGTTTTCGAGGAACTAGTTTCACTGCAGAGTGCTGCAAGAGTTTTCTCTGAAACCCTCCACCTCCCAAACTCCAGATATCTAGATATGCTACCTGGGGATTGTATTTATGTCTAATTGTGCAGCAGCAGAAATATGTCCATTGTCTACATGCTTAACTTAGTATGTCTGTGTATGCTCTAGCAGTAGTAAGTCTCCATACTTACTTTACAGCAGCAGCAGCAGATATTCAGATGCAAATGCCACTGCAATCATACAATGACCCCGATGTATTCGGAAAACTGATGGTAAGTTAATATATGGAACAATCCAATTAAACAGATCTGAACTTTACTTTGGTGTTCCATGCAGTCATTGTGTACTTTCAGGCCAAAGTCATCTGGTTGATGAGACACAGTACACAAATAAAAACAGGAACTGCAATTGGTAAATGGTGTGAATTAAGGAGGTCACTGGGTAAACCGTACTGAGTCAACACTACAGCTGATGTAGCTTACTGTACATTGCCTAAGTTAACAGAAATAATAACAAAGATATTAGGGAACCGACAAAAAACTGACCAGGGTTCTTAGTCTGGAAATCCGTCTTACGCTGAAGGGTAGAAGGGAGATCGTTCAGCCGTAGAGAGAGCTGCCGTTTGAACGGCGAGTTCTTCTGGCTAAGTTGAGGGAAGCCTCGGAAAGAGCCTTGCCGCACCAGCTGCTCAATCGGGGCGTGGCGGCGTGGGATGGCATGAGGCCCACCTGGCTCCACCCTCTCCACAGGTGATGCTGCTCCCTCTGGAGGAGAAGCATTTCCAGGTAGCATAGCAGAAATCCCGCATGCTTCTACACAAAGGTAAAGCGAATTTTCAGGCCATTTAAAGACTCTATTGAATCAATAGTATTCCAATCCAGCAGATTATATAACAAGATTCATACATTATCTGAAGAAATTGTCAGAGGTGATTGCCCAAGCAAAACTCATTGGCACAATGCTACAGTGATCTGGGTGACTGCCAGTGCTGTATGCGGTTGATATGGTTTTCTGGGTGATTGCTAGTTGGTTACTTACTGGCATGTCAATGAACCCAGTCCCAAATCATAATGATTGATATTCTGGTTCCTAAATATGGCTCATGTCCCTCCTTCAAAGTAAGTGTATGGGATTTCCTTGCCCATTTTATTGTCTGCCAGTCGAAACGCTAAGAAAAGTAATAGTACACCGCTCCTCAACAAGCTGCTCGTCTGTAGCACAAATGGTGAGTGATGATATTATATGCCAAAGTTTTTACTAATGGTACCTGGGGCCTTAGACCCCTTTTACACCTGGTATTAAGATGCGTCTCAGGTGATCCGATCACATGTGGTCAGATGAGATGCATCACTGTTTACACCTGGTCACTTAAATGCATCTCCTGTGACCACTTGTGATCTTTTTTTGGAGGGGAGGGCCTCTGTTTTATGACAACATACATCAATCACTATCAGTGTGTTAATGCATGACATTAAAGTGCAACAAAGTCATAAAAGACAAAGAAAGCGAAAAAAAAAAAAAAAACTGTGCGCTATTTTTCCCAGATGCAGCTAAAATTTTATCTAAGCACAAAAATAATATTTCGAGCAGAATTGTCCATTATTTTAGTGGATTATCTGTATTAACCTGAGCTGCAGATGTTCGTGCTTCTCATTAAGTGTCCCTGCATGTTGATTTCAGACACACTAAAGGAAAAATGTGAAGTTCTCATGTTTGTGTATATATCCACTTTTTTTAATTTTTCCGATCAAACGGTTATTTCCTTTTAAACTGCTCGTAACTGACAAAGTTTAAACTTGTTTTAGCGCAGCTGTTGATTGACAGGTGAGGGGTGGCGCTTCGCTGCTGCTGGGAAGCATACAGGATGGATTAGAGTTTACACAAATGCTATGCGGTCACATGCGTTGACTACATTCATATGTGGTTTTTATGATCCGATCACAAAAAGTTTTAGACCCCGTTTAGACCTGTATCACCAAAAACACATCTTAATACCAGGTGTAAACGGGGTCTTAGGTACTTAGTTGTCGTAACCAAATGTGAAACACCAGTTTGAATATATGGAACTGAGAATGACATTACAGAGCAGAAGCAGAGAAGATTTCTCATCAAGAACGACTCAAATTTGGCCTGTTTCTTACATAAAGCTCAGCGTACTTTGAATATAGCGCACAAGTCGTACAGGCTACTTTTAATGATTTTTTATAACGTTTTTGTCCTATTCATAGACATGACAGTAACAACCCGGACTAACACACAGTGTCAAATTTGGATCAGTGATGTGTTAAGATACACAATCCGTTAAAAAGCTCATTATCGGTGCTAATACCAGTTCAGGTATCAGATTGATGCATCCCTTGTCTAATGCAGGTTTTTTATTTACTTTTTGATGCCAAGGACCCCCAAATATGATGATCCCCTTTTGAAGACCCCCTTCCAAAAAATACAAAGGCAGTGGTAGATTTTCATGTGTAAAGACCCATTAACTGTATGCTGTGTGAGAAATATTTTAAGGCATATTATGTTGTTTGCAAAATTAAATTAGATTTTATATTGTCATCGTACAAAAGCCAAAGAAATTATAAAAAATATTATCTGAAAAAAATATCTATTTTTGTATTAAGTTTCAACACACTATTAGAGTAATAATCCACCAAAACCCTTAAACCCCTAAACCCCTAGTCTAAGGCACACTGTTGGTGACAACACTGTTGATGTCAACAGCACTGACCTTTCTTTTTGTCCTGTAGCTGTTTCATGATGTCCTCCCGGTCACTCTGCTGTCCTGCGGAGGAAATGCGAAAGGAACCTTCCCTAACAAACGATGTGCGGCTTGCATCGAAGGAAGCCGTGACCCCACACTCCTTCTCTCTGCGCTGCTTACGCTCAAGGCAAGCGGCAAATGCGCATCCGACCGCGTGACTCAGACGTTCCCCCTAGTGATGTGGATGATCTTACGTTAGCAACATGGCAAACTGTTTTGTTTCCCAGTGTTGGGGAACCTACTGTTAACTGTAGCTTGCCAAGCTACAAGCTACTCATGATTTAAGCATGTTTTTGTTGAGCAACACTGCTACTTCTTGGAAAACATTGCAAAATCAACTACTGACACTATAGAAAAATTAAGTTATGTTTTAGTTAGTTACTCTCTAACACTGGCGTTTGTGATACGTCATTAGCCAAGTGTTAGTAATGCTGTTGCAAGGACAAAAACATTACATGGGCTAAAAATTTTGATTTTGTCTAGTCTAATGTTTGGTTCCTAATCATAAAATCACATTCCATTGAATAATGTGTTTTTCCCTTTGCCTCAAGTGCAGATAACAGACCCTAAGCGGTTATTCCAATTGAGATAACCCTGCCATAATCCTTATCTTAATCCAACTTTGCTGAAGAATTAATCCCTGTCGGGTTCTCCTCACCGAGTCCTTTAGGGCCATGAAGCAGTGGCACATCCAGCGGCGAGTCGTTCCATCACGGCAGATGTAGGAGAACGCCTTATCATAATTGCGGTCAGGTGCGCAGAAGGACACCTTCTCAATGGTCTGGTCAACAATGAGGTCCTACACATAAAACAACAAAGGTTACTGTTTGTGACGTAACCTATAAAACTTTTTAAAATACAGTTAAAAAGAAAGTAAACAAAAGCATTTTGAAACATAAGTGCTGTGTACTTGTATATGCTAATTTATACAAAAATACTGAATGACTTAAATACCTCTTCCATGATGAATGTTCTTTTTTTATTTCTGAAATACAATTCTTTGATAAGAATTTATGAATTTTGTTTTTACATTGAAAAATATGTTTGCAAATGTTTTAGAAATTAATTATTAATATCATATGGATCATACTGTATTTAAGGTGTTAGGAAAATATGTTATCACATTTTACTTGATGATTACACCAGTTGACAAATCATTAAATCAAAGCTTTTGTTGAAAGTGGTTTCAATGTTTTTCCCAACACATAAATAATTGTATTTTTTCAATCCAACATAATTACAAAGATGACATTTGAAAGAACTAGGCACATGTGTTTCAAACTAGATGTTTAAAAGATTTATTCTTTTCATTATTTTGGACATCCTTTTTGTCATTGATCCAACTACATTGTACTGATACCAGTTCACTGTTTACTGTCATTCTACCCATCTCTCTGATTTTCAAACATGACTAAAGCTTCTCTGTAGCCTTGGCCTCCCACTGTAACAGTGGCTACTGTTTCCCTGTCAGGGGGCCACAGTTAATACATAATACATGAGCTGAAGAATGTAGAAGTGGTAGGTGAGGGGTCACACGTTCAAGTGAAGCTCTCTCTAAAATAGCAAGAGGCAAAAGAGGAACTGAAAGAGGTGAGGGGCCCATTCATTGTCAGCCAATTACTGGCTAAAGGGGCCCGGTTACAGCTCTTAAAGGTTTGTCATGGATGAATGTTTTCCGCGGTGGGGGGGTTGTTATTGTGTACGGGAAGAACACAGACCCAGACTGCTGCTGACTCATCTCACACTTGTCAGGAATGGGGCAGTCTGGTCTTTTAATCAATAACCCTTTCTCTAGATAATGAATATTGACAAACTAAGCACAAAAACTCATCTTAAAGGGTTAGTTTACCCAAAAATGAAAATCCTGCCATCATTTACTCACCCTCATGTTATTCCAAACTATATGATTGTCTTTCTTTTGTTGAACACCAAGGAAATATTCTGAAGAATGTTCAAAAATGCTGGTTGTTTTACTGCCAAGCTTCAATAAGGACAAAAAGCACCAGCAAATTATTCAAGAAGGCTTCAGTAGATTTTACAATAACAAAAACGGACATAAATTTCAGTTGTCTCACATTAAAATGCGCCAGATTTGACATTAATAATGCTGGCAAGTCATGAAACCAATCACGTTGCAAAATTTTAATATGTGGAAGTGCGTGCAATGGCAGAAAGAACGATTTTTAGCGGATAATGACTTAGAGGCCATTCAGACCGGACTGTTCTTGCATAAAAAAACAAGGTCTCTAAAAATCGAAATGTCTCGAGACATGTTTTCAAAAGTGAAAGTTAATTTAACTTGATATGACGTTTTAAAAACGTGGTGCTCCTGTGTAAGATCCTGAAAAAACAGCGAGAGGTGGTACAACAGGACGTCCAACTAGCACATGCTTACATAGAAAAACAATTAAAAAAACATTGCAGACAGAGACAAAACTGCGTTCAGTGTGAACTGCACCTTAGATTTTGCCATGTTCATCACACAAATCTATGGTTTAGCTTCCGAAGTATTGTAATACAGTGCAAGAGTTGTGTAAACTACTTATACGGCCCTTTTTTGATGCTTTCTTTTCTAAGATTTTGTGTTCCGCAAAATAAAAAACATCATTACAACAGCATGAGGGTGAGTAACTGATGCCAGAATTTAAATTTTTGGATGAACTATCCCTTTAAGCTGTGTAAAATAGATTAGGAGGTTGGGCAGGAAACACAGTTGGTGTTTGGCGCAATATGGGTGCGGGACAGTAGCAGGAAGGATTATGTAGCTGTGCTGACTCATATGCATACGGAAGGATTACAAGAAGGGTACAGTGAGGCAATGGCTGGCTGACTGTGTGAGGCCTCTCTAGGAAACAAAAAGAGGAAGCTTTGTGGCTTTCAGTCCTTCTATTTAGTGAGCTGAAAAGGAACAGTGGATAATTGAACTCATTATGTGAGGCCTCTGACCTTTCTGGTTAAGTCGCCGGATTTTGTGTGTGGGAAGGATGTTACGTTACTCTCTAAACTTCCAAAAGAAAATCTGTAAGCAAACGCGGTGTATAGAACCCTTGGCATCAAACGTTTTCTCCTTGTTTGAGGCGGTCCAAGTGATGTCTCATGAAGCAGGGTGGTCATGTGACATGTCTTTTGGGGGCCTGCAAACCTCCTACCACATATTTCTTGTAGTTTCCTACATACCTAATCTCTCGCTGATGGACTTGCTTTGGTGCAGTCGAATTGATGGCTTAGGAGACTTTCAGGGCTTCAAAGGGTTGTTCAGACGGGCAGCAAAAATACGATTTTTTTGCAAATCCAACTCAAATCTGTTTAGTTGTTTGTAGAGGTGGCAGAAAAACACATTTTCAAAGTCTTGCGATATTTTACCTCACAATATTACAGTATATTGATATACTAATGTCAAGAAAATATCATTTTAGTTACATTTTTCACATGAATATTTTTGGGGAAAAAAGCCTGCCAAATGTCATTATGGACATGATCAGAGGCAAAATTTTCTGTCCTCTATTTCCACAATGATAGCTACCCACTTATGGGGTTATCCAATTTTCATGAGAGTGCGAATTCTAAGCACAATTTTCGTGCCACCGGGTAGGAATGTTTGCTATCTGTGGGTGTATTCACGCAATCTGCAAGTGTATTGTTTGTTAATAAAGTGGTGCAAAGCGCAATTTGCTTTTTTCCTGATTATAGATCATAAATCTTGTCTTGTTGGACCTTTATTTTGAAGTTCATGTTCCTTGTCATGTTGTAGGTCTAGTTCTTATCTTGTCATGTGATTTTCCCTGTTTGTCATGTGACCTTCTTATAATCATGTGTTTCATCTAGTCTTGTCATTGGTTCATGTTTCATTGTCTTTTATCTTGTTATCAGTTCAGTCTTGTCATTGGTCGTCTTGTTATTTTGTTAACCCTAGTCTGGTTATCACTGTTCTCTTGTCCATTGTCGAGTACTGTTATTGTAACATCGTTTCTTGGTCTGTTCATGGTCTTAGTCTAGTCATAGTCTAGTTATATTTATAGTCAAGTCTTTTGTTTTGTATCTTTTGTTTTAATAAACTGCACTTGGGTTCTCACATTATCGTCGTCTGCTCCTGTCTTCTTGCTTATGATGTTTCAGATGTAGTTAAAGCACAAAAGAATGTAAGTCCATCTTTTTATTCTTCTAATTCATTGGATACAGCCCATTTTCCTCTACCAACTTCTTATGAATGAATGGGCTGTCTTTGTTTTTATCGATGGTGCATGACAGGGAATTGACTATTTAATAGGATGCAGACAGTGCAATAACTGGAAAAGAACCTCCTAATTAAACTGCACTTGACCCAGCCATTAGCGCTTTGTGCATGCATTTTGCCAGACCCACTTGTGCCTAGAATTAGTGCATGCTTATGTCACCAGTCCTAATTGACCCACCCCAAGCGGGATTCGATTTGGGACCCACCCCAAGCAATCCCTAGCATGGGAGGCAGACACTTTAGCAAGGAGGCTAGAAAAGCCATGGCCTCTAGCCTTGGTCACTAGTGCAACAGCTATCATGTACCAGCTGACTACCATTACACTTTACACATTACACAAAATTACCAAAACTTTATGGCCATGCCCATTCACTTTGCACGTATGAATTATCTCATAGAGCTGCGCTTAGCGCTAGCACTCTTAAAATATGCCCCTATATCTTTGGCCATTTTAATGTAGATATACTGGATATTGACTGCGCTGTCTGACAAAACCATTCAGATTTAATTACTAGCAAAATGACAGTGCGAAATAAACAAAAACTTTTTTACACATTGCATGTCTTGTTTTGGGTATCTTAATGTATTTCAATCAATATACAATTAAATGTCTCACACAAACAGACTTACCTTGGTTTTGTCATCCACTACTCTCAGGCCATCGGCAGACACCCAGAGCACAGCCTTGACAGTTTTTTTCCCACTCTGCGAATAAACATTGAAACAACTTCAGTCTCAATTGTGTATTTTGGCACAATGGGATATGCATTGCTGCACAAATTTGTTTATTTGTTCCACTCCAACACCAGAATTTTTGCCCATAACACATTTCTGTGACAGCTTTTGTCAGCTCAATTTGTCCTGTTTTAAGCTTATTAGCTTTCTTCTATACAACTATCTAATTATAGAAAGAGATGCATCACTGGTATACTTATGAATGGGACAAATTGTAAGGCTGAATATGGCGGCTGTCTAAATGCAAGTCCCACCTTACAGTTGAAGAGCCAATCAGCTGTTTGATAGAGTCTGTTTACTCGAAAATGTGCATGAGCATTAGCTAGACCAAACTTTTTTGCCGTGATTTGAGCTGTCATGTACTTACCTAAATCTCTATTTATTTTATTTATATTTATTAGGTGTATATTTAGTTCCGCAATTTAATGTAATAATTTATTTATTGCAAAAACAAAGCAAACGTTTTGACAAAAAATATTTTGCACGCATTTTTTTGTGCACACATATTTTTGGGGACTCTTTTTGCACAAAAACTTTTTATTTGCCCTGCTACACTTTTTACTACTGTTTTAACATAGGTCTTTTTATTTATATTATATTAACTGTGGGTGACTACAGTTACATATACAGTTACAATAAAAAAATATTGTACTAAGTACTTATTTTTTAATAATACTTTATTAATAATTAAATAAAAATATAATTAGTAAATATTATTGTATTTTAATAATATATAATTTAACATTTTTAATAATAAGGGTCCCAAATATCAAGGTGTTCACAGAGTCTGTCTAATTAACTGATTTTCTCCAAATGATCATCCAAATATAATCTGGAACAAAGTAGTGCCAGACTTGGACATTAATCACAATTTATGATACCACTGTTGTCAGATTTTATTGCTGATTTGAAATATGATATCTGATCGCAATCTTGACCAACAGTTCTGGAAATGGTCTTTCCCCATTCAAATGGACAGGAACTGTACTTGCATGAATAGAAAATAGCTGCATGGAGGTGTTATGAATATGGCCATCAAGTAACATGACTTGCCCTAAAGGGATTTTGGCCAGATTCTATTGGAATCAATTGTGAGACAAAGACAGCAAGGCAGCTCTCTAGGTTTTGGAATAGAGCTTATATCTTTCAGTGAATATGTGGTGTGTGTATGTCTGTCAGACAGAGTAAGAGATAGGATACTGCAAAACACACTGAGGCTGGAAAAAAATCGAAAGAATAAGTAAAAGTGAAGGACGCAGCTAAATCAAGAAGAGCTATAGCAATTCAACTGACGTTACAAGCAGCCCAGAAGACATTTTCAAAATTTGCCAAGACAGCAGTACACTGAGGAAATTACAGTGACTGGAGACAGAGAAGAGAAATGGCTGGGGGACTAAGGAACAAATACAAGCTCAGAGGAGAATGAGATAAAGGCTTTGGCGGTTTGGGGAAGAATAGAGAGTAAGTGAGTGTGTAGACAGACACAGCTGTATTTGACTAACATGAGGATGAAAAAGCAGAGCACATTTGAAAAGATGGAGTGGCCAAAGACCAGGCCCACACACACCGTCAGAGCTACAGATCCTTGCATTAATAAAAAATAAATATATACAACTATATTATATTAATAAGTATACAGTTTATATATATATATATTATATATATTATATTACATATAAAGTTACCATATGAATTATTACATTAGCCAGAGTTTTTCATTTTACACAGCTCTCTGGAATAAGCCGCACCACACTAGTCGATTTTTCCATTGATTTTCAGTTGTGAGCTTCATTAACATAATCGTCGGCCAGTAAGTGAGAGACGGAGCGCACATTAGCGTCTGCCAGCGGGAGGTCATTAATCACTTGACTATCGGGACTCCCTGCTGAGTTAATGGCTTCAAAAACTGAAAAAGCACATCAGGCTTGCATAAACAAATTGTTTTGTCGCCAGGGTGGGGTCTTGTGTTCTTGTCAATTGACCAATGAGCTTATTGCTTTTACTGAAGAACTGACAAGACATCAAGCTGATCTGAACGTTTTCATTGCACTCAGTTACATATCATCACAAACGCTGATTGTAATCCATAGTGATTCTGTCACCAAGCGTTTTCTCAGACACTAAAATTACTAATGAAATCAGAAAGATGCATATGGAAATACACATCCTACGGCAAGCCTCCAGTGGATAAATACACAATCACACACTTTCACAATGTAAAGTTACTCCAGGAATCGCATCCTTATTCACTCTTTTACAACTGTTCATGATCACATGTTACTACTGTTGTTATTTCGGTGAGTTCCACGTGACAGGGAATCAGAGAGAGAGAGTTGCAGTGAGTTGGTATGTTTGTCATCCCTCCACCATTCTTAATTCTTACCTCAGACTAAAGAGAGTGAGATCTCAGCAAAAATAGTCTGCATGTGTGACACCCTCGGCCAAAATCAAATTGTTTGGAGTCTGCTAATGTGGCACCAGCTTTACTAAATTATTTTTGGTCCATCGTGGCATTCTACAGTCAAATGCTATTGAATAATGACCATTAAACTAAATATTTAACAGTTGTCCCTGACCACCAATTTTCCACATGGCAACTTCAACTCAAATCAATATTTCAGGCCCATTTATTTATTTTTTTTAAATACCCATGTAATAAGTGGGATAATAGACAGTTGGTCATTACTGCAAAATAAACCCCTTTTGATACAAGATCCCTCTGGATTGCATAGAGGTCCTGATCACCCTGTTGGGGTTTATTTTGTGATAATGACTGACTATACATTACCCCTTACATATCCTACATTTCTGCTCTATAATGATATTCAATATTTAGATTTGAAGGGTTAGGATATAACTATTGACAGAGTAGTTGTTCTTAAGAAAATAACTATCGACTGAGCAGACATACTAAAGATAAAAACCACTGACAGAGCAGCCATGCTCAATAAAGGATGATTTTTAAAACAAATGAGAAACATAGGTTAACAGTACATTAAATCCTCAGTCCTCACAAAAAGTGTCTATGGACTCACAATGAGGAAAGCATTTTTTTCTGTGTTGGCTATGCATGGCCATATGATATTTAATCTTTGACCTAAACAAAGACTGGTCACTATAGCTTATAAATGCCTTAATTCAAGCCTAGTAACCTTACAAATGACTTGCGATTAGACATAACTATAAAGTTCACATTATTACAAGATTTTACAAAGATTTTATTGGACCCCCTCTAGATTATATAGGCTTGGTCTTAAAGACACACCCACCTGCTGGCGATGCCAATCAGAAGTTGGAGACACAACCCATGTTTTTTGGGGATGCGTTAAGATCCAAGATATTTGGTCAAAGATTCAGAATTATTTGCGTGACATTCTGGGCACTCAAATTGTACTTTGCCCCACACTTTGCATTTTGGGCGATGGGGAAGTTATAAATTCGGGCGAGAAATATATAAAAAATTGGGTTCTGACTGGCGTGATGATTGGTAGACAAATTATTCTAAGGGGATGGAAGTCAGACGCAGCGCCGCCATTTCCGGAGTGGTGTGCGGAGATGGGGAGGGTGGCGGCTTATGAGAAGATGTTAGATGGAAGGCTGGGGCTGGAGGACTTATTTTTGAGGAAGTGGGGTAGGTATTTGGCAGTTTTGGAGGACTCTAGGAGAAGGGATAAGGAGGGAGACGTTCAGTTTAACTATGTATGTTTATTATATATTTTATTTTTTATTTATTTTTATTTATTTATTTTTTATTTTATTGTTTGTGTGTGTGTGTATAATTTTATGTGACCACAGGGGTGTTCTTTGAGGTAGGGTGGGGTTGGTGTTTGGGGAGGGATGTTAATGAGTGTTAAAAGTTAACTGTTGATTCGGTGTGTATATGTTGTGTTTTTCTCTGTTGCGTTTTTTTCTTTGAATCAATAAAAAATGTTAATTACAAAAAAAGTTCACATTATTACACAGCCCTCTACAACTTTGAATTCTGACTGGTTAATCTGACGTCCAATATTTGTATCCAATATATTGACCACTAAACTATAATTTACCGTTGTCACAGGCAACATATTTCATGTGTGCTAGTTTCATGTCTCTCGTATCACCCTGGTCTCTTTCTTCTAACATAATGAAGAACTTAAATCAATATTTCATGTCCATTTATTTATTTCTTTGGTAAGAACCAGTGTAATGAGTGGGATAATGTACAGTCAGGAAATAAAGCCCTTCAGGGTGATAAAAGGAGGTCTGATCACACTGTCAGGGTTTATTCAGCGATAATAACTGGCTGACTACATCATCCCTTACTTACTCCAAATAGGTCTACACCATTTATTTATTTATTTTTGCATATTACGCTTTTTATAGCATGAGTATTGTTGTACTGCATAGATGGAAAGCCCAAAAATACGCACCACTTTCAGTTTTTTCACTGCTTCCTCACACACATGCATCCCTCTGGACTCCTCTACCTCCACCAGGCCGAGATACTGCAGGAAGTAAAAAAAAGAGAATGGAGAAAAAGAGAGAGATGGTGAAAGAGAGGCCAATCCTAATGAATCCTACATTTTCTGTACAGTATATTTGATGCTGGCACTGCTACAACTCTGCCAAGCATTTAAAGAGACAAACCACTGTAATAGTATGTCTTGGTTTTTCCGGGTGTATCAGAAGATACTTTTTTTTTTACACGTTATAATTAGCAAATTAGCAAAAGTTTGCAAAGCGTCACCAAATGGAACTGCAAAAATAATTTTTGTTCAGCTTTCACGCATACTCTCCCCATCTGACACTGGTCGAACAAACAGATAGTCTCGCCCCAAAAATGTATTTTTCACAATAAGAACATATACTTATGTGTTTTAAGAAAGTAAATAGGGCTATTTTATTTTTGTGTTGACTTTAACTAATGTGAAACATAATCCAAACTCACCCAACTATTTTAGCCTGTTTTAATAATTTACACATTTCAATGTGTAATTTGTGTACAAATAAAAATAATTTTTTATATATATATATATATATATATATATATATATATATATATATATATATATATATATATAGGGCTGTCAATTTAGCATGCTAATTCAGTGCGGATAATTATATAAAAAAAATAACGCATTAAAAAAATAACACAAGTAATCATGTCCCTGGACCGTGATGAGGAATATTCCTTCCATCTGAGCAATCCAAGATTAAAGTACCACCTGTTTTCTCGACACTCACCGACAGCAGACAAAACAAGATGAGAACACTTTCTTGCGTTCAAACACAGCTTGATGGAGTGCAAATACGAACGGAGGGATCTCAAGACGTGTTTTTCTAAGCTTCAAACTATGTGTAACTTGAAACAGCGACCTAAAAATGGTATGTTTATGACGAGACACAACTGAGACACTCTAAAAGCGTCTGATGCAGGTGTGCATTGACACTTCCTTAGAAAAGCCCTTATAATAAATCAATCTCTAACTGATTGATGAATTCAATTGCAAAATGGATTGTGTGAACTGTAGGCCAATGATAGGCAGGTGACATAAGTTAAATAATATGGAAATAAACAAAATATTGCATACTAAAGCCACTTTTTGTACTGTCTTTATGGTAACACTTTACAATAAGGTTCTATTCGTTAATATTAGTTAATGCATTAGGTATCATGAACAAACAGTTAACAATATATTGTTTACAGCATTTATTAATCTTTGTTAATATTAGTTAATAAAAATACAATGTTGATTGTAAGTTCATGTTAGTTGCATTTGTGCATTTACTAATGTTAACAAACACAACTTTTGATTTGAGAAATGTATTAGTATATGTTGAAATTAACATTAAATGAGATTAATAAAAGCTGTAAAAGTACTGCGCATTGTTAGTTCATGTTAACTAATGTTATTAACTAATGTTAACAAATGGAACCTTATTGTAAATTGTTACCATCTTTTTTAACGCTTTACTTGTGTGCCACAATGATGTAATGCATTTTAATTATCTATATTATTATTTGTATAATATATATTTTATTTATAATTATTTAAATCTAACTATTTATAAGTATTTAATCATTAATTATTGAATTATTTTTATTTGAGGGGCTTTCTAAGCAAATATTTATATATGCAATCAATTGCGATTAATTCAATTAATTAATCGGCATACCATGTAATTAATTCGATTAAAATTTGTAATCGATTGACAGCCCTAATATATATATATATATAAAACAAACAGTAACAAAACCCAGCTAATAGATGAAGTAATACGCTAAGGTGTAGTGCCCTTAGTATCTATTTTATATTTCATATAATATGTAAAAAAAATACATTCTAATTACTGCATGTGAATATTTCATTGATTCTGAAATTAAAAAAAGGCTCTTCTAAGACTAAAGAAGATATGTCTCATTAAGTAAAGTGGAGGACTTATTTCAGTGGAGACTGCATAATTAAATTCAACCTAATTTTGCTCTCCAGCCCGAGGCATCAGGAGTCTCTGACTCTGAGAGACAAAGATGTAATCCTGCAATGGCCTCTGTCCTCACAGCCACCATAATCACATAACACAAGCCTGACCTGATCACTATCAACTGTGTCAGCATGAAGACATTTTGATTAGTTTATACTGGACAAAATGTCCCACATCAGAGTTCCCACTAAACATCTCCTCTGCTGTCTTTTCAAAGGGTTCCGACAGTAGCACATTTCGCAAAAGCCTGACTTGCTTATCACAGTAAAATGCACTGAATATACCGAAGTACATTTGTGCATACTAACATGCACTCTGGAATCTATTAACCTTTTCAACTGTACATGTACAGTGCATCCGGAAAGTATTCACAGCGCTTCACTTTTTCCACATTTTGTTATGTTACAGCCTTATTCCAAAATGGATTAAATTCATTATTTTCCTCAATTCTACAAACAATACCCCATAATGACAACGTGAAGAAGTTTGTTTGAAATCTTTTCAAATTTATTAAAAAAAGAAAAAGAAAAAGAAAAACCACATGTACGTAAGTATTCACAGCCTTTGCTCAATACTTTGTTGAAGGACCTTTGGCACCAATTACAGCCTCAAGTCTTTTTGAGTATGATGCTACAAGCTTGGTACACCTATTGTTGGGCAGTTTCTCCCATTCTTCTTTGCAGGACCTCTCAAGCTCCATCAGGTTGGATGGGGAGCGTCGGTGCACAGCCATTTTCAGATCTCTCCAGAGATGTTCAATCGGGTTCAAGTCTGGGCTTTGGCTGGGCCACTCAAGGACATTCACAGAGTTGTCCCGTAGCCACTCCTTTGTTATCTTGGCTGTGTGCTTAGGGTCGTTGTCCTGTTGGAAGATGAACCTTCGCCCCAGTCTGAGCTCCAGAGTGCACTGGAGCAGGTTTTCATCAAGGATGTCTCTGTACATTGCTGCATTCATCATTCCCTCGATCCTGACTAGTCTCCCAGTTCCTGCCGCTGAAAAACATCCCCACAGCATGATGCTGCCACCATCATTCTTCACTGTAGGGATGGTATTGGCCAGGTGATGAGCGGTGCCTGGATTCCTCCAGACATGACGCTTGCCATTCAGGCCAAAGAGTTCAGTCTTTGTTTCTCATGGTCTGAGAGTCCTCCAGGCGGGCTGTCATGTGCCTTTTACTGAGGAGTGGCTTCCGTCTGGCCACTCTACCATACAGGCCTGATTGGTGGAGTGCTGCAGAGATGGTTGTTCTTCTAGAAGGTTCTCCTCTCTCCACAGAGAAATGCTGGAGCTCTGTCAGAGTGACCATCGGGTTCTTGGTCACCTCCCTGACTAAGGCCCTTCTCCCCCGATTGCTCAGTTTGGCTGGGGGGCCAGCTCTAGGAAGAGTCCTGGTGGTTCCAAACTTCTTCCATTTACGGATGATGGAGGCCACTGTGCTCATTGGGACCTTCAATGCTGCAGAAATGTTTCTGTACCCTTCCCCAGATCTGTGCCTCAATACAATCCTGTCTCGGAGGTCTACAGACAATTCCTTGGACTTCATGGCTTGGTTTGTGCTCTGACATGCACTGTTAACTGTGGGACCTTATATAGACAGGTGTGTGCCTTTCCAAATCATGTCCAATCAACTGAATTTACCACAGATGGACTCCAATCAAGTTGTAGAAACATCTCAAGGATGATCAGTGGAAACAGGATGCACCTGAGCTCAATTTTGAGTGTCATGGCAAAGGCTGTGAATACTTATGTACATGTGATTTTCTTCGTTTTTTTATTTGTAATAAATTTGCAAAGATTTCAAACAAACTTCTTTCACGTTGTCATTATGGGGTATTGTTTGTAGAATTTTGAGGAAAATTATGAATTTAATCCATTTTGGAATAAGGCTGTAACATAACAAAATGTGGAAAAAGTGAAGCGCTGTGAATACTTTCCGGATGCACTGTAGGTGTGAGGCTGTTAAATAAAATAAAATATGTACGTACAGCTATAATAACCCTAATATTTGTGTAAATGAGCAAGGCAAGATCTTGTAGTGCAATGACATCTGTTAACAATCCTCTGGAAGAATTCAGAAATCGTGCCATCAAGATTTTAGAAAACATCTGCTCATCTTAAATTGGAGTAGTTGAAAAGGTGCACTCGGTAATTTTTCGTTCACATCGTGCTGGCCGATATGGCAGTTGTCTTTAAACTATTCACAGTCAGTCATGATTGTTTTGTTCTGTGAGTGAAAAAGTCTAATAATATGGTGGTTACTGAGAAACAAATTAGTAGTACTCAGTTGGTCATGTGACCTAAGCATGGCAGCCTCCATGAGAGAGCCCAGCTCCATATAAAATAAAAGGGCTTTTATCAGGCTACTGATATGACTGGAGTCTTCATCTTATGTGAGTGTACTTGATTTTAAACATATTTCTTTAGAAAAATTACTAAGTGCAACTTTTACTCTGACTCCAATAAATGGCCATTTAAGTGAGTATCTCTCACCCGGACGGGGAAATTGCATTTGCCCTTTCGTACAGCCTCCTCATCTGCCTGCCACTGGTGTGGCCGGCTGGCCTCCGGCATGTAGGTGGGCTTCTTTCTGCGCAGACTCTGACGCAGCTTATTCATCTCCACACTCTCAAACTCTCTATTGCTGAGGATACCAGAAACAAAGTTACGTTAGCAATGTACCATTAGTAGTCAACTAACTATCTCTTGTTTAAATGTAAGGTCATAGATAAAGTGCTTCTGACTATATAGTCACATTCATCATGACACACACTAGTCAGGTGTAACCTGAATGTTAACATATTATACAGAATCTGAAATTTCCGGTAATGCTGGAAAGGCAGGATGTACTCACTCTGATTTGATTTTTAATTCAAAATGCCACCAGCAATTAAATCCAAACCATTCATTTCAACATGTTCTTGGCTGTATTCACAAATAAAATCGTTAAAGGTATTCCTTGTTTAAAAGGGCATGAATTAAATATAGATGACAGGGAAAGCCTTTATCTTTAAAACAATAGCTTTGCTCTCAAGAGCCCTATTTATGCAACATAATTAGACCATTCATTCTCCCCTTAATTTGCATTGATAATTTAAAATACTGATGCACAATACCACAAAACCAGGCTACTCTGAACAATGCAATATCTGAGCCATTTAGGCTAAGTTATGTCTGTAATGTCTCAGAATGTATACTATTACAGTATATAGTATATTATTGGGAAATTAATGATGTATATATTTAAACATATACATAATTCATTTCCCAGTAATATACTATATACTGTAATAATATACATTCTGAGATATTACAATTAAACACTTAAAAAGTAAGTTCACTCAAAAATGGACATTCTGCCATCATTTATTACCCCTCATGACTATTTACCCTCCATGGACCACAAAAATATATATTATGTAGAACTTTTCCTAGCTGCTCTTTTCCATACAATAAAAGTGAAGGGTGCTGAGGCTGTTGAGCTCCAAAAATGGCAAAAAGCACGATAAATGTATATAAAAGTTGTCCGTATGACTTGTGCACTATATATACAGTACAAGTTGCCTTAAGCCATATGATAACTTTATGTGAGGCACAGATTTAAAGTCATGTAGTTATTCAAAATGTTTTTGTCAGGGTTCTGCCCTTAGTTTTGTGTTTTTCCCCTTTGTGGCAGAGCCCTGACATGTACGTGTTCTATGTCTGTTTTATGTCTTGTGTCTGGATTCAGCCACTTCTGTTGGTTTGATTTATTTACTCTGTGGCTGAGTCCAGGCACTTGTGTTTTGTCTTGTGCTGTGTGAATGCACTTGGCATTGTGTTTTCTCATTCCCTTGTGCATTTGTGTCTGTCTTGTCTTCAGTGATAACCCTGCCCTCTCGTTTGCCTTGTTATCTGTCTGATTATTATGTGCTGGACTGTGTTTTTCCCCTGTGGGGTAGTTTGTGTTGGTTTTTGTTTATTTTTATACTAATCAATCCTTTTTGTTTTTACTCTGCATTTGGGTCCTGCTTCTGCTGATCCTTGACAGTTTTAGCCCAATAATTTTCATCATGGAAAGACATGGTAATACAGTCATACAGCTACAATTGCAATCGAAATTAATCAACCCCCCCAAGACAGTAAGGATTTACAAAGGTAAGCTTTTCTGATGACCCAGAATTTTTTAACTTTACATCTATATCAGTTGAGTGACACATTCAAAGTCATGGTGTGAATATATAACCTAATATTTCTAAAAAGCAGGATTTAAAAAAAACAAATACTGCCATGTCATAATTATTCAACCCCTATTGCATGTAGCTGTTTCTTAAATATGTAAGGCTACACAAGTAATTGTTTTAAAACAAAATTAATTCATCAATCTGCAATGGCACTTATTTAAGTTTTAAAATTTAAGTTTAGCGTTGTAAGCAAAAATGTATTTCTATGCAAAAAATGCAATTAAAAAAAAGCTAATAGAGGAGATTAATTCATTACACAAGAAAGGTCATGGCTAAAAGTACATTTCCAAGGCACTTCAATTTCCAATAGACAAAGTTGGCAGCACCATTCATACATTTTTAAATATGGTACAACAGCAACCTTCTTGGGGTTTGGAAGAAAGCAAAACTTCACCAAGGGAAATGTTGACTTGAATATTCAAGAAGTAATTAGGAAAGACCTGTTGAGTCCTGGAAGAAGGTTTTATAGACGTATGACACTAAACTGAAAATGAGTTTTAGACCCATGGGTCAGCAGTACGTCTGGAGTAAGATGACAAGGTGATGACAACAACGACACCTTCCCCACAGTCAAGCATGGAGGTGGGTCAGTCCTGTTATGGGGGTGTTTTACGGCTGCAGGAAACGGCTATCCTGACTATGTGACTGACACCATGGATTCTTTCAGGTATCAGGCCATTTTGGCATGAAAAATGTGATGCCTTCAGTGTGTAAATTGAAGCTCGGTGATCACTGGACTTTCCAGCAAGACAATAACACCAAGGATACATCTAAGTTGTCCAAAATCTGGTTCAGGGATAGGTTGTGGAATGTCCTTAAATGGCCCTTTCACTCCATCATTAAAATCCAATTGCAAACCTTAGTTGGGATTTCAAGGAAGCAGTGGCAGCACAGAAACCAAAGAATGTCAATGAGCTGGAAGCTTTTGCTCATGAGAAATGTGTAAAAATTCTAATAGAGAGGTGTCCGAAGCCTGAGAACACTTACCTGAAACATTTATTTGCTGTTATTAAGGATAAAGGATGCTCCACAAATGACTGACTTTGGGGGTTGAATATTTTTTGACATGACATTTGTGGAGAGAATTTTGTATTTTAAAATTTGGGTAAACTGAACTCTTTGTTCTCAAAATCACTCAAATGTGTATTAAAAACTGACTTTGACTGTTTACTGAGGTTTTAGTTGATGTGTTTTAATTCACATCACCAGAATGTATTGCTGGTCAGGGGACTTGAATAATTTTGATTGCAACTGTATAAACAGGTCACTGTTAAAAAAAGAAAGTTTAATGTTACTATTACTTTTTCACATGGTGTGACATTTCTTCTCTTGAAGTGTTAAGACGATTTTATACAATTTAAGACAAACCGTTTCCCCAATGCGAGCAGACTTCATGCCACACAACCTCTCTTACATTTTGCTTTTAAAGCTGTATGTTAGTGGCCAAAAGTGCACGTTTCGCAAAGCCCTGAAGCTTTACGGGTAACAGGTGCCAGACATGGAGAGGCGGAAGTAGCACTATGCATGTCTGACCTGCAGCCCAAGTGCATACACCCATAACATGCCCACACCCACACATTCAAACGTCCACATGCTGCTGAGTTTATGTGTGTGTTTTATTTTAAATAGCCCTAGTGTCTAGGTCTCTCTGGAGGCTTTACTCAGCTCTGGCACACACCTGTTGCTGAGTTTAGTGGATCCCCCAGAGGTAAGACGGGAGACACCGGAATCACTCATTGAGACAGGCACCTGGTGCATGCCAGGATTCCCCTGGATAGTGGGGCAGGAGCAGGCCGGGCAGTTGAATAAACCACATGATATTTTATAATGAGGCAACAGTAATGTCAGTACATACTTATAAGCAGGGTCTGGATGTTTGGAAGCTTCTTGATCAAGATGATGCCCCGTTCATTGCAAGAACCTGATTTGCAGTGCACTTATCAGGGCTCAAATATAAATGATTGCGACAATAATTTAAAATCTATTCTATAACATCTATAAATGTTAGACTTCCAAACATTAATTTTGCAAATAGAAAAGATTAGAATAGAAGAACAGGGAGCCCTGCAACAGATGTCATGGCCCCCACAAAGCCCCCCAATGAACATCGTGTCAGTCTGATATTACATAAAGAGACAGAAGCAATTGAGACAGCCGAAATAGATAGAAGAACTGTGGTGAATTCTCCAAGAAGCTTGGAATATCCTATCTGCCAACAACAAAGAAAAACTGTGTCCAGGTGTACCTAGGAGAATTGGTGCTGTTTTAAAGGCAAAGCTGGTCACACTGAATATTGATTTAGTTTTTTTATGTTTACTGGACTTTGTATGACATTAAGTGATAAATGAAAACTATTTTTGTCATTATTTTTGAAGACATCCTCACTATGCAACATTTTTCACAAGTGCCTAAAACTTTTGCACAGTACTGTATATATATGAGATCAAGCTTTTGACACTTAGGACAATTGAGGGACTTATACACTCTATTACACAAGGTGCAAACATTCATTGATGCTCAAGAAGACAACACATTACTAAAGCATACTATACTTTATGTAATATCTGTAATGTAGATTCTGAAGAGCAGTACTAAATAAAAAAAATATTTTACTTGTATAAATTATGAAAGGGGTGTGAATATTTGAGACAAAATGGAATGCAAACTTATCTTCTCAACAATATATTCTGTATATTAAACTTAGATTAATGGGTTATCAGCTGTCTTCCTTTTCTTCAGCTTTCTATCTTGTTTCTGAACAGCAATCTAAATTGAGCAATTCTGTGATTTGGCGACTAAAAACAGCCATTTGGCTCCTTAACGTTTCAGTTTAGGAGCCAATGGCTCCAAAGTATTTTTTTTAGTCTGGAGCCCTGTTTATAACCAAGATAGTCCCACTGGAGCAACAAGCAATCCTTTGGTTACAAGTAGGGATGTGCAAAACAAAAATTTTTCAAAAAGTAGGTGGGTTACCTGAGCGTCCAGTCGATTAATCAGGCTCAAGGAAGCCCCATACAATTAGGCTTGTTTTGACTTTGTTTCTTAGAAGGAATTTACATAAGACATGTTTTGCGTTAAAAAATAGGGCAACTACAGGAGAAACGCTTCATGGCGAAACGCTCAAAAAACAGAGCGAGATGCGATGCAGTGCCCAAAGTATGTTGTTTTTACCTTAAAGTGTAACTGTGTCTCTGTGGCGTTATTAAAACATTCTCATTTGTTTGAGCAACCCATGCAGCTGACAAAGCAGCATTGGCTTGACTAATGGTGTAAGTTTGGGGCAGAACTATCTGTTTCTACAACCAATGGAAGATTGGGGGATTTTTTTGGAATCTGACTGAAAACATTATTTTGCAATTATTTTTAAGGGGATGCAACTTTTCCGAGAGGGTTTTACCATGCAAACTGTCTTACAGCTAAAGCACAGCGTGCTGCCAGCACACCAAAGCCGGCGTCACACATGCCAATTTTCCAGTGATTTTCAGGTGTGAGCTTCATTAACATAATTGCCAGCCTGGCCGAGGGAGACGAAGTGTGCATAAGCATCTGCCAGCGGGAGGTCGTTGATCACTATACCGTCAGGACTCCCTGCTGAGTAAGTGGCTTCAAAAACTGAAAAAGCAAATCATGCTTGATTGAAAAAAATCATTCTGTCTCCAGGGCGGGCTCTTGTGTTCTCTTCAAGGGACCAATAAGCTTCTTCTTTTACTGAAGAACTGACAAGACGTCAAGTTGATCTGAACGTTTTCACAGCACTCAGCTGCATTTCATCGCAAACACAATAGTAATCCATAGTGATTCTTTCATTAAGCGTTTTTAGTCTGTTTTAATTGAATGTAAATTATTGGCCCGTAAGTATTGGTTTTGAAATATTACCTTACTGAACATGCAATATTGCAACAATTTAAGCCTGTTTCGGAAAACAAATCAAGCAAGCTATTGGTATAAAAACGCCCTATATCGCTCTATTGCAATTGTTTATGTCCCGCTGTACTCCTGTTGTTATTTTGGTGAGCTCCATGTGACAGGGAATCAGAAACCACTTTTACATGCACTTAAGAAAACTGTTTATTTCAGGGTATTTAGCAGAAAGCACCGTTCTGAAACGTCATGTAAACAAGAAGAAGAACGCTGATTTCCTACACTGTTTAAGGGATTAAGAGAAAGCAGTTTAAAACACCTCGGTTTCTCTTGGAGAATGCGGCTTAATGTGCTCATGTAAACACATAAGCGCCGTTCTGATGGGTGTTCGAAGAGTGCGCATGTGTGTGAACAGACCGGGATAACAAACATCACAGAATGGAGCCCAACAACATGTCAACACAGCAGAAGGAATTCAACATTTCTGGGAGTACAGTGGGAAAATCACATATACTATAAACTATACCCATTTATAAACACGAATGTAAAATATCGACTGTTCATAACGTCTGCATATATGCACTTCTACATTGGGGGAATCCCGGAATTTTATGTAAGAGGGTAACCCCCACTACTGTTTCGCAATTCAGCAGCAGGTTGCGATAGTAAGTTAAGGAAAAAACACAACAACTCTGGAATATCTGGAAATAAAGCAAATCAACTGAGAGTAAAATAGTGAAGTCTTCCTCAGATGCCATGTGTGTTATTTACACAAGTGTCACGGGAAAATTACGTTGCTGTGGAGAAAGCTGCTTACTGAATGAGCCGCATGTATACAGGAGTATGACACTTATACAGTGCATGTAAACAGGAACGTTGTTTTCTTGCAATAACCTGCTTTCTCGCAATAAGCCACTTTCTGGTGTCCATGTAACCATAGTCAGAGAGAGATAGTTGCGGTGAGTTGGTATGTTTGTCACCCCTCCACCATGTTGTATCTGCAAGTGTGTCATACCTCCGACTGAAGAGAGCGAAATCTCAGCAAAACAGTCAGCATGTGTGACGCCAAAATCGAGATGTTTCGAGTCTGCAAGTGTGATGCTGGCTTAGGTAAAACTAAGCTGCTAAAAATATAAAAGCAAAACAAATATATTAAAAAAATCTAGATGAACGGGTCAACCTCACTAACAGACTAGTTGGTTGTTGGACAACTCAACCAGTGTGACCCATTCCTAGTTACAAGCTCAGAATGCCACACCATTCCACCACAAAAGCCAATGCTTTTGCAGGAAGAGGAATGGGAGGTGCTTCCGAGACTCTGCTCCACTTTCAGGGCTGATCTAATGGCTGAACCCCTGCCAAAGCTACAGAACAGCAGAGAGGGAGGAGAAGAAAGGCCAAAAGCCAGAGAGAGAGAAGAGACTTTATAAGGAGAAGAAAGAGGAAGCTTGAGAGAGATGTAGAAAGGAGGGGGGTATTAAACACCCTCAACGAGGTCACATTTGATATGTGTGCCGCTCTCACTGAGGTGCCAGTCACTAATTCTGGAGCCCAGACTGATGCACAGACCCACTGCAGCACCACTAACCACCAACACATACCGCAAAGAAAACATGAGACCAATAAAACCTCCCATATATGAGACTTTGGGAACACTCGCATGAGAAATTTCCAAAACATGCATGTGAAAATCACACGACAACCATAAGAGCCACCCAAGCCATTCCACTGGAAATTATTTCATCACCAAAATTAAAACCAGCTGGACTGAAATTTCATGAAATGAGTGAAATAAGACAAAGGGAAAACAGCACTTAAAGACAATATTGCAACATTTGGGAGATGACTTATGTCATCTCAGTAAACTGTCTGGTGGCTCAACCATAGACCCCGTCAGATATGAATCCATCCAGATTAAGATTCCAGATAACATTTACTTGACCACACACATTGTCAGCTTATTAAGCATAATTGGTGTAAGTGAAGAGCAGGCAGGCGTAATTTCTAGTCCAAAGCCTTAATTTGGTCAAATTATTAAAAACAAAGTGTGAAAATATAATTTAAATTGTAAGTATTTAGTATACATACAATACTAGCTATAAAATTAGCTTTCGCAAGAAAGCAATTTTATTTGTAAAATTTCCCCTGAAAAGTTTAAACACTGGCTCTATGGTGCTGTTAAAACTGTTTGAACTAGCCCAAGCCCAACACAGCAACATTGAAGCAGGACTCTCTGTTTGTCCAACCAATGTTGGTCAGGGGAAGTGATCAGAAAACCTGTTTGAAAACAGTCATTATTTCTGCAATTCCGCTTGGTGACGCTAGTGGTGCAGAAATTACAGAAACACTGCCTAACTGTAGTGGTACTGATGAAGCAAAAACTGCAATACTAACTACAGTAGAGAGGCAGTGGAGCAGATATAGCTTTTGTCTCATCGTTTCTGAAATCAATGCTCTCAATGCATGGAATCGAACCGCAGCAGCTGCCTGCACTCAATACAGAGTCACCGTGGGTGGACAGCGTAATCTAGGCTTTTTGTACGCATCCAGAGAGGGAGTAATTGCAGCATGGCGCTCCAGTCTCTGGCGGTAGCCTTTGCTCAGGTCTCTAAATTGGCATTAAGGAGAAGAGGTAGGGAGATCACTCGTGATGTGTTTTAACAGGTATTAAAAGAATAGCTCTTCCAAAATAGAAAATTCTGTCATGATATACT
This sequence comes from Myxocyprinus asiaticus, assembly GCF_019703515.2. Taxonomy (NCBI): domain Eukaryota; kingdom Metazoa; phylum Chordata; class Actinopteri; order Cypriniformes; family Catostomidae; genus Myxocyprinus; species Myxocyprinus asiaticus. Next base: position 25,943,114 of record NC_059382.1, on the reverse strand, counting down.
TTCCCTCATGTCATTCCAAAGCTGTGGAACACAAAAGACGATATTTTGAAGATTCTCCAAGCTGATCTCTTCTTTACAATGACAGCATATCGTGACATGGGGCTGTCAAGCTCTAAAAATGACCAAAAAGAACCTTGAAGTGCCATAAAAGTAATCTACATGATGCATTTTTTTTTTTTTTTTGGTGAACTATACTTTAAGTCCTACAGTTGGATCCCAAAGAGATGTTATCATGATATAGACAGGGCAATGCTTTGTATATAATACAAGGAGCCACTGTCTTCCAGTGTTATAAACAGGCATTGATTGAAAGCCACTATTTGCTATAATGTAATGTTCTGCATCTGTAATTTTTCAAATGAATCAAATAAGACCCCTGTGAAGTGAGGGGTGTACACAGGTTTGAGGAGGGAGCCTCAGATAAATACAGCCAACTGACTGTGACCCATTTTCCGTGCCTTTTAGATCCCATTGACCCAGGGAGCGAAGGTGACTTGTTGCTCTTGTCATCTGCCATTGCAGGTCTAAACAAACTACACCATATCACACCTGTTCAGAGTGCGGTTACACACTCATACGTAAACATGACACTCGCATACACTCGCATACTATAGATACACTTGAGTAGTCATGGTTTATGCTTGTTTGGACAGAAGAAGACACGGGGGAAATGGGGTTACTCGAAATGTTTATTCTTTGAGGAAGCCGCCTTTGCTAATATTATCATGTAATAACTGTAATAATTTTACATAGACAGCCAGTGTGAATATGGGCAATTTGGTGTACATTACATTCTGTTGATTCAATCACGAGTTTTTGATCAGAATACAACACGCATGAAGGATGAATGCCTGTACATACTAAACATACAGTGCAAAAAATATTTTTAATCAGTATTTTTGTCTTGTTTTCCAGAAAAAAATATCTGTTTTCACTAATAAAGTAGTAGTAAGTACAATATCCATGTAAAAATACTGTTTTCCTCATGAGTTTATACTTAAATATTCTCATTAAGTTTATTTTTCTTACCCCAATTCGTATTTTACTGGAATACTGTGTAATCAGTGTATTCAGACTAAACAAATCGTCCTGAACCATGACTTTCCCACGTAAACCATCTCCTTATAAAGATGTATGTCTGTGTGTGCATGTTGCTATAAAGAGTTTTATAGCAACACGCCACGATTAACATTTTCCTAATGAGCCATGTTCACTCCAAGTGTGAATTCGCATCAAATCGTGTTCTGACAAAACAAGGCTTTTTTAAAGGCAAGTGTATCAAGTTTTTTCTTCTTTGCCGGGCGATAAAATGCCCTGACCAATAAAATATTAGCTTTAGACAGCAGTGAGCTCTAATGCAGCGAGACAGCTAAATCAAAGGTGCCAAAGGAGTCTTCTGCTCTAGACTGACACTGCCTTACCAACGAGGGCTTTTGTGGCTTTTCCCAACCCTGATTCTCGCTAAAACCATCACAGCCTAAATCTAATAGCTAAATCAAGCTCAACTTAGGATGCATGATTATTATTTGCCTATGTGAAACACAAGGATATTTCTCAGTAATATTTCCCATGTGAGCTCTATGTGGTAGTTTCAGTGACAAAAATGCCTTGTTACTGTACATTATCACAATTGGCCTACCAGGCATTATTTGCTGTAATGACCTTTTTACAAATAATTTGAAGTCTGGACCCCTGCTGTGCAGTTCATTGAAGGTTTATTAAGTGTAAATAGCCAAAAGATTATTTTCTCTCATGGAGTCCAAAATCTATTTCCATTCCTTGTAAATTAAAGCTGCAGGGTGTAATTTCAACAACACTAGAAGTACCAAACGGAATTGCAAAAATAATAAACATTTCCAAGTAAATTTCCAAAAACACTTTGCCCATCTACCATTCGTCAGGCAAACAGGTAGTCCCACCCAAAACTCACGCCATTGGTAGAGTCAGAACTTGATGTGTCAGACTCAAACAAACAATGAAATTATAGAAAGTATTTTAATGTTGAAAATTTTTTTACAGTGAGTTTAATGAAACGTGCAGGCAGAGAACTGTATTGCAAGGTAAGAATGGTAAAAGTCTTCTTTTGCTCATTAGCTTGTACTTGAATAATTTATTTTGTTTGATTTGGGTGAAGGGCAGGCCATTAAAAATACAGCTCTGAGGTTCCTTTTCTACAAAATGGCAACCAAGAATACAGTACATTCAGAACCTATTTTCTGTAACCTTTTTATTTATTTATTTTTATTTTTTGGTGCAGTATTGTGAGGGGTTCAGTTTACCCTTATCAATTACTCAACCTACAGCTTGTTGGTTGACATCCAGAAGGTTCCCAGAGCTGAAAGCGTTCTACTAATGTAACAGCATGTTCACACAAAGGTGTGTGGTGCCTTTATAGGATCATTCAACCTTGAAATCAAATTTAAGGCCTTGCCTTACTAAATTGCACAGAATTTCTGACAGTTTATTTTGAGTTTTCATAAAACAAAGAGCTGCATGTGGCAGCATTAGTTCTCCTATTGAAAAAATAAGGCCAAGGTGGTCTACCTGCCCTAACCAGGTTGAACTAGCTAGTAAACAGAAAAGACCAGCGAGAAACTATGTCAAACCTGGTAGCATCAGTAGCTAAGTAGCTATCATTTCTCATTTAGGGGTATGGTTGGGGTGAGTGATAGGGTTAGGCCCATGTTTGTTGAAGAGGAATGTTTGACAAATAATTTTGATCCAAGAATGGAAAAATTCTATATTTCAAAGCATTGCAATATTTTTTCTCACAATACTGTAACAAAATTCTAACACCAAGAATCAATATTTTTAGTTACATTTTTCTCAAAAATATTTCTGGGGGGAAAAATGACCACAAATCATAATAAGTGTGTGAGAAGTTTAAACGTACTGTAGCATTAGGTTAACAAATGCTCAGTTATTATATTCGACCATAAAGCCAACTCAGAACGAATAAATTTTTGAGTCTTTAACTTGTTTCATTTGTAAGGATATCCGTACAGATCCTTCGAACAGCTAGACTGCAAAGGTTTTTTGTGTAAAGATAAACACTCAGGCCCCAAGGTGTGCTATTGCCTCACATATTTGTTTTGATACCAACATGCCCTGGCCCAGCGTGTACCCAAATGCTGCTCTAGACGTCATTTAGCGAAATCCAAAATTGAAATACATTGACGGTATATTATAAATGCTTCCCGTCATTTTTGACAGATAAAAACAAAAAAGAAAGAAAACCATTTAAACCTAGCACATCAGTTTTCATTTTCAACATCTTTACGTAGTTACACTTGACCCAAGTGACTGTGAGAAAAGGTACGTTTTGATGCAAAAAAATGCAGTACTTCCATACAAAGGAATGACGCAACATAAACACAGTATAAAATATTGCTCAGTCTGTCAGAGTGACGGATAAGAATTATGTGTAGCAAACTCTGATCTGTTATGGCTGTTCTTATGAAAGCCTTCATTTTTGTCTTCATGGCTGGTCAGTTCAAATTTTTCGATAACATTTTGTACAGTGTCTTCATCAGTGATAATTCCAAATAAATAGTTGTGCGTCTCTCTCTTTCAGCATTTGTGCAAAGCACCAAAGTCCAATGACATATTAAAGTTCTGAATCGCAATACACCAAACAAAGAGTTGCATATCATATTGCCAGGTTCCCACTGTTTCCCACCACTAGAACACGTCCTACTTGGCAAAATCAGTCACCGGAAAAGAAAATCTCAGTGAATACGACGTGAATACGACGTGAATACGAGTGACCTATTTTGCTTTCTGCGTAGCATATGTGTGACTGTGGCCCTTTAAGACCACCAGTAAGAGAAACTGATAGGTAGAGAGACAAAAATCCTCTCAGTCCACTGAATCTCTGTAATGATGCCCTTCTGGAAGAGGAAAATCCAATTTAATCAGCTATTCATTTGCTTATGTATCATCAAAAGCATCTCTCACAATATATCTGAAAACAGCACAAAAAAAAAAAAAAAAAAAAAAGGACAACAAAAATTTAATCTAATAATAAACAGACAGATACATCTAAACGAATCTGTTCTATTGATGTATTAATTTAGCTATTAATCTGAGGCATGAGGGCTTGAAGGCTCACACAGCTGCTTCCTGTAAGGCTATTAGCCAAACACAATCCTTCAGAATAAGCTTGGTACCTGATCTGAGAGAAGCACTGATTTAAGGGCCCACTTACTGGGAAAACATTTAAATGTTCAAAGGCCATTTTAATATAATATATAAAAATATAATATATTTTCCTCATCTTATGAAAACTGATTATAAATAAAATTTCAACATGATAACACACATCAAACATCCTCCATGATGAAAAATGTTACATTACATAAGTTATATACAGTATATGTAACATGGAGTTATATTTTACATGCACACCTACTTTGTGACACAACAGATATAAAGATATAATATATATATATATATATATATATATATATATATATATATATATATATATATATATATATATGTATATATTGTAAATACATATACTAATATGTAATAAATCAAAACTTACTAAACCTACTAATATGTAATAAATCAAAACCGGTTTTGATTAAGCCACAGGAACATATTAAAAGAATTTAAAGATAAAATAAACATAACTTTACAGATACAGCAATAACATAAAGAATGTGTAAACAATCTCAACCAAACATGAGGGTTAAACTAATTACACATTTTTCTATATTACATGCAAGCCCTCGACAAAAAGCAAAACATCCCTAAACCTCTGCCTGTAAGGACTGTTCTTTGTCATAAATACAAAAAAACTCACCTCCCATCTTCTGTCTCATCCATGTCACTGCTAAAACTCATTTTAGACAGATGTCTAAAGACCGAGACCAGGGAAAGATCAGAATTCGAATCACCAGATGATGTTTCACATTCAAATCTGTCGTTCAATCTGTCGCTTGAGGCAAAACGGTGCTGAATATTCAGTACAGAAATCCAAAAGAAGGAAAAGGCAACCACACCTCCCCTTCAGAGATTAACTTGAAGGAGGCGACAACAACACATGTGCTTATTCTCATCACCATATGTGTCCTCGCCCACGGAAACGCACTGACGCACAGACGCAAACATTTGGCTGGATGTGCAGAGCTACAGCCCCTGAGGAACATTCAACTTTTTGTCTCTCCATAACATAGACAGTGAGGGGAGGATGAAGAGAGAAAGAGAGACATGGAGGGGAGGGGAGAGAGCAACAGAGGAGCGCGGGCGGAGGTGATTAGACCTAGGATGGTGATGACACACTTTCAGTCGTCCATCTGCAGTGCCAGTTGTCTGTGTTGTTGTGTTTGTACTCTTGCTAAGTTCTTTAGCTGTACCAAAGTCTCTTGGAGGCAAGTCAGTTTGATCTGTGGCCATTTTAATAATGTTACTTCCAGTCCTGCAGGCAGCACCTGTCTACTTGAATGATGAAAGACAGAAATTTCTAAAACTATGTTTCAGATTACATTCCAATAATGTATATAAAGTCCAATAAAGTCAGGAACGTTTCACAAAAATGAAATGAATTCACAAATGCAAAGAATGAAATTTACAAATATATTTTAGGAGTTTCACAAAAATAAAATGAATTCACAAATGAAAAAATGTATTTACAAATATATTTTTTAACTCACAAACACAACTCTGTCCAGCATTCATTTGTGAATCGCACGCATTTATCGCCACTTTACTTGGACCAATCGTAGCACGTTCTATCTTCAACCAATCACGCTTGGTTGGGCGGGACCAGAGTCACAGTGCTCTCATGAGCATGGAATCAAGCACATACAGATAAGCTCCAAGGCCGCAACTTTTAAAGAAATGGATGTCATCAGAGGAATACTGTCACTTAAGGTTTGTATCATTTTCTCTTGGTTATAATATGTGTAGCATCTTGTTAAATGTTGACAGCTGAAAATTGCCCATTTGTAGAGTGTCCTGAACATTAGCTTTATACGTTTCTTGACTGTTATATGTCGTCAAAACCTTTACTCTTAATGTTACATGGCAGATCTAAACACACACTACTAGACACTACAAAAGATCAATAGTACAGATAGTGTCTTTATAAAACAGGAATATATTAGATGATCTTAGGAGCACAAACCATAAATTAATACCCTATATTACAGTGTACAAGATCTGCATTAGCACTGTGACTTTGGACACTGGTCCCACCCTGATAGTAAAACGAAGCGTGATTGGATGAAGATAGAACGTGCCATGATTGGTCCAAGTAAAGTGGCCGTTATCTGATTGGCTTGAGTAGACGATGGGTGGGTCCACCTATTTGTAGATTTGTGTGCACATCTTGATGCTAGATTTGTTTCAAAATCGACAAATGCGTGTAGCGATCCGCAAATGCACAGGAAGCAATCCACAAATAAATGCGTTCGATTCACAAATGAATGCTGGAGAGAGTTGTGTTTGTGAGTTAAAAAATATATTTGTAAAGAATTTTTTTATTTGTGAATTCACTTTATTTTTGTGAAACTCCTAACATATATTTATAAATCTCATTCTTTTTATTTGTGAATTCATTTCATTTTTGTGAAACTCTTTCCAATTGTATGTTAATATGCAACAATTCCATCTCCATAGTTCACCGGCACTGAGAAACAAAAGAGGTACAAATTCGCAAAATTCCAAACATACCCGCTACAAGTGATTATACAAACCTACAAACGTGGCACAATATAACAGAAAAGGAGGAGATGACAGCATTTCACCAGAAGTGGAACATTGTAAACTGTCAAATACACACTGCACTTTCAGTGTCAAAATAAAAGCTCAGAAATGGATGGAAAAAAATGACTTGTATAGAAAACAAATCTAATCCTCAAAATAATAATGATAATTCAGTTTTATATCATAATAATAACCATGAATTGGTCCCACATTAAGAATTTAGTATTATGCAATATTTAACTGGGTTCCAAAAAATAAGTGAAGTCGGTTTACACACCTTGCTGCTTCACAAAAAAATATTTTTGGATAAAAATATATGAAGGTAAATAATGCTTTTTATTAAGCTAATTAGTTTTATTGTATATACAATATAAATATGAATATAAACGTGCATATCAAAGAAAATGATTAAATCTCATTCTCCCTCCCTTTAAATCTAATTCTTCCCTCATTTAGTGGAATACTGTGGGAAGCATGTGTTCATTATTTATAAATAGATCTTTATTTAATGCCTTTAAAACACTGAATCTACTATCTACAGTGGCTGTTTGGATGAAATGATGGTCCCTCTGATTAAAAAAAACAAAAACAATTTTGAGCCATTACAGAGCAAATACATAATTTTAGAGATATATTGTATATTGTATATTGTAGCTCGTCAATAGGCTAAACAAACATAGAAATATAATTTTTGTAGCCATATTGCCCAGCCCTAAACTGCACATAAAAATGACACACAACATCTTGTAATATGACATTGCTCAGCGCTCGCAATTAAAAATTTCACCAAAGGACTTGAAGGCAGCATAACTCCTGTTCCTTAATTCAACTGCAACTTTGTTAAATGCAGCTGTATTATGCTGACTGCATAATAACATCACTTATCTTTCAAATCATGCTACTGTAGCTTTTTCTAGTATGGAATAGGGGAGTCTTTTGGCCGGGCTGACTGGTGGAACTTCCCTCTGGTGCTGAATTGATCATGCTCTGTTGATTGAACTTGTCCTAAATTCTCATGACCCAAATAAGAGTCCACCAGCAGAGCTGGATCAATATACTCGCACAAACATTTAACCAACTAACCATGTCCTGCATTCTGTATTGCTATTTTACAAAGTCAATAAACAGAAGGGGTCTTGAACTTGACAGAAGCACTGCATACATAAAAAGTCTTGCAAAATTATTTAGACCCTTGAAAATTCTCTGAATGTTATGAATTATAAATGTTGCATTTTATTTATTAGTCATTTAGCACATAGTTGCTTATTCAAAGCACCTTACAGTACACTTACGGGTACTCCCAATGGTCTTGGTCAACAACACAACAACACAATGGTGATAAACACAAGAACTTACATCTTGAGTACATTTTGCTCCCCTATACATATTTATTACTACATATAAATGTATGCATTTTATCTTTTATCTGAAGCAACTTATGGTGCATTTGGGAAATACATTTTTACTAGTCCTTGAATTCCATTTGAATCGAACCCACAACCTTATAAAAGCATTGCTACACTTAGTGGTACTGTGGTGATGGTCTCAGATGCTAATGTCATAGTAACTTGATATAGGCCTATACCATAGTACTGAAATTCATGTAAAATGGCGTTTACATTGTTTTCCAAGGTACTTCCAACTAATAAACAGGCCTTAGCTGTCTGTTCTGTCCTGTTGCCTCTCAATTTAATCAGAGTCGGTCAATGTTTGGAAAGTGGGGTCAGATTTATGTGATTCGACTGTATGGGACTAGAGAGTGACCCAGAGCCACAATGATTCAGTGACACATTGCCCTCTACCTGCACTGAGTGGCAATAAGAAAAAGGCCTGCGTATATTTACTGAGTCGTCTGAGGATACACAACACAGGCTCATCTTTCAGTGGAGTTTCGTATGTACCACAACAGGAACTATGCATATTAACCAATCATGATTGTGAATTTTGCGTTAAACTTTCTTTAGTTGTACACATTTCATTTGTAATTTCACTAGAGAACTTATTTACTAGGGCTGTGCTGAAGCTGATACAATTATTAATTGATATATTGTGATCTCACAATGTTGAATTGGTTGTTTTTAATTATTTGTGTGTTGTCATAAAAAATACAGTTCAATTAAATGTTCTGGGTTCAATACCCAAGTTAAGCTAACATGAAACTGACATATCGGCCAGCGCAACAAATACAAAAAATGATTGAAAGCACCTTTAAAATGTCTGCGTAAAATTTTTGTGGAATACTGTACAGCATATGCTGCTTCAAATGTGGCAAAAAAGCCACTATCTACAGTATAAAGACTGCTTATAAGCAGTGACTTCTTCCGGTGCAATGTATTTCCTGATGATCGAATCACGACGCATGTATTGTGATATTGTATATCGTATTGTGTCAGAGTTGGTGATACCCAGCCCAATTCTTTAGCATTCTAAAACCATGCTGAGTGTAGCAGTGCTTGTGTGTGTATGGAGCCATCTTGTTAGACTATCTAATAAAACCTCCTGTTAATGTTTTCCATGTCATGAGCCATATCCACAGCATTACATCCAGTAATGCCAACAGAGGGCCAGGCCGCAAATTTCCTTTGCTGCCCTGCATTCAGTCCAGTTGGCATGGAGGGGAGCCCCAGGCTCATGTGAACACACTGGCCCTGCCTGCCTGTTTTCAGTGCCTAAAGGCAGATCAAGCTGCCTATCTGATGCTCAAGAACTGATATCACACAGCCTTGAGCCTTCAGTGAGCTGAGGGGTACTAGGACCAGTAGAAATTAGGGATGTGCAAAACTACAAATTTTCGAAATTGACTTGTCAGTACATTACATGAGCAACTAGTTTAATCTGTGTAATTAGGCTGGTTTTGGGTTTACCTCAGCCCAGTCGGGTGTGTTTTTTAGGGGAGGTGTTAACATAAAACAAAATCGAGACATGCAAAAATCGTTAACATACAAAAATCGAGAGTTCATGGCAAATTTGCCATAAACTTGCCGCAAAATTCGCCACTGATCATTTTCACATGCAAATGAACTTCGTGGCAAACTTGCAGCAAATTGCACATTGTTGCCAAAGGTTTGTTGCATGTTCACACTACCGGTGAAGAGCTGCAAACTTCTGGCAAACATCTGCGGCGAATCACAAGCTCATTTGCATGTGAAAATAATGAGTGGTAGTTTGTGGCTAATTTGCCAGAACTGTAGATTGTTTGTAAGGGATATTCTTGCTTTTGAAAACAGCTGAACGCAGAGCAAAGATCTGGAAATGTATTACAGACCGGATGATCCAAAAATGGCGCAACACATGACACAACGGCTAAAGACATCTATGTGAATGTGTATGGCTGTAGTGGCAGTGCTTTAAAGTGGGTGAATTTAAAGATGCAACATTCCAAAGTTTTACAGTTTCATCTCTTAAATGAGATCTCTTTAATATTTTAATTATTTTTCCTGGATAGCATTAAAATTAAATGGAGAGCAAATGGACACTGTCACAGTCTGTCTCCCTCGTGTTTCCTAGGACTCTTATTTTGAAGTGTTTCCCCCAGACTACGTTTCCCATCATGCACTGCCCTCATCACCGCCATCTGTTCCTCATTGTTCTCACCTGTTTTCCACTCCCTCATTAGCTTTTGTTTGTATAAATACCCTTTAGTTTTTGCATTCCTTTGTCAGTTCTTGTTTGTTGTTGTTTTGAGTTCCCGTTTGTTGTTTCACTGTCATCGATTTTATTAAAGCCTGCAAATAGATCCTACGTCTCATCTCAGCAACCATTCTTGACAGACACTTTTGTGTCCATCTCATGCTCAGATGTTACTCCTAAGAAAAAGACCCATAATCTTCTTTAATGTTTCAGAGGAGATCTAACCAGTCTCAAACTTTGCTCAGATTTTTAAAGAGATAAAATCTGTAACCAAATATTTCACTATTAACTCGAATATTTCTCAAAGACTAAATTATTTCAGCTTTGCTATCCTATTATTCTATAGCTTTGTACTCTTAGAGTAAAGGTCGACTGATAGTGGATTTTGCCAATACTGATCACTAAGGTGGGGGGGAAAGGCAGATAACCAATTAATACACCAATTTGTATTTTTTTAAAGACTTGGAGGGCAAAGACATTGAGGCTCCAAAATGAATAAAATCCCAAAAGCAGTTTACAGTGCAACCAAAATCCAATATAAACCAGAAAAATTAAGATTTGGTGCATAATGCAGAACTTTTACCAATAAACAAGCCTGAAATACAATGGGGATTCATATTTTTAAATGAAAGAGACTTGGCTGCATCACAATGCTCTACATGTAAGAAGCCTTTAATAGCCTTTATATTTATCAGATGAAAAGTTTTGTCTAGTTTTTGTATATATAGTTTTATATATATATATATTTCACCAAATTAGGTTTATTGATGAGTAATGAGGAAAATAAAAAAACTCAACTACTCTTCAACTATATGTATAGATTTTTGCCGATAACCAATTCTAAAAAGCAAGTTCTAAAAAACGACTATCCGCACCGATTAATCTGTAAAACCGATATATCGCTCTACCTCTATCGTACAGTATATGATCAGTTGTCTTGATTGTGTCTATTTCTATTCCTCTCTTTAGAATATTCCTTTCAAAGAAATATTAGGAGAAACATCTGAGAAAAAGTTGATACTACATTGAAACATAACTGAGAACTCCAGTAAGTCTCCAGAGCTATAAAGAGCAATCTCCAAGCAATACAATTTTCTTCTTGGTAATAGCGATGTCACTTTTGTTGTTTGTTCTCTCTGTCTAGTTTGACTTTATACATCAATTACTAATCTTTGCCTCAAACAACTCATTATCCCTAATGCTGTTTCTCTCTGCCCTAATCATTACATCTTCTTTCTTCCTCTCTCTGTTGCTGCCTGTTTTCCTCCCTTGTTCTTATTTTCGCTCTGGTCATGATTATGGTCCCAGTTGTGTTTGACAAAAGACCCACAGTGTAATCACAGTATCATCCAGAGGTCTGTCACGCTAACAATCCTGTGTTATTCATACCTCACTCCAGTGTTGATCTACATCAACACTACCCCAACCACCACCTCCTTTGGCTGCATGGCAACCAGCTCCCATGGCAACCACTCCTACAAGGGGTGTATGGGGTTAGTACCAATGCCTGATGGTAAGAGACAGTGAGAGAAGAGCAGCACGAAAATCAAGCTGTTACACTCAATTCTTCCCCTTAGCCCTCTAATACCAGCCAACAAACCAATTTAACTAGGCTAGGAGACTAGCTAAAACCAGCAAACCAGCTTAGGCTATTTAAGGCTTTTTAGTCAGCACAGAACTCTACTCCTGGCACATGATGGTGAACATATACTTTTTAACTGTTCATACAAGTCAGGAACAAACCTAATGCTAATATTCATAAAAAGAAAAACACTTTTATTGAATCCAACTTTCTCCCACAAAGTTTGCATTTGCCTGAAAAAAAATTTAATTAGATGCTTCAGGGTGAACAGTTCACAGTATGCATAAGCCAGAATATATATATGCCACAGTGGTACAGGAAGAGAAAGGCCAGTAACTGTCAAAGGTCAGCATGACAAGAACTCCAACTATCTCCAGAGTTCATATGTTAAATAAACACATTTTATTTTTGTGCATTAAATGATGGTTCCAAGTTCAAACCAAATCAACATTTTCTGTAACACTCAGTCAATTCCCATAGGCAACAGTTTTGATTCGTCCCTCAGTTTGTACAAAAAGATACAAATTGTGAGTACAGTAATATACTTACAATGAAAGTCAATGGGGCAAGGCATGCCGGAGGTTCTAAAAGCAGAAATGTGAGGCTTGTATTTTTGTCAAAGCAGTTATATCAATTCTTCTGCACAAAAATGTCTTTTTTTAGTTGAACCTCTTGAATTCCCTATCTAGTATACTTGCAGGTATCTTTTGAAAGTTATCAGATTTACTGGCTTTAAATAGTCATGACAGGAGTTGAAAGAATGGATATAACTTTGCACAGACAAGGTTAGTAAGCAATTTTATTACACTAGAATTGTGCCTAAACAGGTGCAATAAGCACTGAAATAGCGCTGCGGCTGCAATATTCAAATTAAATGAATATTATGGGTTCAGTACAAGTCAAACTCAATTTACAGCATTTGTGGCATAATGTTGATTACCACAAAAATTACTTTCGACTCATCCCTCCATGTCTTTAAAAAAAGCAAAAATGAGCCACTTACAAAGAAATGTGAAGTTTGTAATTTTATAAAAGTACTTGCATTCATTCTTAAGTTAAAACACATTTATTATTTGAGCTATAAAGTTGATTAAATTGTAATTTTTACAGTCATTATATGGTTTTAGGGTTTGGTGACATTACATCGTCATGGCAACAAAGTTGCAAAATTGGCCACAACTTTATACAGAAAAGGTTAGTAAGTGATTTTATCACACTAAAACCATGTTAACATGCATATTATTTATTTATTGTGGCTACATGTTTAAAATAGTGAGTATTTTAACATTAACAGATTGGCCCCATTCACTTCCATTTTAAGTGCCTCACTGTAACCCAGACTTCTCGAAATTAATTTTTGTGGTAATCAACATTATGCCACAAATGCTGTTGATTGAGCTAAACTTGTATTGAAACCGGAAAATTCCTTCAAGTCATTGTCATTCCTTTCTGTATAAACATGTCTCCTTTGTAAATTAGGCTCATTATAGATCATGCTTTATCCACAGAACTTAGCTATTTGTTTGGTTCATTTTAAATCACGCTATTACCGCTCGAGGAAAGCAGGCGGTAATTTAATCTTATTCAAAAGAGATGTTTGTCTACACTTCCTATCGATCTTGGCAACAGAAATTAATTAAATACCAATCAAACGATGGAGAAGAGCACTATAGGCTATATGCATGATGTATTCAAGGCAATTTCGGCATGTTAAAGGGATGATTCAGGTGTCTGGATCACAGTACTGGAATGATGCTGTACAGTCCTGGCAAAGTGTTCCAGATTGCGGTGGTCTGCTTCATTCTCCGCTCAGCATTTAGAACCATCACGCAAGATTGGAACTGCGGCATACATGATGCATTCAGCAACATTTTGTGGCTGCATTTGCACCAGTGCCTGATAATTATTTTAGTGAATCAGTTGCTAAACCAGCACAGACAGTGCATGCAAACAAAAAAGATTGCCAATAGAATGTAACTTGTATTAATCCTTTTCTTGAATACCAACTATAATTATCATCAGACTTGCACAATCACTGCAGACGTAGCCTTTCTTGGTGCGATGACTCAAGCATGTTCTTTCGAGGTTTCCGCCGCACTGGTAAGAGTGAGTCAGGAATAGGAGGACAGGCCCACAGATGGCCCACAGCAGGGCTGGGACATGCCAAATGGCTGCTCCTTGACAACTAGTGGCATCCTACACAGGGAGCAGAAGTGGACAACTTTGTTATGGTAATGTAGGGGGACAGCTGCCTGGGGCCATGGGGCGAAATGAAAACATCACAGCACGAGTGGATTGAAAAATCCTGATGAACCTATGATTAAAGCCCACCACAGTTCCAATCCACACTGCAAACTGCAATCCGTATGTCTTCTGGCAATGAGATGGTGGTGAAGATCAGCTCTTTGTTGCACTACAAAGATTTTTCACTAGCGCTGTACAATCATATACCAATATTGCTATTCTTTTTCTCACAATATTGCACCAAGATCCTTGATCCCATAGAACTCCAAGATGACGCAGAGTATGGCTGCTGCGCTGTGAGCTCTGACCCAATATTGCATTTTTTTGTTTGTTTTGTCTACAATTCTTATGTTTTTTGTCTTGGATGTTGTCTGCCTTATTGTCTACGATAGACAAACACTTTTGGACATTGGTTCTGCAATAGCACACCGAAAACCGGACTTTAAATACCTCAATGTCGACCCGCTGCAGAAATGCAGCCGGAAAAGGGGAAGGAGAGCCGGCATTCTCCTCAGACTAAGACGTCACGCAAATCGACCCCCGCTACCCAGCATTCTACTGGCAAATGTTCAGTCTCTAGACAACAAGCTCTGCAAGCTGAAAGCGCGGATCCCTTTCCAATGAGAGACGAGGGACTGCTGCATTATCTGCCTTATAGAAACTTGGATGTCTGCAGAGATTCCAGACTCAGCCTTTGAACCCATGGGGTTCTCTGTGCACCGAACGGTCAGAGTGAAAGACTTCTCAGGTAAAAGCAGAGGTGGTGGTGTATGGTTTATGATCAACAAATCCTGGTGTGATCAGAGGAACGTACATTCTATCAAGTCTTTCTGCTCTCATGATCTGGAATTTCTCATGCTTCTGTGTCGGCCATTCTGGCTACCAAGGGAATTCACAGTGGTCAATATCACAGCTGTGTATATCCCCCCACAAGCCGACACAGAACGGGCATTCAAGGAACTGTATGAGAGTATAAGCAAGCAGGAAACCGCGCACCCCGAGGCCACGTTCATTGTGACCGGGGACTTTAACAAAGCCAACTTTAAGTCAATAGCACCGTAATACTACCAACACATCAGTTTCAACACATGAGGGGACCGGGTTTTGGACCATTTCTACTCTCCCTTCCGGGATGGCTACAAATCCCTCCCCTGCCCACCAGTTAGCAAATCGGACCACTCTTCCATTCTGCTTCTGCCTGCTTACAGGCAGAAACTGAAACAGGAAGCACCCGCCCTCAGGACGATCCAGTGCTGGTCGGACCAATAAGATTCTATGCTACAAGACTGTTTTGATCACGCGGACTGGGAGATGATCCGGTCCGCCTCTGATGTATACGCTGATACTGTAACGTGTTTCATCAGGAAGTGCATAGATGATGTAGTGCAGACCAAAACAATACAGATCAACCCTAACCAGAAACTGTGGATTAATAGCGACGTTCGTGCACCACTTACTGCACGGACCTTCACTTTTAATTCCGGGAACACGGAGGAGCATAAACAAGCCAGTTATGCCCTCCGCAAAACTATCAGAGCAGCCAAACGCCAGTACAGGGACAAGATTGAAGGGCGATTCAACACCACCGACTCTAGAAGCATGTGGCAGGGAATTAATATCATTACGGACTTCAAAGGGTATAAAAACTCTGCCATGAACACCGCTGCCTCTCTCCCGGATGAGCTTATACTATTTATGCTTGTTTCGAGAGAAATAACACCGCCCTTGCGGAGAGAGCTCTCGTGGCCGAAGCTACAGAGGTTTGTTCACTCTCCGTTTCTGTAGCGGATGTAACATGATCCTTCCGACGGGTGAATATCCGTAAAGCCGCGGGTCCAGATGGCATTCCAGGCCACGTCATCAGAGCGTGCGCGAACCAACTGGCTGGTGTTTTTACGGACATTTTCAACCTTTCCCTCTCCTTGTCTGTGGTCCCCACATGCTTTAAAACATCGAACAATTTTGCCTGTACCAAAGTAGTCAAAAATCACTTGCTTAAACGACTGGCGTCCTGTTGCTCAAACCCCCATCATCAGCAAATGCTTTGAGAGACTAATCAGAGATTACATCTGCTCTGTGCTGCCTGCCTCACTGGACTCACTGCAGTTTACATACTGCAACAACCGCTCCACTGATGATGCCATTGCATCTACACTACACACTGCTCTCTCCCACCTGGAAAAAAGGAATACATATGTGAGAATGCTGTTTGTAGACTACAGCTCAGCATTCAACACCATAGTGCCCTCAAAGATTGATGTGAAACTCCAGGCTCTGGGCTTAAACAGCTCACTGTGCAGCTGGATCCTGGACTTCCTGTCAAGCAGACATCAGGTGGTTAGAATGGGCAGCAACATCTCCTCATCACTGACCCTCAACACTGGAGCCCCGTAGGACTGTGTTTTCAGCCCACTCCTGTATTCCCTGTACACACATGACTGTGTGGCAACACACAGCTCCAATGTCATCATTAAGTTTGCTGATGATATGATGGTGGTAGGTTTGATCACTGACAATGATGAAACAGCCTACAGAGAGGAGGTGCACACTCTGACACGCTGGTGTCAGGAGCACAACCTCTCCCTCAATGTCAGTAAGACAAAGGAGCTTGTGCTGGACTTCAGGAGAAAAGACAGAGAACACAGCCCCATCACCAATGGAGCACCGGTGGAGGGAGTCAGCAACTTCAAGTCCCTCGGTGTCCACATCACTGAGGAATTCACATGGTCCGTCCACACTGAGGCTGTTGTGAAGAAGGCTCATCAGTGCCTCTTCTTCCTGAGACGGCTGAGGACGTTTGGAATGAACCACCACATCCTCACATGGTTCTACACCAGCACTGCAGAGAGCATCCTGACTGGCTGCATCACCGCCTGGTATGGCAACAGCACTGCCCTCAACCACAAAGCCCTGCAAAGGGTGGTGCGAACTGCCAGACACATCATCGGAGGTGAGCTTTGCTCCCTCCAGGACATCTATACAAGGCGGTGTGTGAAAAAAGCTCAGAGGATCATCAGAGACTCCAGCCACCAGAGCCATGGGCTGCTCTCACTGCTACCATCAGGCAGGCGGTATCGCAGCATCAGGACCTGCACCAGCCGACTTCATGACAGCTTCTTCCCCAAGCCATCAGAATTTTGATCTCTTGATCACTCACGATACGTATATTAGCACCGCACTTTATTAGCCTCAGACTGGACCCACATTTTATACTTCAATTAATAACACACTGGCAACTGACTATCAACCAACAGCTGAATGTCAACACAACACTTAATATTTATTTCCACTGATTACATGATTACTGATTACACACTTATTTTGTGTATACTGTATATTGTATATTATTAGGTGTATACTGTATATTGTGCTGTGTAACAAGATGTGTAAATTCTGTTATGTGTAAATCAGATGTTTATTGTAATTGTTATACTGCTATGTTGCTTGGAACCGCACCAAAGACTTTCACCCACTGTTGCACTTGTGTATATGGTTGAGTGACAATAAAGGGATTTGATTTGAATTTAATTAATGAAGCAGCAAGTTGTCTAAATACGTACAAAAATCTGAAACCAGCATTTCTCATTGTGATCAGTGCCTCTTTTTAAACGGGTTTGGGACAACATGAGGGTAAGTAAAGTACATTTTTATTTTGGGGGGGGGACTGTCCTTTTATGATACAGTGGTTGGCTCCCAACAGCCTACAAGCAGAAACCATTATTCTATCAGGCAATGCTTCGATACATTATCTCAAAATAAACCACCTAAATAAAATATATTCCAGTAAAAACCTGCTGTGTCCTTCAGCGCTCCATAAAAAGAGGTAAAAGACGGCCGTTATTTGTGGCCTGAATTGATTGTGTTTTAGTGGCTTAGCTTTAAGTGGCTTAGCTTTAATTTGCAGGCCTTGCCCAGTGTATTGGATGACCTTCACTAAGCAGATACAATGTATTGATTCAAACTAAAATGGAGGAATAGTGAAGCAGACAGAATTTAGTTAGCTTTCCATGCTAAAATGAGACAACATTTATCTCCACTCTTCAGCCCAGTGGTGAAAGACTTGTGTCATTTAAGCCACGGAAGCGCACCTTACCATGAGTGTTTAGTCTGGTTGTTAGGAAACAAAGCCTTGTGAGAAAAAAAAAAAGGGGCCCTCTGACTCGGACAAAAACCCATTCAACCCAGGCAGAGATGCTTCCTGTAAATCTTCTCTGTTTGATAAAAGCACAAATGGTTTGTGGTTAACTGCTATCAGGACATCCCAGAAAAAATGTTAGTGTTAAGAGGTTGCTCTTTCATAGCTCAAGAGACTTTGTGGAGTTATCAGTTATGTTTTATTGAAGTATCAATTTTGTCTCAGGTGTTTCTCCAAAAATACCTTTGGATAGTTAAAAATCAGTTGAGGAAATTACATACTTACAGTAAGATTAGAAAGCAATAAAATAAACATGGATAGCATAGCTCAGATAATTTGGTCTTGGAAGAATTTGATGATAAATGTTTGAGTTCATAATACTGAAATGTCTGACTTTTGATGGCAGACTTTGGTCTCTTGGCAAATTTGGTTTGAAAAATTTTTGAGACGTGAGATTTCCTGGTCTTTTCAGGAGACAAAATCTGAGAAGCAGGATATTTAAGCAAACACTGCAGAAAGATAAAACCAGCACTGGTTGGTTACCTGGTCTTAGTTGGTCTCTGAGGCTGGTCAGGCTGGTCTGTTAGCTGGTTATAGGGGGCGTTTTGGACACTTTTAATCTGGTTAGGCTGGGAGAGCAACATAAACCAGCAAATACCAGCTTAAACCAGCTAAAACCAGCAAACTTAGGACCATTAAAGCTGTTTTTTTTTTTTTTTTATCTTCAGCAGGGAAATCTCCAGTCGCTATCTTTTTAAAATCATTGGTGTATAGGAGAAACAATTGGGATGTCAAAAAGTCCTCCTTTGTGATTTCGTTCTTGTGGAATGGAAGGGAAAAGACAGAGTCCAGAATCTTTTGGGTCTATTTAAATGAATATTCCAGGTCAAAATACAAGTTAAGCTCAATCAACAGCAAAAAATGGGCACACAAGCCTTAAAAGCCTGAATCACAGATGGCCAGTGTATCTCATCTTTCAGTGGGCCCCAGCAAATAATTAGCAGAGGTTTGCTGTGCTGCCTTTGTTAGCACGTGCGTCTGTCAAACAGAAGCGTGTGTCAGGAACAATGGCAGGACTACAAAGGCCCACGGCCCAGACTCCCCGCCACCACCACAACTGCTGTGAATTGCAAGGCACGCGCAACATGTCACGGCTGGAACAATAGGGATCAGGGGATGGGTACTGGGTGGCATCAGGCCGACACAAGGCCCACCCTCAAGGTAGCTGGTCAAAAAGCTTCAATGCCAACATTATGTCACAACCTGGCCTTAAAGGGATAGTTCACCCAAAAATGAAAACTCTATCCTTTACTCATCATCATGTCCTTTGAAACCTGTATAACTTCCTTTCTTCTGCTGAGCACAAAAAGTGAATTTTTGAAGAATATCCTGGGCCCTCTTTTCTGTATAATAAAAGTGAATGAGGATGATGTAAGCAGGGTTAATTCAGTGGAAGGGAGGTCACTCCAAAAGAAAGGAACAGAAAAAGATCCTAACAGCTGGGACAGATCTACAGGGATACAATGGAGTCGGAGTGGGGGAGGGGAGTGGCAGAAGAGAAATGGGACAGGCAAAAAAGAGATGGGTAGACGGGCCACCTTTCTAGAACCCTGACAGGGGTCCTTTGTTACGGCAGCTGGTTGCACGGAGGTCAGACCAGCTGTGCTTCCACTGACCCCTAACTCCCCCACCCCTGTAGTTTGGTCTACACCCTGACCAAACACAGCCAGCTGTATAAGGGAGGAGTTGGTAGGGTTCAATGAGTTTGGGGGAGGGGTCCATGCAGTGCCTAACACATTTCACATCTAAATACACTATACATTTTGCTCTTAAGCAATACACTATGCCAGGGGTACTCAATTAAAGTTCCAAGAGGTCCGGTCTCTACATTTTCTTCCTAGCAAAGGTCCGGAGTAGCTTACATGGTGTCATATGGCTATGAAATGATATAATATATATTTTAGAATAGTTTTTATAAATTGGCAGCAATAGTACTTCGTAAAAAAAATAAAATAAATTCTAAACAGTCAAAATAGACTCTTCAAAACTGGGCAGGGATGAGAACACTGGGGGCCCAGAGACAGCCAAAGTAGTGGGGTCTAAGGGATCTTCTACCAAAAGATTAAAATATTCATCAGTGGAGGGCACTTGGATATGAATATTAAAAGATAAGATCAACAGTTAATTTTGAAGCTAAATGACAGCAGTCCAGTTACTGTTTCAACCTTTTGACGGATAAAAATACTGTATGGGGGTTCAGGGGTGTAACCTGAGAGAAAATGTATAAAAATGTAAGTCTTGATGGACCATTTTTATATTTTCCTTAAAATGAGAATCTACAAACAAACAATTTACATAACAACAGTGAAGCATTAAAATAGTGTTTTGTTTAATTTAAGTATAAACAGGATTTTATACTTAGAACAAAAATCTGATTGTTTATTATAACAGGCTCCTAACATGTTGATCAATGAAGCTAAATTTAGACGGAAAAGAGTTTCAGTCTAAAGGCGGTATGTTAACTTGTCCTGACACAAACCTGGCTTTGCTGAACCATCTGCATCACACATCAGACTGATGAAGATAGTTTCACTTTGCTTCATTTTTGTTTTCTGCTGTGTGTTTAAGCGAAAGGTGCCAGTATCTGTAGCGGACGTGCAGTCAATCAGACTTTATGCAGCGCCTCTATAGCAGGGAGAGCAGGAATAAAGCGCGTAGCGCTGGACATGCTTTATTCCAGTTTCGCGCGTGTATACACATATGCTTACACAATCACTTAGCCAGGTGTCAGATAATTAGCACAAAGATTTAGATCTCGGTCCGGACTGAATCCAGAGACCGCCTGTTGAGTATCCTTGCACTATGCACTCAGCCATCTAATGTATTTTTTTAAATGCAGTTTCATCTCAAATGGAACACTAACATTTTTTTTTACTACATGTAAGCATTCGCCGTATTTCAGCTGAAGCACATGATGTGCCACTAGCTTTAGCACATTACTGGTGTAACAGTTAGTGGAAAGGAGGATGCTGGGGCCGGCTTGACAAAACACATAGACATTTATTGTTGTACTTTTCAGTCGCACACAATAAGGCCGCTTTTCAGCAGTACACAAAAGGTTTGCTTTTCAGCTTCACTATATGTAAACTCTGTTGGATTTTTAGCTCAACACACAACACACAAACAGCTTCACACATCTCTCTCTCCCGTCTGCCGCTATCTCTTCTCCTAAGTACTCCCGCCACCCCTCGCTGGAATGCAAGACCGGTGTGGCACGCTGGTGAAAGTCATTCGCCCCGGCCTCATTCTGCCCAGATGCCGCTTAGCTCCGCCCTGCTCACCACAACAGGAAATCAGTCTTACACATTTATCTCAAATAATACACATATTCACAAATCGTGGGGTGATGGCAAAGCACTCAACTTACATTTGCAAGTTGCTGTCTTCACAGAAGATTCGCTAACTGCCACATTCACCATTAATTACTGTACACTTTACAACGCCGCCCC
This sequence comes from Myxocyprinus asiaticus, assembly GCF_019703515.2. Classification (NCBI taxonomy): domain Eukaryota; kingdom Metazoa; phylum Chordata; class Actinopteri; order Cypriniformes; family Catostomidae; genus Myxocyprinus; species Myxocyprinus asiaticus. Next base: position 25,921,300 of record NC_059382.1, on the reverse strand, counting down.
TTCCGCTACGTAGGGCAAGTCGTGACCACTGAGTGCATGATGTGTCCAACATTCCACACTCCATTATTTCGATTGACGATGTACATTATCCGAGTACTCATAGTACTCTTCTTCTCCTTGCATTTTTCAACGCTGAAGTTTGCAACTGGGATGCATCTAATGTGTAAAAGTGATAATTCAACCTTATATCAACTATTGGTCACCCTGCTATTCAAGTATCAACTCTGCATCGACTATTAATAAATTATATCAGTCGAACACTGTAAATAGACCAATATATTGACCAGGACAATTAGTATAATTGTTAATTAATATTAACACCCAATATTTGGCATTTCACGATTATCTGCATCAGCCATTAAACATGCATTCTTGGCCAATAAACACCCTGCTCTCCAGATATCGGCTTTTTCCACTAAGAAACCCATATCGGCAACCACAAGTCCAAAGAGTCTGGCCCAATCTAAATGCCATGTACAGATGAAAATGAAGAAATCTCATTACATTACAATATGGAGAGAGAATATGTTTAGTATATGGCACGTCAAAAGCACTCAGAGCATGGAATAAATGAAAGCGAGTAAAAGATCGCTATTGTGTTGAGTCCATTCTCTCCATTTCCCCACTCCAAAAGCATCTGCATTAAATCCATAATGTACATCACTGGATTGGCCAGAAAGATGTTTCTTTTTATTTCAGCATTAAAAGCTGTTGAAATATTTACAAAGAGAAACTATTGATCCTATGCACTAGCAGTCTGCTCGTAAACCAACAGCTACACTCACTGCTTGCAAAAGCTGTACATTTTCAGGAAAGGCTTGGCTCTATTAAAAGCCACATCACACGTAACCAGTAAGAGTCCATATGATTCTTCTTATGGATTAAAAGAATTGCATAATAGAAGGTAAATAATCAAAGTAACAGAAAGATACTTTACAGGCCCAAAAAGACAACTAAACTATTACAAATCTTCTTATTCTGTTTCCTGTAAAACAGCAGGAAACGGTGGACTGGCATTGCATCATTTAAAAATATAAATGGCATTTCCTTATACATCATGTTTTCAGTCTTCTACAATAGAAGTGTGCGGCACCATTTTACAATGGTTATGTTTGGAAATTAAGTAAAGTACATTTTGCGGATTGCCAATGTACTTGAGCTTGATGTACATCTATGATATGAACAAATTGAAGAGAATCCTCTCTTTGGAATATTTGCATTTAGACCTTGGATTTGATACTGTGAGTGCGTTTCAGTGTGCGTGTCTGTCTATGAAATTTCCTTCAGTCGACAGACATGGCAATTGCAGGATTGAACTTAAAGTAATAGTTCACTCAAAAATGAAAATTCTCTCATTATTCACTCACCCTGATGCCATCCCAGATGTGTTTGACTGTCTTTCTTCAGCAGAACACGAATTTAAGATTTTTAAATAAATGTTGACGCTCTGTAGGTCCTTTTAATGTAAGTTAACGAGTGCCATCAGGGTACTGGCTATTTGACAGTCCAAAAGGCATATTTAAGCAGCATAAATGTAATCCACATGACTCCAGTCAATTAGTTAATGTCTTCTGAAGCAAATCGATAGGTTGGTGTAAGAAACAAATCGATAATTAAAACATTATTAAATTTAAGTCGTTGCTTCCTCCCAGTGCCGTATTGATGTTTGAAATTAACTAACTCTCGTGTGATGTTCGTTCCTCTGTTGTATACAAAGCGTGCATTTCCAACTTCTTGCGCCATTGCGCTTATGTCACTGATGTGTTGACTGCTGGCAGGAAGTTAATAAAGTTAATAAAGTTTTAATTATCGATTTGTTTCTGACAACAACCTATCGATTTGCTTAAGAAGGCATTAATTGATCGACTGGAGTCATGTGGATTACTTTTATGCTGTCTAAATATGCCTTTTGGACCGCATAGGGAAGCTCAAACAACACAAATGAAAATTTCCATTTTGATTAAGTTTCAGATACATCCATCACAAGGAAATTTTGGGTCTCTGAAAAGTTCCAAAGGTGAATGCCTTCAGCTACTAAAGTTGCTCATCCTGCCAAAACATACAGACTACAAAATCTTGTTATACACAAAATTAAACTATATTGACAAAAAAAATAAACACACACAAATTCATAGTATATATACTAGGAATGGACATTTTGAGTTATTTTGTCGTCAAGCACTTGAAAACAAACAACAACAAAAAAACGTTAAAACGCATGTAATCTCACATTCTTCTCTCGGATGAGATATCCAAGATAAGCACAAAAATGCACCATTGTTAGTAAACAAACAGATACAAATACAGATCTAAACCAAAACCAACTAAGCTTCTGTACAGCGTTCCTCCTACTCAGTTGTAAACGGTGCTGCTCTTCCGGCCTTGAAGCACGTCCGTCAGTTCTCACGTGTCTCACGTGCCAATGCGGTTACACAAGCACATACTGCTGCCAGAAGTGTGCAGCTCTTTCGCTGGTAGTGGTGAACTTGCAGCAAAACTTTGGTGACAATGGACAATTTGCTGCAAGTTTGCCACAATGTGAAAATGATCAGTGGCAAATTTGCAGCAAGTTTTTGTTTTGTTTTATGTAAGGGAATACATTTTGTGAGGGAATAATTATTTACTGAATATTGTATTATCAAACCCCAATGTGGCCACATACTTCTCTGGAATCGTGTAGCCAACATATTGTATGTGAAACAGAAACTAAGATTTCCTAACTTTTTAAAAGGTTAGTACGACCATCCCCGTGTTCAAACCCAGGGTGTGCTGAGTGACTCCAGCCAGGTCTCCCAAGCAACCAAACTGGCTAGAGTCACATAGGGTAACCTCGTGGTCGCGATTAGGGGTTCTCGCTCTCAATGGGGCACGTGGTAAGTTGTGCGTGGATCACGGAGAGTAGCATGAGCCTCCCATGCTGTGAGTCTCCACGGTGTCATGCACGGCGAGCCATGTGATAAAATGCACAAACTGACAGTCTCAGAAGCGGAGGCAACTGAGACTTGTCCTCTGCCACCCGGATTGAGTGAGTAACCGTGCCACCACGAGGACCTACTAAGTAGTGGGAATTGGGCGTTCCAAACTGATCAAATAAAGAAAAGCAGCCAATAAGTGCCCAACATAGATGGGAACTCCTTCAATACTGTTTAAAAAGCATTCCAGGGTGATACCTCAAGAAGTTGGTTGAGAAAATGTCAAGAGTACATGTCTGCAAATTCTAGGCAAAGGGTGAGTACTTTGAAGATGATAAAATATAACACAGTTTTGATTTATTTTGGATTTTGTTTAGTAACAACATAATTCCCAAAGTTCCATTTATGTCATTCCATAGTTGTGATGACTTTACTATTATTCTAAAATGTGAAAAAATAATTATAATAAAGAATGAGTAAGTGTTTCAAAACTTTTGACCAGTAGTGTGTATATATATATATATATATATATATATATATATATATATATATATATATATATATATATATATAAGTAACAACCTTTCTATTTACTGTCAGGCAAGTATCCGTCTAAACATGCAGGTGGAAAATTACTTACACAAATGAAGACATAAAAACTACTATAAATGTAAAAATAATAATTACAATACTGATAATAATCACTGAAATATAAATCATGGTTCGAGGTGAACGTGTTTTTGTATTATATTATGTTTTAATCACAGGCTGCAGAGTTGCACTCACAATGAACTGCTCTGTGGAAATAAAGCGAACTGAACTCAAAGCACCTCCTGAGCTGAGATATCTGAGGTCATTTGCAGCACTCATGGATGATACTGTTCTTGCAAAAAAAAAAAAAAAGAAACAAACAAAGAAAGAGTGAGAACCTTTACATGCGTGTGTTCCACGAGACTGCACGTCTCCGTACAAACAGTGTGTCATACATGCGCATAGACGGCTTTTCTGTCATCTGTTGTTAAAAATATAATAAAGTGTGTTTCTTCAAGCGCGTGTCTGTGTGCCACGGGGCAAATTATTTGTAATATTAATTTGATAATAATAATAGCCTAATAATAATAATAATTTAATACATTAATGGGAAAACGAGCCAAATATCGTCTTGACATCATCAAAGGCATCAGCTATTGGCGATCACTCTGACCATCGTCGATCCCCTTTGGAGAGTGAGTTGTTGGCAATTCAAAGCATTTACGAATTTAAACTTTCAGACATGATGTAATTCACATGAATATGCCGTTTTGTTTTTAAATGTGTAAGAATTACACGTGTTTGAATATTAAGTTGCCCATTTTCATTACGGTAGTTATTCTGACTTGTACGGTGAGCAGGAAGAGGATAAAGAGACTGCTAACGGGTATAAAAACAAATAAATAATGCAATTTTTACATACAAATCTGAGTACACGTTATCCAACGCGAGTAGTGACAATCAGACGCTGTGTGGAGCGATAGAGACTATTTGAGCCATCATGAGTGCTTTGAGCGCTCTGATGTCAAACATGCGCGCTCTGCAGGTGCTCTCAATATCTCAACAGTCACTCATCCCAGCGCTATTCTGTGAGGATCCCAATTTAAATCAGATTTATGTTAGTCACAATACCACTACTGCGTCTTCACGCATTTGCTTAATAATTAGTGATTTGTGTTACAAGACGCCAAAGACAGTAAACAAATCATAGATATTAATGATTTCTCACTGGAGCACTTTTAGAACTTGTAATGGATATATTTTTCTTATTTTTGAAAGTATCTCTGCTGTGTGTGATGCTCTCATGGTTTTTACTGCTTACCAGTGTATATATTTTTATATTGACAACAGAGCTATTCATAACTGTTTCAAAACAAATAAATGTTAGCAATTCACAATTAATGTAATTTTTATTTAATTCTGGTAACACTTAATAAAAAGGTTTCATTTCTATTAGTTAGTGCATTAGGTATCATGAACAAACAATGAACAATATATTTGTACAGCATTTATTAATAATGTTAGTTAATAAAAAGACAATTATTCATTGTTAGTTCATAGTGCATTAATGTGCATTAACTATATCTTTTGATTTTAAAAACTGTATTAGTATATGCTGTAACATTAAGTTCATTAATTCATGTTAACTACTGTAATGTTGTTAAATAATGTTAACAAATGGAACCTTTTTGTAAAGTGTTACTGTAATTTTACTGTGTGGGGCATAAACACATAACTGCAGCATATAATTTGCAAAAGTGTGGCAAAGGGCACTTAAAGAAAAATCAGTATTGGCCAATCTTATTGTTAAAAAATCGGAGATCGTATCTGCCTCAAATTTCCTGATCGGTGCAACACTAATATAATGCTTCAAGTTCAAACTATATTCAAGTACCTTCTAGCTTCTGCAAATCCATATAATTAGATTCTGTGAGATATAAGTAATTTATATGTCCAAATGCATTCAGATATTGGTAGAGATGAAGAGGTATTCACAGATATTCCACTTTCAAACACCTTAATAAATGCAGTTTGTCTATAGGTCTTCCTATCAAGTTTCTGGGACTTTAATACCTTCATTTTCTAGCCTCACTCAGACTGATGAAAAAGTGCGAGTGAGTGAGACCACTAGACCAAGATAGCAAGCAAGCAGTGCAATAATAGATGAGATGGGCTCTACGCAAGATGTATTGATTGAGGGCATGAGGCTAAACAGCGCAAGGCATAGACAGATGTGATTTAGCATACCATTGAAGAAAGGAAGGAATCCAACATTCTCCCAAGGGCTATGCTATCCTTCTCTTTCTCTCCTCTCTCTTTTATCATATAGTCTGGACATTAGCATCTTGATGGATCCCAAAATCACCCAAAAAGGAAAATGTTAGCCTCATTTACCATTCATTCATTGTATGGAAAAAAGATGCAATGGAAGTGAATGGTGATGACTGAGGATAATCGTATGCCTAAAATCTCGTCAGTGTGCTTTACTGCATGATAATAAAACCATACAAAAAGTCATAAGCGACATAGAAAGTGTGCTGTTTCTCCGAGATGCAGTTGAAATTCAATCTAAGCACAAACGCAACATTTCGAGCAGAATGATGTTGTTTTAGTGGAGTATCTGCTGAGCTTCAGATGTGTGTGCTTCTCATCTGTGTCCCTGCATGTTGATATCAGACACACTATAGAAGATCTCTGAAGTCCTCACGCTTTTGTATGTATTTGCTTTTTAAAATCTTCCGTTCGGATGGTTATTTCCTTTTCAAGTCGCTTGTAACCGGCAAAGTTTAAACTTTTGTTTTAGCGCAGCAGCTGATTGACAGGTTAAGAATGGCGCTTCGCTGCTGTCTGGGATGCATTTACGTACGTGATGTTTACACCTAAAATGCGAAGTGGTCACATGTGTTTTTGACTACCTCCTGTGGTTTTTGTGATTCGATCACAAAATGTTTTAGACCCCATTTACACCTGTATTTTGCGCTGAATACTTGTGATTGGATCACCTGAAACGCATCTTAATACCAGGGGCCTGATTTATAAATGTTGAGTATGCACAAAATGGTCATTGAAATTTGCACAAGCAACTTTCCCATGCACACACTGGGATTTATAATAAATAAACTTGGCCTAAATATGTGCACACTGTCAGCAAACTCTTGACTGTCTCTTTTACTGGTTTTTGTGAATTGGCAACTCCAACTGGCCAAGTAATGAACTGAACAGACTGATTCTAAATTCTGCTTTTCATTTAATAAAATAAAAATCTTTGATAAAAACATTCATAATAAAAAAGTATGGAGTTAAGCACTTAAATAATAAGTAATTGTTATCCAGCCAATATTAGGCTACATTAATTTTACATAATTAAAAAGACTTTAAAATATAAACTGCAAAAAAGAAATATTGGAGGTGTGCTGCGGTGAAAGACTTTCCCGTGCCATCATACGTAGGGAATGTACTTTTAATGACAGCCAGGATCTCTTGGCTCATGATAGTTTTGGTTCCTAAAGGCCATACTCTTCAAATTGTACTGTACAATACAGAAATCCTGTTCTGAGGGCATTTGAATAAAGATAAATCTGTCATGCGCACTTGACACTGACTGACGTGGAATGGCTGTTATAACAGACATTATAATGCAGGACACTGCCAGACACATTCAGAAGTCAAACAGACAATTGGAGAGACTGGCAGTGGGGTATCTGGATATGTCTGGATAGGTCAGAAGAAACACGGTACCAAAGTCACTCACAGCTGCACAAATGTGTTGCCCGTCACACTTCATCCTGACCCAAATCGCTTGAAAAACAGTTTAAAAAGTCTACTGCAATCCAACAATGTTTTTGGTTTATAAGTAGAATGCAGAAAAAAAGTAAGCTTGCTTGTTTTATTTTTGAGTGATCCGATGTCAGACAGCAGTGTTTTTGTGTCCAGTAAAAAGTCTCTTACTCTTAAGGATCTATAAAAACATGCACAATTTTAAAAATTATCTGAGATTCAAAACTGCTTAAGGTTAGATTTAACGCAGATTAGGTATGCTTACAAAAATCAAAAATAATTTCCCATTGGGGTGAAAATTCACTTTGCCTATAGCCTATTCAAGATAATCTGAAAACATGTCTTAACATCTTTTAAACTAATCATTCTTTGGTAAATTGATTTTATTTAAAAGATGTTTAGATATTTTTTACTCTAAAACAAGACTAAGATTAAGAAATGATTTTTAGCAGCAGTGTCTAGCAGTATTATCATCTATTCTCCTAGTTTCTTGTACAGTTAAATGCGGTAGCATCACATGTCAGCAACACGCATGTGTAAATTACATGCAGATTAGGTTTTGCATAGTAAAAACAGACATTTTTCACTCCATATATTGTTATTTTGGTGAGGAGACGAGGTGGGGAATAAATCATATCTTCTGCTAAATGGGATTTATTAAATGACACTGGACAATGCTTTGTGGGGTATGTCTATTGGTGACAAGAAAAAGGATTTTAAAACGGGTAAAAAAAAAAAAAGAGAATGGCAACAACAAACACAACTCTACAACATCAGTGCATATAGCACATACTTGACATTGTAGTGTTTGTGTTAGTGTAACTACTTTCACAAGTACTGAATAACACAAATGGACATGTAGTGAACAAAATGATAAATAATTATTTTGTGTAGTTGCTGGGAATTACACAGAATTTTTGCTATTTATAATTGTAACTACATTTTTTACATTTTCTGAAGAAAATGTGAGTGGTGCCTGTCCATCCAAAAGTTGCAAAAATAAAGCAAGTACAAATAGCATGCACCAAACTATCTAAAGACAAAATTAAACCGAGAAAGTTAAACACACCTTACTCTGAGCCTGAAATGTATTCTGATGATTTTGTAACCTTTATTGCTAGCCATGTTTAAGTAAAAGACTAAACATGTATCTACATACTGCAGAAAGTAAAACTAACTGATCCATTGTCATTATGCAGGTAAGATGAACCCAGGCCTGCAAGACAGACTTGTTTCTATAGATGGGTCCATTGGCTAATCAGAGAGTCAGGTGATGCAAAATCTTGGTCTAGGCAACATGCAGCCAGCCTGGGAATGATTACACATAAGAGCCTACAGAAAGCATGAATGTCATTCCAGTTCAAGAAGCTATCAGTGGTCATTAAAGCACCAGAAAGCCATTGTGAGTTCCAGCTAAATGTCAAATGGTTAGTATTACAGGAAGTATGCATGCTCCAGGACACGCAATTCTCATTTCTTGTCAATTTTACATTTTGTTTTCATATAGGGGCTTAATGACATTGTAAAAATGAAAATGTGTAGTTGTTACATTTAGGTGCTATTTTTATCTATCTACCGAAAGGGTAGTCACACAGATTTTCAAACTTTGCAAACAATATAGGCAACAGGATATGATGTCATACTCCAGGGTTTTAAATAAATCATAAATTACAAATAAATATCAATTTCAAAATATAAAAAAGAAATACTATACACTATACTTTCATACACAGAAAACCATGCAGCTTTGAAGTTTGTATTATTTGTACTGAGCTAAGAGGCCGATCTATGATGTTTAGATCCTCTATTGTTCAAACATTATTTTAGCTATATTAATTTGCAGGTCAGAGTTGACCCAGTCTCATGTAGCCAGAATTTGTCTATTAGCATAATAAAGGCTGGATATTAGAATTTGGAGACAGTAGTTCAAAAGTTCTGCTGCTAAAATTGGTCTGTGTTTACTGAAATTTAAAACACTGTCCCAGTGGCTGAAGCTGGAACTGTGGTTGAGGTTAAATGGCCACAGGGTGGCACCAAAAGTGAGTTAGTCAGTTGTATTTAGTTGTAAATGATTTAGTACAGTCAACAGGAATGCATAATTTGTTAACTCTACCCCATAACCCGAATCCCCACCCCAAACCTAACCGTCACTGGAGTAAAAGTTTAATTTTAGAGCGAAATGCAACCTCCGAATAGCACTCACCATTGTTTATGTGAGAGAGATTACTTCCTGGTTTCCATGGGACCAGAACCTACGTGTATATATATATATATATATATATATATATATATATATATATATATATATATATATATAAAAGACTGCTCACGCAACGCAGGGAAAGGCGAACACGATTGTTGAATATTAGGGAATGGTCAGCAATTTCTTTCGGTTTTTTTAGTTTTATTTATTTAAAGTTTGACAAGGCAGGATATTGCAGCACAAAAAAAAATAACAGAAACAGTTAATTTTCCTTTTAGCAGCACAACCTGAAATGTGTCAAACATAACACATAATGATGCATCATAACTAGGCCATTCATAAAACATTTTAAATGCACATAAAATAAAACACCATTTAACTTTTCAATTAACAATTCATGAGATGGGGATTGCGCTTGTCAGTAATTTAGCAGAATGGGGTCAATTTCAGGGTACATAAACATTTGGAAGCAGAATGTCGATTTCCCGTGTGATGTATATCAGAAATAGATGATACTACAACACATCTTACACCTCAAAAATCGGCTCGGCAGTCACTGTGTGCACAGTTAAAAGAGAACATTTACAGAAATTGTGTGTAGACTTCATTATCATAATAAATTTCCATTCAAAATAATTAGTACTTATTAGTACCACAGCTATCTGGAATACTCAATTCTGACTGGTCAATAGCGCCATCCAGCGGTCTGATTTTGCTCTGTAACAACCGCACATCCACGTATCAGACCGCTCATCCGGGTTCTGCGAGCCGTCTCTCCTGTTTCTAAGATCACTGTGCGATCTCTACAAGTAAGCTAATAAAATAAGGTTTCATGTCCTTTTATTTGTTTATTTGGCAAGTAGTCTTGTAATAGGCTGAATACTGAAGATTAATTTTCACAACATAAACACCAACAGAACTCAGACGCAAACCAGAGGTTGATTTCAGATTTTCAGCTATTTCTTTCTTTTCAAATTACATAATTTCACCGCAATCAATATTATATGTCCATGTATTTATTTATTTGGTTAGTAACCATGTAATAAGCGGGATAATGTAAAGTCAGCCAGTTGTTATCAAAAAATAAACCCCTTCAGGGTGATACAAGACCCCTCCGCTTCGCATTAAGGTCCTGATCACCCTGTTGCGGTATATTGCGCGATAACAACCGGCTGACTGTACATTATCCCTTACTTATTTCGCAGATAGAAAACAAAGCAGAATATACAGTTCTGCTTGTCTTGTTTGCTTGCTACTAAGTGTCAAACAAAATTCAGAATCTTTAAAAATTAGAAATCACAAATCTGGTCAAATGTGGCAAATCCACATCAAAAAAGTTGTCCTTCCTCAGAAGCTCTCATCAAATCAACCAACCTTTTAGAAATGATTTTGTTTCACACAATTGTGTTTCAGTTGGCCAGTCTAGTAAGAGTGTGCCATCTGAACCTGAGACTGAAGTTCACCTAACTTGAACTTATGTAAGCAGTGAAATACAAATCTTCTATGCAAATGCTTGCATTCTCACTCTCCCATGTTCAGATGTGTATGAATTGAACACAAACTAGAGTGACTGTCCCATAACACTTAAAAATGACATTTAGTCAGATTGATTTATTCATATTATAAGCCAGTTAATTCAGATAACACACGAAGCACTGAAATTTCTGCACCACTACTTCACCAAACGGAACTGTACAAATAAACATTGCTTTCTAACAGTCTAACACTTCTGCCATTGATCAGACAAACAAAAAGTACTCTCCCCCTTAAACTCATGCCACTGGTTGAGTCAATGTTGCTGTGTCAGCGGTCGGGACGCTGAAATAAATAGAGCAATATTTTCATAGCACCACAGAGGGACAGTGTTTAGTTTTCGAAGAAATCAACCCACAAATGGCTTACTTGTAGTTGTGCTTATAAAGCTGGGACAGGAGAAATTATTTTAACATCAAAAAGTTACACACTTCAGATTAATGGTAACAACTGCAGGTTACCACTTTTTACAATGAGGTAAAATAAGATTCTCTGTTGGTTCAACAGGCAAATATCCAAACGTTCTGTAACATTTTTAGAGTAAATATGTTCCAAACCTTAAGCCATTACCGAAAGAGTACAGCTTCACAGCCTTCGCTACAACTGGGAGATTGGCTTAGGGTCTTATATCCTACAAACTTGTTTCCTCCAACTCTTCCTCCTTCACCTCATTCCAGCAGGATCCTCCGTCACAGATGAGAGGAGCTGTAACATCTGTTCAACAGCTGAAGGCTTCTGACAAATGTTTGGAAAGGGGAGGAATAGAAATTGGGAAATGCCAGGAAATGCAAAGAGGGAAAAGCTTCCACACCCTCCATCATTTGTCTATGTTAGCATCAGGTATGAGTCACAGATGTTTAATTACACTGAAGGGCATTGAGGGTTGTAGCAGCACAAACCATGCCCACCTTTAACCGAGTCACAGACATGTGATAGCTTACATTTTTTTAGACGCGTATTTGTGGCGAGTCCGAAGGTAAATCGAAATGTCTTGGCAAACATGGGAATCATGTATCATTAAGTAATGTATACCACAGACCTTATTTTACTCATTAATCCAAAACTCCCGCTATAAAACCCCATAGGAAAAATGTTTGTTAATTTTTGCTGTTACTTTTTAATCTTTTTTGTTTTCCATTTTTAATAATGCATATTGTTCATAAAAAAAAATTTCCCAAAAGAAAAGTTTGTTGAAGCTTATTTTGAATCTTATTTAGAAACCGTTCTTGGTAAAGTTCATGAAAAACGATATCGATGATAAACCTTTAAGTAATTTTCGATATTTAGCCAATGTTCTACAATTAGTACGGTGACCATATGTCCTCTTTTTGCCAGACATGTCCTCTTTTTCGGACCTTAAAAAAGCATCCGGCCGGGATTTCTAAATTTGCAAAAATGTCCAGGATTCGGCTTTAGTTGCATTATGATGTGCATCTGGTCTAATACTTCATTGTGTGTGTGCGCATATTTGCATTGCTTTAACCCCTCTTTGTAAGTCCCGCCTTCTCGCACAACAACTGGTTGATTATAAGACGCTTGCAGCAACTATTGGCCAAATTCCTGCCTGTCAATCTCTCCGCGAACGCGCGAAGCACTGTTGTGTTCAGCATCAAACAGCTGCTTGACAGTAGCAGCAAATGACAGCTGAGTGGAAACAATGCCCAAAAGAAAGTGCAAATGTACAGAAGATTTGCACAAAAAATTCCCATGCTTTCATCCAGGTCGAGATCCGTGGGAAGCAGAATGTATGACATGTAAAGCTGGCACTTATGTGTCAGTTGCTAATAAAGGTGCAAGTGATTTAGAAGCACACATTAGCTCTGCGAAGCATAAAGGGTCAGCAAAAGGTGAAAGTTCATCAGGTAAATTAATGGACTACTTTTTGTGACCAGGTAAAATTGTTATCACATTGCTTCATTTTCCATGGCCATTCAAAATAATAGTAATAGTAAATGAAGGTACACTCATGGCATCGAATATTTTATTTTAGTACATGGACATTCAAAAGAATGTTGGACATTTTTTATTTATTTATATATATTTATGTTATGCTAATAGAGTGTTTTTTTCACTGTATTAAAGTTTGCATTCATAGTAACACTGTTTTGAACCCTATTATTCCACACTACCCTAATCCCCCCGGTGAAAAAAAAGGTCACCCTACAATTAGACGATGCAGTTCTGAAGTTATACACACAACTAACTAATTGAATCACATGAAGTCAACCAGTTGGGAAGTATTAGCATGCTAGCAGCTACTTAGCCCTGCTGTCATGCAAACCAGTAATGAGGCTAGGTTGCTGCTAGCTAGCAGCTAGCTTGCTATCCAGCTAATATATTGTTGTGTATGAACAAGCACTGACAATGCAGTACAGCTATTGACTGAAAACATCAGCATTTCCATTGCTGTATATTTAGTTAAACATGTTTATATCATGATCCATAGATCGCTGTTAAGTGTGCTAATGTTTTGACAGAGGTCTTTCAGTGGATGTAATGAATTTTGGGCTACAGCAATTGCGTCATGTACAGGTTATGTAGCCAGGAAGAAGGACATTGTCGGAATTCTTGAAAACTTCAAAATGATTGACCATGAGGAGAGCAAAAAGAGGTCACACACCATATGTAGGATTACATCCTACATTCTAAATAAACAGGACTAAATAAAATTAAGTTATGTTTACATTCATTCTTAAGGTCTAACATGAAATATATATTGTGATAAATATTGATATTGAATGATGTGAAAAAAATATATTATGATAATGTTATAACATTTTTGACTTGCACTAAAGCAGAATAAATGTTAATTTACATGTTGCCACATGGAGCTCATTTTTAGGTTACCTGAACAAAAATATTTTCATCTTGCATAATGTTTCTTATGTCCCTGATATTTGAAAAATGTGTTTGGGAACAACCATTATTTTTGCGATTCCATTTGGTGAGTTCAGACTAATCTGTTTTTACACTAAAAAAGCTCGGGCAGTGAATTTAACAGAACACAGGTGTCACAAGGCCCTTTTTTTTTTACTTGACATGGCTCTAATAAACGTGGTGCTCCAGCACAAGAAGCTAAAAAACAGCCATATGCAGCGCAATATTGCGATGTCGGTGCAATGTCTTTATATCACAAAGACATCGGCCTGGGCACATGATTATATAGAAGAATATGTTTTTAAAAAGTGCAGATAGACGTAAAGACATGTTCGGTGTAAACGGCCTCTAAGGTTTTCATTAAAGAACACTGCAAAGTAAACAGCATGAATCTGTACTGTTTGTGTGAGTGAAAAGTGCTTTGCTTGTATTTTCAGAGTGTTTAGGACAGAATCGAAGGCTGTGCCGTTTCCCTGCCATTTCAGGTTGTAAATGCTAAATGTGGATGCTACAAAGAACAAAGGCAGAATACAGGAGATGCTACTTCATTCCTGAAGTGTGTGGAGGAACTGCAATCAGTGGGGAATTTCATTTCATTTTGTAATTGCTGTGTCGCTGACTTTGAAGTTGTGCCTCACAGGGAGCCCTCTGAAGCACAAACAGAGATGCACAACTATATGTTTATACATCATCTTTTTCTCAATCTCTGTTTCTCTTGCCCTCTCACTTCGTTTCTCTTACATAAACACACAGACGCACTCATACAAAGGGTGTGAGCTCTTGTAAAGCATCTGCTGCAGTTCTGTTTATGACTGAAAAGCTGCTCTATTCCTTCACCCACCCTGTAACCCCTGCCTTAACACTCCAGCACCATTTACTTGCTTTTAGATACATCAGCATAAAAGAAAGCCAGTTCTTAAACTACCAGGTCCACATGGAATCTGTGTATGCAGAACTCCATGGAAAGCTCAATTAAATTATGTATTTTGGATAATTTGATCATGCGTTCAGCAATCAATACGAGTGTAGTACTTTCCGTTCAACACATTTTACCATATTTAAATCCATTCCACAGATTTTCCCCCAGAATCAAGTCCACACACTCTGTCTCACCTAGTTATTACACAACTCACAACTCTCCATAAACAAACGGCTTTGCTGATGGTACCATAGTGCTTAAGATAAACATGAAATGGCATTTGCCACCTATTTTACATCTGTAATGTGAAGTAATTCAGAGTGAAAAACATGTAATGCATCAGGAACTGATTGGATCTTGAAAAGTGAGCATTCCATACTATGGAGCCAGACCTGAATGTGAGTTTGTTCAAACAATGCCTATGTAGCTTTTTGCATCAATACCTTTATGGTTTTTAAATAATACTTTCATAATATTTTCACACAAAATATTTAAACCAAAAAATACCCCAAAAACACTTTGTAAAATGTTAAGTAAGCTTTAGAACTGATCTAACTGAAATTGAGCATTTAAGTCTAGATCTCCATTTTACAGTCCTTAATTTAATAAAAAAAAGTTTTGATCCAAGACTTCATGGAATTCTGATACATTGCCAAAGCATCATTAAATCACCCATTATAACCACTAGAAGAGGAAAGAGCTGTATCATTCTGTCACTTGGGATTTCACTGTAAAGTCCATTTAAAGTGTGGTCATGCATACTGTAAACAGTCATGTGCAAGTGCATTTGATATGATAGTCTTCATGCAGAATCAAATGTGAGGTGAACAAACAAGCATTTAAACGTGTCCATGGTGTGTAAAGGCTGACCTTTAGAAACTGAGTGAAACTACTTTGATTTTCACAGCTGAATGCCATTCACTCTTTGATTTGATTACAATAAATTACCCCACCATTTTCCACACAGATGTACCATAGAGTAAACTGAAAGAGTCATTTTTCCAAAGTCCCTTTTTGTGGCTGAAAAATGTATATGTTTTCAAAGTGGTCAAATGGTAATCCCATGGTACTGAATGACACCTATATTCATATACAGTTGTAATCACATGGTACTCCAAGGTACTTTAAAGAATACCCTGGTTTTACCATGGTACATGCCCAAAAATACATGGTATAATACATAACATTATGGTACTTGTCCAGCATATATTATTACCACATTATCATGTCCAAAAAGCCATGGTAATACAGTAGCATTTTTTTTTTTGGTACTTTTTGTGTCACAATAGCCTGTACAAGTTGAGAGGTTTAGTTAAAATATTTAAACTCTCAAAATATAAAACAAAATGAAGCTAAACTGTGATTTTAAATTTGATTCACAAATTCCCATAAACAGACCTGAAGAGAGATTTTTGATATACAAAAGTCACACATCACAGATTGTATATGGGAAGAAGCACTGGTGATTTGGGAAACTAAATAATATCACCTCTAAAGGAAAACAGATTTGTTAAATGCACCTTCTCAAATTCAACACATTAATAGAGTGTTAATAGAGTGGCAATGCCTGGCTTACTTTGCATTATGCTTCATGAGCATATGTCACAACTTTAAGAATAACAGTTTGCTTTATATATCCTCTTATGTCAAACAGGGCAAAGCTCAGGAAGCATTATTATCACCACTAATCAACATAGAACATTTAAGAAATGGCCTCAGGGTATAAATAATGATTTATATTTGTAATACTTAAAACAAATAGAAGCACAAAGATGCAAACACTGACGTGACTACAAGCATACTTTCCGGAAAAAGACAAGTTCACTCATTTCAATTAAATACTTGCTCAGAAAAAATATTTTTTATGCAGCCGCTCTCTGTATGGAGTGGGATTGTAGTCCATTGTTTAGAAGACACACCCTGAATATTACAAAGGAAATGACATCTTTCGTCACTTTCCGCCAGATTGCCCTTTGCCCTTATACTATTGAAGTTTCAGCTGCTGTGTCCATCTGGATTACAATAGGTTGCAGACTTACACCACAGAAGACAGACACAAGAACAGACGTTATACCCACTCTGGACAGTCCAAAAAAAGACCATTCAGCTGTTATGGACACATTCAGACCAACACTAACAGTCAGTGTGGCAAGTGATTAAATAGTGCGGCACAGAAAAGTTGTTCACAGCAGTTTGCAGAAGTGTGTATTACTTTCACACCAGCCCAAAATGACTGTAACCCTAGGGGGATCAAATCAGAATAAAATGATAAGCATTTTCTTGAGTGTGAATTCTTTAACTCAATGTGTTCTGAAAACCTTCAGACTTTAATTTAGGGTTTAGCACCTTTAAAATACCATCAACCAGCATATTATTAGACTGTATTGTGGGTAACCACACCAGATTTAACTGTGAATTTTATGTGATCAGTTTCAATGAATATTGTACTACCATAATAACAGTGATCAAACACTTCTTTAAATCAAAATCTTCGAGTTTACAATATAATTTAAGGTCAATATAAACGAAATAAGAGCCCACAAAAAGAAATAATATGATTTCTCTATTCTATTCATCATATGCTGATTATGATTTTGCTGATAATGATCAAGGACACTGACAAACTCCTAATAGTTTAAGGCCTAACCATTATGGATCAATATCAGACATCTCATTATTGATCAGGTTGCTATTACATTTGAAGAACATTTATCTAATAGGGATGCTTGATTCTGACATGCTTGATTTGCCAGTTTTAATAAAGCAAGTCTTTATTCACCTATTTCTCAATTCCCAAAGAGATTTCGAAGATTTTGATTTTGATTAATTATTAATTATTATTATTAACTGATCAAACATCTGCATGTTTCGTTTTACAAATAGACATGATAAAACCAGGTATCAGATATCTATGTACAAGCAATCTCCAACCACTTCAGCTCTTTCTAGTGACAGCATAAAACTATCAATAATTCACGTTAAATGCAGTTTGCGAGCGCAGATGGCCACTGAGACTTACCGAATGGAAGGATACTGAGTGCCCGTGCCTTCTTTTGTGTAATCCACAGAAAATTTGGTGGGAAAAATAATTTCAGATTATTCTACATCAGAATAGCTCGCGCTCTGGTTCGGTTGGCTCGCGACAATCACGCTCGTTAAGATGCACGTGGAGTAAAGTGCTTCCGATAGTCGTAAATTTTGAAAACAATCGTAAGAAATGAATGGATTTTGGATAATCTCTGCGTATGTTATTCACTGAGCAGCAGTCACTGGCGCATAGACTATGCTCCTCCCGCGGCTCCACCCGCTAGCCCCGCCCTCTAAGCGAGCCCATTGGCGCAAACAAGCGTTTATGCAAATGTTCTCTTCCCGCTGAAGTTCAAGAGTTTGACGAAGATGCATCAAAAACCGCAGCAATATGGGATTAAATTAGACTCAAAATGATTAACAAATGCGTGCAAACATATTCGTCAATTTGAAAAATGTTGCAAATGTATTTTACAATCCACAAACAAATGCCTTTCAACTTGTGTCTATGAAATTCAAAATTAAATGAATGTGCTGGGATTTGTACAAATAGAGACATATTTGTGAACACAAATGTTCCCTTTTGTATAAATGTATCACAATTCAATTTGTGTGTGCAACCCAAGGAAGATGTTCCAAATCAAACACAAAATGGTCTTGTGAAGCATTGAATGTGCATTTGTGGAACAAGAGATGCTTATAGTAGTCCATCATATCTGATGATGACATTCCTCCTCATTAACAGTGTGTTCTTTGATGGCTGTAGAGTCCAGTCCTAGATACACAAATTTTATTTGTCTGGGTTAGTTGGGGCAGGCATGGCTGTGTGTCTCTTCATATTCCTCTCGGTTTCCAGCTGCTCAATTCCTGTGTGGCAGAGCTGCCACCAGATGGAATGGTTAGCGGCAGCTTCTTCCAGTGGTGAGGGGTCGATTTGACATTTTCTTAGCGATGTTTTTAGCTGGTCTTTGTACCGTTTCTTCTGACCCCCTGTGGACTGACGACCCAGATTATGTTGTCCATATAGGACTTGCCGTGGCAGGCCCTCTTGAGGCATCCTAATAACATGCCTAAGCCAGCTCAGTTGGTGTTCAGTGCTCTTGCAGTTTGTCCTAGCCAGCACTTCGTAATGTGTTACACAGTCACACCATGTGATCCCCAGGATTCACTGCAGCCATCATATAGGGAAGAGCTCCAGCAACCTTAGGTGGCAACTGTATGTGGCCCAGGCTTTACAGCTGTATAGGAGAGTGGTGATGCAGATGGCTTTATAGATGGTAACTTTGGTGTGCAGGTGGAGGTGCTTGTTTTGGAAGACCTTTTGACTGAGTTTACCGAAGGCTGCAGAGGCTTCTTTTATCCGGTTATGGATTTCATGATCGATGTTGCAGCGCTCTGATAGGATGCTACCCAGGTTTTTAAAAGATGGAACTATTGTGAATGGTCGATGTTCTATGGTGAAAACAGGCATAATGGGTGAGGGGCTGGTCCTCCATTGGCATATCACATCAGTCTTGGTGGTGTTGACTGACAAGCCCAGTCTGCTGAAGGCCTTTACAGCAGCAGCAAGGATGGCTTGCAGGTCTTCTGGGGTGTGAGCCATAAGCACGCAGTCCTCAGCATACTGCAGCTCAATGACCTGCACTGCTGTGACTTTGGTGGTTGCCTGGAGCCTTCGAATATTAAAAAGGTTTCCGTCTAGCCTGAAGTCTAGAATGATCCCACTACTGCTTTCCAGCTTGTCACGGAGAAGTTTCATGACACATAAGAGGATGTTGAAAAGTAACAGTGTCAACACACACCCTTGTCTTACCACGGTGCATATATTAAAGGGCCCCGATTCCTGTCCCCCTATGGTCACATGGGTAGTGGTGCACTGATCACCGATCTCCGATTTTTTTAACACTAAGATTGGCCGATACCGATACTGAAGTGCCCTTTGCCACACTTTTGCAAGTTATATGCTGCAGTTATCTGTTTATGCCCCACACAGTAAAATTACGGTAACACTTTACAAAAAGGTTCCATTGGTTAACATTATTTAAAGGGGGCATATTATGCCCCTTTTTACGCAATGTAATATAAGTCTCAGGTGTTCCCGGAATGTGTCTGTCAAGTTTCTGCTCAAAATACCTCACAGATTGTTTATTCTACCATGCCTTTATACCAGTTTTGCTGTTCCAAATGGGCAGTTTTAGCGTCTGTAGCTTTAAATGCAAAGGAGCTGGAAATTGGCTGTGCCTTTCCTGCTGGTGCCATGGATACCCCGGGAACAACAATGCAGGAGAAATTAAACAGTTTAAAAATTATAAATAACACAGAGAAAACACTAAGTCAATCATCTTACTGTATTGTGCATAACAAAGGTTGAGTTATGAAATATGAAAAACAGCTATAGTTGTCGAAAATACCATTATCGTTTCATAATCATTTTTGAAATAATGACCAGTTTTATTACACGGAAAATCTTCATTGCATGACCACTCAAGCTTTGTTTCGGTTACAATATAAACAGTTTATATCGTAACCGAAACGGAGCTACAGCTTCATTGTTATGGAATAAGGTAGTTAGGGACTAGTTGCTACGTCACACAAAGCACAATGTTTTCACAACAACTGTTTTTCATGCAACGTGCAAACAAGCAAATTCAAAAAGCAAAATTGCAAACATTAAAAAAGTATAAAGTGCGAAAATTACGACTTGCAAATCTGAAGTTGGGTCATGGAGAGTTTGTATCGATCCATCCTTGATCCTTAGCTTTGAAGCAAATCCAACCTTGTGTTGACCATCATTGATGAAGCAGTCCGAGTTAGCACAAACGGCTCTAGCGAGGAGATAAATATGGCAGACTGTGCGATGCTCGCTCAGGTTTTAATGAGGACGAATCTAAGCAAATTGGGCGAATCGCTTTGCCAGCCGTGGGCGGTACCTTTCCCCTTTTGATGTCATAAGGGGCTGAAAACCTGAGCAGCTCGTTCGGAGACACTGTTCTTTATTGATGGGGAAAGGAAAGAAACAAGGGGATGGTCTTTTACCATATTTTGTGGTTGTCTACACACACACACTGGGGACACATAATTATGTTAAAAAAAAATTGAAAAAGTGGATTTTGCATAATATGTCTCCTTTATCAAATTAACTGAAGTTAACATGAACTAATGAACTTAATGTTAGTTACAACATATACATTTTTAAAATCAAAAGTTGTATTAGTTAATACACATTAATGCACTATGATCTAACATGAACTAACAATGAACAATTGTATTTTTATTAACTAACATTATGATTAATAAATGCTGTAAAAATATAGTTCATTGTTTGTTCATGATACCTAATGCACTAACTAATGTTAAAGAAATTACACCTTTTTATTAAGTGTTACCAAAATTACATTAAAATTACATTAATTGTGAATTGCTAACATTTATTTGTATTGAAAACAGTTATGAATAGTTCTGTTGTCAATATCAAAAGGTCGTTTTGACATACTGGTAACCAAAAACCATAAAAGCATCACACACACCAGAGATACTTTCAAAAATAAGAAAAATATATCCATTTCAAGCTCTAAAAGTGCTCCAGTGAGAAATCATTAATATTTATGATTTGTTTACTGTCTTTGGCGTCTTGTTGTAACACAAATCACTAATTATTAAGCAAATGCATGAAGATGCGGTGCCGTTATTGAAGGTTAAACAGTTATATCTGTTATTAGTGGTACTGTGACCAACATTAATCTGATTTAAATTGGGATCCTCACAGAATAGCGCTGGGATTAGTGACTGATGATGAGATATTAAGAGCACCTGCAGAGCACGCATGTTTGATTGACACAAAGAGTGCTCATGTTGAAGGGAGAAGCTTATAGCGCTCATGATTTCTCAAACAGTCTCTATCACTCCACACAGAGTCTTACTGTCACGACTCATGTTACATCACGTGTACTCAGATTTGTATTTGCATGTTTATTTATTGTTTAATTTGTTTTTAAACCGGTTAGCAGTCTCTTTATCCTCTTCCTGTTCACTATGCAATGAGTCAGAATAACTACTGTAATGACTCTAGAAAATGGGCAACTTAATATTCATACACATGTAATTCTTACACATTTTTAAAAACAAAACGGCATATTCATGTGAATTACATCATGTCTGAAAGTTTAAATTTGTGAATGCTTAGAATTGCCAACAACTCACCCTCCGAATATCATCCGATTTCGATCGGTGGCCGATCGATTGGTGCACCCCTACACACGGGCCACCATCCTATCATGAAACTGTGACAGGATGTTCACAACTTTCCTTATGCAGCCAAATTTTATTAGGATGTCCCAGAGTAGCTCTTGATTCACAGTGTCGAAGGCTTTGGAGAGATCGACAAATGCCATGAAAAAGTCTATGGCATTTTTCTTGAAGCTGTCTTACTGTGAAAATCATGTCCACAGTACTCCGGTTCATAATGAAGCCGCACTGTAACTTTGGAAGCAGATGTTCTGTTAGGTTTTCAACCAACCTGCATAGTATGACTTCTGCAAGGACCTTGCCTGCAACAACTAGCAGTGACATGCCATGACTGTTACTGCAGATGGATATGTCACCCTTGTTTTTGTGGAGAGTGACAATGCTGGCATCCTTCCATTGTTGAGGGACACTCTCCAGGTCCCAGACCTGCAGTGTATTAGTGGATCATCTTGGTACACAAGTAGCCACCTTGTTTAAGGAGCTCTGCTGGGATACCGTCACTGCCAGGGGACTTGTCGTTTCTGAGGGAGTTGGTGGCTGCTAGCATCTCTTGAAAGGTTGGTGGGTGGTCAAGGACTTGAATGGGTAGCCGATTAGGCAGTTCTTCCAGGATGGAAAGATCAATTGGTGAGTGTTGGTTGAGGAGGGCTTCAAAATGTTCAGCCCACCTTGCCAAGATCTGTTTTTGGTCTTTCAAGATTGAGAGACCATCTGCTGCTTTTAGGGGTGTGATGGAGCAGTTCCTAGGGCCGTATATGATTTTTATGGAGTTGTAGAAATTGTGTATGTCTTTTCTGTCAGCATATGATTGAATTTCATCCATCATGTATTTAGTAGAGTGCATAAGGTTGTTTGTACCTCATTTCGTGCTGTTTGCGACTGCTGCCAGAGGATGGCGGATGCAGGGCAGATTAGAGAAGCCCTGTGCGCTCTATGCATGGTTTCCAGCAGGGACATGATGGTCTCGGATTTCTCGTCTAACCAGTCCTGATGTTTTCTGGCTTTATAACCTATAGAGTCGACTGCAGCTTTATGTAGCACTGTGGTTATGGAGGACCATTTCTGATCCATGGTGCTATCAGAGCACAGAATGGCCTCAACATCTGGTGCCATCATACCTACAGAACGACGATACATGTTCCTTGCTGGGGCTGATTTTAACTTAACACAGTTCAGCTGCTTTTTAGTAGATTTCCTGAGACACTTTGTTGGCACACGTTGATGTGGAGCTTGGTCATGTTTAGGCAGTGATCCATCCAGCATTCTGCACCTCTCATGGCCCAGGTCAACAAGACATCGCTCGTGTCAACACGTCTTGTTATAATATAATCAATCAGGTGCCAGTGTTTGGATTGTGGGTGCATCCAAGATGTTTTGTATTTGGTCCTCTGCTGAAACAGTGTGTTCATAATGGTGATGTCATGCTCTGCACAGAGTGTTAGCAGCCTCAGGCCATTTGCGTTAATCTGCCCAACACCGTGCCTACCCATTACTCCACTCCATATATCGCTGTTTCTTCCCACCCTAGCATTGAAGTCACCCAGAAAAAAAATCTTGTCGTTCCTCGGGATATGGTGAAGGGCGTCATCTAGTAGATGGTAGAAGCCGTCCTTCATAATGTTGTCTGTCGGCAGTGTTGGCGCATATGCACTTAGCAGAGTAGCATAGTGTGCCTTTGCTAAGGGATACAGAGGGTCGTCAGCCTCTCACTTATTCCAGTGTGTGTTTCAGTGAGGTTGTGTAGAAGGCTGTTCTTGATTGCCAGTCCCAAACCATGCTGATGTTGTTCACCAGGGAGTAACCTCTCCAGAAGAAGGTGTAACCTCCTCCCTCTCCTTTCAGAGAACCTTCACTCAGGAGCCTTGTCTCGCTAAGAGCAGAGATGTCCACATTGTAGCGCCTCAGTTACTGAGGTCTATTTCCATCGCTATCCAGAAGAGTCCTGACATTCCATGTTGTCAATTTGAAGGGGGTCCTTTTCTTATTTTGAAAGCAGGGTAGAATTCCCAGTAGGTGCAGTAACCTACCCAGGAGATAGTAGAGTGGGAAATTCTTAGGCCACCTTTTCTAGGCTTTTTTATAGATCTTGAAGGGATGTTGCAAACCGTTGGCACCCCTCATGATATAATATTGGGAGGAGACTTTAATCTTTTGATGGACTCGGTCCTTGATCATAGTGAAGCAAAAGTGTGTAAGCCCCCTAGTGCAACATTGATGCTTCACAGGATGTGTAAAAATCTTGGTCTTACAGATATTTGGAGACTTTTGAACCCATCTGGTAGGGACTATACATTTTTTTCATCAGTTCATAAGATTTATTCTAGAATAGATTTTTATATATATATATATATATATATATCTAAGTTCCTCATTTCATCTGTTGTTGATTGCTCAATTGGAAATATCTTAGTCTCAGATCACGCCCTGGTGAGTTTAGAGGTGTTGCCACATACAGCGAAAAAGAAATCATATAGTTTCCCTTTTGCAAAATCATGATTTCATGATGACATGACAATGTTGATATGGAGACAAACTGGTCCTCAATATCTTCTGTGT
This sequence comes from Myxocyprinus asiaticus, assembly GCF_019703515.2. Lineage (NCBI taxonomy): Eukaryota > Metazoa > Chordata > Actinopteri > Cypriniformes > Catostomidae > Myxocyprinus > Myxocyprinus asiaticus. The sequence goes on along the minus strand of NC_059382.1, from coordinate 25,896,720 downwards.
GCGTGGCTTGGCACTTAAGGCACTTAAGGCGGTTCGTTGGGGTTGGATTATACAGTATAACTCATTCATCAAAAAATCCAAAGCACGAGAACTCATGGAGTTGGAAGGGAATATTAAAAGTGCCGAGGCAGAGCTGAAGTGCCGAATGTCATCTGATGGCCTCAGAGAATTGACCCAATTGAAATACAGATATAATACTATTTTGTCGCAGAAGGTGGAGTTTTGGCTATTCAGGGCAAGACAGTCACACTTTGAGTCAGGGGACAAAGCAGGAAAACTTTTGGCTAGATATATAAATTAGAGATAGTCTTTTTCTACCATTCCCTCAGTGAAATCTGCTGGTGGTGAAATATTTACCTCAGCCATTGATATTAATAATGCCTTTAAAAATCTTAATCTTTATAGTTCCACTACCGAAGAAGATATCAGAAACTTTGTGGAACCATTAGAACTCCCTAAATTGACGACTGAGCAAAAAAAAATCTCTTGATTCTGAGATAACCTTGGAGGAGCTTGACGAGGTAATTAAGTCCCTGCCTACAGACAAAGCTCCGAGACCAGATGGATTTGCCGCTGAATTTTTTAGATCTTGTGCAACAGAATTGTCTCCACTTTTGCTAGAAGTTTATACAGAAGCATTAAAGAATGGAAAGCTTCCACCAACCATGACACAAGCCCGGATCAGTCTGATTCTTAAAAAGATCCAAGCGAGTGTAAGAGTTACCATCCAATTTCCCTGATCCAACTAGATGTTAAAATATTGTCAAAAATTCTGGCTAACCGATTAAGTAAAGTTATTACATATCTTATACATATAAATCAGGTGGGCGTTCGGTCGCTGCCATCTCACTTGACGCCAAAAAGGCGTTTGATATGGTAGAATGGGATTATCTTTTTAAGATTTTAGAATAAATATGGGTTCGGGAATACTTTTATTGGATGGATTAAGTTACTTTATAGACACCCAGTAGTGGCAGTACAAACGAATGGATTAATTTCAGATTATTTTACTCTGGATAGGGGCACCCGGCAGGGTTGCCCTCTTTCCCCATTATTGTTCTGTCTTGCCCTGGAGCCATTAGCAGCTGCGATAAGAAAGGAAGATGATTTTCCAGGGGTGATGGCGGGAGGTCTGGCGCATAAGCTTTTGCTCTACGCAGATGATATTTTATTATTAGTCTCCGACCCCACTAGATCTATGCCTTGCCTTCACAGAATTATCAATTCCTTTTCTAAATTCTCGGGATACAGAGTTAATTGGTCTAAATCCGAAGCTTTGGCTCTGACAACGTACTGCCCGGTAACGGTTTTTCAGCCGGGCACCTTTCGGTGGCCCAAACAGGGCATTAAGTATTTGGGTATTTTATTCCCAGCAAATTTATATGATTTAGTCAAAGTTAATTTTGACCCTTTAATAAAAAAGTTTTCGAGTGATGTGGTCAGGTGGGCTTCATTACATTTATCTGTGATTAGGAAGGTTAATGTTATAAAAATGAATTGTATTCCAAAATTTTACTACCTATTACAGTCTCTCCCCATTGAAGTTCCCCTCTTTTATTTTAAACAATTTGATATTATAGCTAAATCCTTTACCTGGAATGGATATGTTTATGTTCCTGTTCACGGTTTTTGGATTTCACGTTTATGAATATGAACGGCACTCGGGTTCTTCACATCACCATCATCTTTGTCTGCCTGTCATTGCCAGCACTCATTACAAGTACACAGCCCCCTAAAGCTGCAGACACTCTTGAGATGGTGCTTGCGGCTTTTGGAAAGGGTCATGCTTCAGCTTATTATTCCTGGCTAATTCAGAGTCTAGGGGACAAGGTTTTGACATCTCTTAAGAAGTTATGGGAGAGAGACTTGAATTTAGTACTAGAGGATGAAAAATGGGGTAGGATTTTTAAAAATGTCAAGTCTATGTCTAGGGATGCAAGGGTGCACCTAATTCAATTTAAGATTCTGCATAGTTTTTACTGGACTCTAGATTGCATAGGCTTGGTCTTAAAGACACACCCACCTGCTGGCGATGCCAATCAGATGATGGGGACATAGCCCATGTTTTTTGGTATTGTCCTAAGATTCAAGAGTTTTGGTCGAGGGTTCAGAGTTATTTCTGTGAGATCCTGAGCACTCAGATTTCACTCTGCCCTCAGACCAGTATTTTGGGTAATGGGGCGGTGTTAACATAGGGAATAAACACATAAAAAACTGGGTCCTTACCAGTGTGATGATCGGCAGGAAAGTGATTCTTGGGGGATGGAAGTCGGCTGGTGCACCACTCGAATTGGGAAGAGTTGCAGCCTTTGAAAAGATGACACATAGACGGCTGGACAGCTTGGGTGCCTTTGACGAGAAATGGGGCACTTATTTGGCCTTCTTAGAGGGTTGCCAGGGAGGAACAGTGGAGAGGAACAGTTTAAATGGTGTGTATGTAATTGATTGATGTGTGGAACCCTTTTTCTTTTTTTGCTGGGCAATTCTTAGTTTTTTTATGTCAGTGAGTATTTTCTTTGGACTGTCTGCTTGTATGTGTGTCTGTTATTATTCGGTGTCTGACCACTGGGATGTGTGTTGGGGGGCATATTTTGATGAAAGTTGATTCCGTGTTTTCATGTACTGTTTGTGTTGATTTGAGTTTGGAATCAATAAAAACTGCTAATGACCAAAAAATAAAATAAAGTATTATCACTGTATTTAGAAACCCAGTGAGCAAGCCAAAGGTGACTGTGGCAAGGAACACAAAACTCCATAAGATGTTGGTTAATGGAGAAAAATTACCTTGGAAGAAACCAGGCTCACTGTGGAGGCCAGTTCCCTTCTGGCTAATAACATGAATATAATGCCAATATTACTTATTTATGTGCAGTGCAAGTCATGGTTTAAAATGATTAAACTAAGTAAGTGTCAAGGGCCAGTGTTTAAACAAAGATTTTGTATGAACTATAAGATTAATGTCTAATGTCTTTAAAGTTCATCCTGGATTAACTGCAGAAGTTCATATAGATGCATTGTCCTTTGTTAGTTGGCTGATGAAGTTTTTTGTTGGCAATTTATTGATAGTCTATGTATTCCATTTTAAGAGTGTTGTCCATCATTAGACCAAGGTAATTCAGGCCAAGATCAGTGAGGTGCTTCACAGTTCAACCAGCCGGTAATTTCGGTGAGGTCTATCCTAAGTCCAAGGTTCAGGCAATGGCATATGAAATATCCCATGTCTTATGGTTGGAGTTGGCATCAGTTCATCCTCTGAGGTCCATCGTAATAGACTGAAGTGTTGTCTGGCTGGCACCGGCTGCATTTTGTCATCATCACTCAGTGACATGTAGCAGTGGAGTCCGATACCAAGTAGGAATGGAGCTGGATCCAGCCGGTTCTGGTGACCTCAGAATAGGAGTCCTGAGGTTGAGACATGGAAACAAATAGAATAATATTAGTGCAGATGCCATTACATTTTTTGCAGAGTTATAGATCATGATCAATGTTTCAGGTTCTGGCAGATCAAACTAAAGCAGCCTAATTGTGTGGTGAAGGATAAATTAGGTGAATGCCTGGCTAAATAGATGGCTAAATAGATCCGCAAAGCCGTGGGCCCAGACGGCATTCCGGGCCGCGTCATCAGAGCGTGCGCGAACCAGCTGGCTGGTGTTTTTACGGACATTTTCAACCTTTCCCTCTCTTTGTCTGTAGTCCCCACATGCTTTAAAACATCCACCATTGTGCCTGTTCCAAAACAATCAAAAATAACTTGTTTAAATGACTGGCGTCCTGTTGCTCTGACCCCCATCATCAGCAAATGCTTTGAGAGACTAATCAGAGATTACATCTGCTCTGTATTGCCACTCTCTCTTGACCCGCTGCAGTTTGCTTACCGCAACAACCGCTCCACTGATGATGCCATTGCATCTACAATACACACTGCTCTCTCCCACCTGGAAAAAAGGAACACTTATGTGAGAATGCTGTTTGTAGACTACAGCTCAGCATTCAACACCATAGTGCCCTCCAAGCTAGATGAGAAACTCTGGGCTCTGGGCTTAAACAGCTCGCTGTGCAGCTGGATCCTGGACTTCCTGTCAAGCAGACGCCAGGTGGTTAGAATAGGCAACAAAATCTCCTCATCACTGACCCTCAACACTGGAGCCCCACAGGGCTGTGTTCTCAGCCCACTACTGTATTCCTTGTACACACATGACTGTGTGGCAACACATAGCTCCAATGCCATCATTAAGTTTGCTGATGATACGACGGTGGTAGGTCTGATCACTGACAATGATGAAACAGCCTACAGAGAGGAGGTGCACACTCTGACACACTGGTGTCAGGAGCACAACCTCTCCCTCAACGTCAGTAAGACAAAGGAGCTTGTGGTGGACTTCAGAAGAAAAGACAGAGAACACAGTCCCATCACCATCAATGGCGCACCAGTGGAGAGAGTCAGCAGCTTCAAGGTCCTGGGTGTCCACATCACTGAGGAACTCACATGGTCCATCCACACTGAAGTTGTTGTGAAGAAGGCTCATCAGCGCCTCTTCTTCCTGAGACGGCTGAGGAAGTTTGGAATGAACCGCCACATCCTCACACGGTTCTACACCTGCACTGTAGAGAGCATCCTGACTGGCTGCATCTCCGCCTGGTACGGCAATAGCACCGCCCACAACCACAAAGCACTGCAAAGGGTGGTGGAAACTGCCAGACACATCATCGGAGGTGAGCTTCCCTCCCTCCAGGAAATATATACCAGGCGGTGTGTGAAAAAAGCTCGGAGGATCATCAGAGACTCCAGCCACCCGAGCCATGGGCTGTTCTCACTGCTACCATCAGGTAGGCGGTATCGCAGCATCAGGACCCGCACCAGCCGACTCCATGATAGCTTCTTCCCCCAAGCAATCAGACTTTTGAACTCTTGATCTCCCATGATCAAAATACATCAGCACTGCACTTTATTACCCTTACTCTTATATCTCACACCGGACTGTCATAAATTATATTATTATTATATTATGTTCTCTCTTAACAACTGACTATCAACCGACAGCCTGAATGTCAATACAGTACAATACTGTACATTCTATATATATATATATATATATACTTTTTTATATATTTTTATTTTTTATTTGTATTGAATAATGTGTATCTATATAGTGCGTATTATATACTGTACAGTGTATGTTATTATTTGTATACTGTTGAGTGTAATTATGTGTATAACAGATGTTTAAATTGTGTTGTGTTAATTTGATGTTATTGTAAATTGGTATATGTCTCATCACTGTCACGACTGCTATGTTGATCGGAACTGCACCCAAATAGTGTGGTAGAAGGTCACTTAAGTATTGTGGAGCTAGACCATCTTTGTATGTAGTTAACAGAATTTAAAAACTAATACAAAATTTAACAGATAGCCAATGTAACGACAATAAAAAGGGACTAATATGATCATATTTCTTGGTTCTAATCAGCACTCTGGCTGCTGCATTTTGAACCAATTGAAGTTTATTAATTGAACTTGCTGGACATCCTCCTAGTGATGCATTACAATAAACTAGTCTTGAAGTCATGAACGCATGAATTAGTTTTTCGGCATCAGCAACAAAGAGCATGTGTTGTAACTTAGCACTATTTCTTAGGTGGAAGAATGCTGTTCTACAAACACTGGAAATTTGATTTTCAAATGACATTGGTATCGAAAATAACACCTAAGTACTTCGCTGTTGAAGACGATGTAACAGTAGTTGTGAGTAGTTGTGTGTCAAACAGTTCAAGTTGTCAATAAAAATGGTTTGACATGAGTGTTAAAAATGTTCAGTTCAGGCCGGGACGAGGATGTCCACCACCATTAACCTTCTCTGGTTCAATTGAGCACATTGCCAGCATAATATGTGAAACTTCTCGGGTAGGGCCTAAATCATGATGGTAACAGTGAAATACTTGCAACAAGAAGAATCTTCAGAGAAATTAATAGAATGCGTGAAGAAGATCTTTGACCAAAACACTGTAAGATATTACAGTTTTGCATGCTATATGACAGTGTGCAGGCTTTTTCAATTTTTTTCCCATTGTATTGTGTACGCACCTGCCCGCGATGTGTTTATTTATGGTTTAACAGCATTAGCACTGACCATAAGTTATCAACTGAATGCGATGTACTGATACCTATACTAAATTATGAAACCTAAATTATAGAGCTCATATTAAAAAACAAAACAAAAACAAAAAACGGTCCAACCAGTCATGTTAGAAGGTATTAATTTCTTCGAGAAAATCAATCACTTCTGCTGGAAAAACGAGAAACAGAGTTATACTTTGAAAAAATAAATTCAAGCAGTAAAGAAACACTTCTAAATAAGTAGGCCTATAGGCTATGGTTTAAAAAGTAAACAAAGCTTTTTGTCTTCTTCTTTTTTTAGTTATTTTTTTTTCATTACTTATTTAATTTCACTTCTATCAAAATGTACTCATGACAGTTTACCTGAACACAATTGGATGTCTTACACATGATTTATACGTGGTCGGGAGCAGGTTTAAATTTCACTGGTACCAACTAACATTTTGAAAATACAAAAATGCTCATGAATCTGAGAACATAAATCAGAGCGATTTATACAAAAACAATTTCTGCTCATGTTTCATGAATGAGGCCCACTGTTTAAAAGGTTAACAGAACATTTGTATTTCTGAACCTTCGACCAGAATTTCTGGATCTCGACACACCACCAAAAACATGGGCATGTCTCCATCCTCCGACTGGCATCTCCAGCAGGTGGGTGTGTCTTTAAGACCAAGCCTATACAGTCTAGAGGGGGTCCAATAAAATCTACGCAAAATTTTGAATTGTATAAGATGCACCCTTGCATCTCTAGATGCAGACTTAACGTTTTTAAGAATCTTAGCCCACACTCCTTCCTCCAATGCCAAGTTGAAATCTTTCTCCCATACTCTCTTGAAAGAAGTTAAGGCTCCATCCCCCAGACTCTGAATTAACAGGGAGTAGTACACTGATGCCTCATGACCTTTTCCAAAAGCTGTAATCACCTCTCCCAAAGCACCTGCCTCCTTAGGGGGGTGTGTGCTACTCCCAAAAATAGTACAAAGCAGGTGGCGCAGTTGTAAATACCTATAAAACTGAGGTCTGGGGATCCCAAAATGTTGGACCAAGTTTTCTCAACACTCCACTTTCATATAGGTCACCGAGTGTAGCACCCCCCCCCCCCCAATGGGTTCTGCCATATGCTCGAGGCAACATTTAAATAAGTGTCCAATTTAAACAATCTGGACACTTTAGTCCATACTGAGTGTAAATGCGAAATACCGGGGTGTAACTTAACTTTTCCGATTAGTTTGATAGAGATGCGTTGTAATGGCAAAATAGGGGCAAGAACTGCCAGTTCAATAACAAACCAGGGAGGGGTTCTCTCAGGTGGAAGTGACCAATGAGCCAAATGTCTGAGACTGAACGCATAGTAATAAAAAAAATTCTTGGGTAGGCCTAGCCCACCTTTGTCTGTCGGCCTATGTAACTTATTAAAATGCAATCTGGGACATTTACCATTCCAAATGAAGGATTTCGCTATGCTATCAAATTGCTTGAAATAAGAGAGGGGGACATCTACAGGGAGAGACTGTAGCAGGTAGTTAATTTTGGAATACAATTCATTTTAATAACATTAACCTTCCCAATCATCGATAAATGTAATGAAGCCCACCAGCCCACATCGCTCGAAAACCTTTTATTAAAGTGTCAAAATTAACACTAACTAAATCAGACAAATATGCTGGGAATAAAATCCCCAAATACTTAATGCCCTGTTTGGGCCACTGGAAGGCGCCCGGCTGGAAAGCTGTTACTGAACAGTACGCTGTCAGTGCCAAAGCTTCGGAGTTAGACCAATTGACTTTGTATCCTGAGAATTTGGAAAAGGAATTAATAATTCTGTGGAGGCAAGGCATAGATCTAGTAGGTTCAGAGACAAATAATAAAATATCATCTGTGTAAAGCAGAAGCTTATATGCCACACCTCCTGCCACCACCCCTGGAAAATCATCCTCCTTTCTTATCGCAGCTGCTAATGGTTCCAGGGCAAGACAGAACAATAATGGGGAAAGAGGGCAACCCTACCGAGTGCCCCTATCCAGAGTAAAATAATCTGAAATTAATCCATTTGTTTGTACCGCTGCTACAGGGTGTCTATAAAGTACCTTAATCCAACCAATAAATGTACTCCCGAACCCATATATTTCCAAAATCTTAAAAAGATAATCCCATTCTACCATATCAAACGCCTTTTCGGCGTCAAGTGAGATGGCAGCGGCCAGAGACTGATCATTCGCTACTGACCACATGATATTGATGAGACGCCTGATGTTATCAGAAGAGCTGCGGCCCCGAATAAACCCCACCTGATCTATATGTATAAGAGATGTCATAACCTTACTTAATCGGTTAGCCAAAATTTTTGACCAAATGTTTTACATCTAGTTGGATCAGGGAGATTGGACGGTAACTTTTACACTCGCTTGGATCTTTGTCCTTTTTAAGAATCAGACTGATCCGGGATTGTGTCATGGTTGGAGGAAGCTTTCCATTCTTTAATGATTCAGTATAAACTTCTAACAAAAGTGGAGCCAGTTCTGTAGCATAGGATCTAAAAAATTCTGCGGCAAAACCATCTGGCCCCGGAGCCTTGCCAGTAGGTAGGGACTTAATTACCTCGTCAAGCTCCTCCAAGGTTATCTCAGAATCAAGAGAGTTTTTTTGCTCAGTCTTCAGTTTAGGAAGATCTAATGGTTCCACAAAGTTTCTAATATCTTCATCAGTAGATGAAGATGTGGAACTATAAAGATCAACATAGAACTCTTTAAAGGCATTATTAATATCAATGGCTGAGGTAAAAATTTCACCACCAGAAGATTTCACTGAGGGAATGATAGAAAGAGACTCTCTCTGCTTTATATATCTAGCCAAAAGCTTCCCTGCTTTGTCCCCTGACTCAAAGTATGACTGTCTTGCCCTGAATAACCAAAACTCCACTTTCTGCAACAAAATAGTATTATATCTATATTTCAATCGGGTCAATTCTCTGAGGCCATCAGATGACATACGGCACTTCAGCTCTGCCTCTGCATTTTTAATATTTCCTTCCAACTCTACGAGTTCTCGTGCTTTGGATTTTTTGATGAATGAGGCATATTGTATGATCCGACCCCTAAGAACCGCCTTAAGTGCCTACCAAGCCACGCCCACAGAAGATACCGAGGACCAGTTGGTCTCCATATAAACATTGATTTCAGTCTTTAACATTTGTTGGAAATCAGGATTTTGCAAAAGTGATACATTAAGGCAGCAACTATAAGATTTCTTTTTCTCTATATGTGGCAACACCTCTAAACTCACAAGGGTGTGATCCGAGACTAAGATATTTCCAATTGAGCAATCAACATCAGATGAAATGAGGGATTTGGATATCAAAAAAATCTATTCGAGAATAAATCTTATGGACTGATGAAAAAAATGTATAGTCTCTACCAGATGGGTTCAAAAGTCTCCAAATATCTGTAAGACCAAGATTTTTACACATCCTGTGAAGCATCAGTGTTGCTCTAGGGGGCTTACACACTTTTGCTTCACTATGATTAAGGATCGAGTCCATCAAAAGATTAAAGTCTCCCCCCAAAATTATATCATGAGGGGTGCCAGCGGCTTGCAACATCCCTTCAAGATCTATAAAAAAGCCCTGATCATCAGCGTTAGGTGCGTAAATATTAGCCAAAATCAGATTTGCCCCGAATTTCTGCTAAAACAATAATGACTCTTCCTAATTTATCATTAAACTGTTTGAGACATTTGAATTGTAAATGTTTATTTACTAATATAATGACTCCCTTGCTCTTACTTGAGCCAACACTAAAGAAAACATGTCCACCCCATATCTTCCCAAATTTTTCAGCTTCCTGCGGGGAAAGATGTGTTTCTTGAAGAAACATTATATCATATTTCTTACGTTTAAGAAAATAAATAACTTCCTTCTTTTTATGGGGTGCCTCAACCCATTCACATTCCATGTGGAGATAGATAGTACACTCATATTAACATTTTTGTGTGCCAAAGACAAAATTATGAAGACCACATTTCAACATTAATGCAACAATAAAACCCCAAACTTCCCCCCGAACAAAACAAACAGAAAAAAGAAAAATGTGCGCATTAACCCTGCACGAAAGCGCCAATCTCTTTAAACTCAAAGAGTCCATGTACGCCTACGAGAGCCCCCGCGACAACTTTGCTATCAGATTGCTCAATTTTGCTTCACAAATTTGTAAGGCAAATTTACATAACATTAAATATTTGGTAAAACAAACCCCAGCCAATAGGCAGAATAAACACAAAGAACGTGTAGACTCATTCACAGGACTGTCTCAAAGGTGTGATCTTCCACAAAACAAATTCCAGCCAATATAAAGCCGTTCAGATTCCTCGGACAGACAAACGAATCTTCAGTGAGCCAGCTGATGAGTGCAGCAGGTGACATAATCATTCCAATGTCCCACGAAAATACTCCACAAATCATACTCCAGCCAACAGGAGGCATAAGCACAAGGAACTGACAGATTCATCCATAACTGTCCCGAAGTAGTGTTATTTAACAAAACAAGCTCCAACCGCTAGGTGGGACCAGCACAAAAGGAAACGAAACACACATCCCGGTTCCACGATTAGTCAAGAGTCAATTCACTCGGAGGCCACATAAAAGTATACCCCATGATTTACACAGTCCGCCAACTTTATAAAAGACATCATTTGTGTGGGCATGTAGATATTTTGCGGTCATCCGTAGTGTCTATTCTCAATTTGCCCGGGAACTTCATTGTAAAAGTGATCTTCCGTCAATGCAAAAGTTTCTTTAAGGAAAAGTGTTAATCCACAAAACAAAACAAACTCCAACCACTCGGCGGAGCCAACGCAAAAAGAAACAAAAATGGCGCCCAGCTTCCTCCGAAAGCCAGAGTATGTACAGTGAGTCAATCCACTCACAAGAAAAACACCCAGTGGTTACTCACCCATTGTTTCAATAAAAGACATTGCCTGATTGGGACATGTAAATACTTTGCTGCCGTCCTTGGTGTTTATTCTCAGTCTGACCGGAAACATCAGAGCAAAAGTGATCTTCTGCTGATGTAAGAATTTCTTGCATTCCTTAAACCAATCGCGTTTCTCTCTTGTCGAGTTCGCAAAGTCCAGGAACAAGAAAATATTGTAATTCTTCCAAGAAAGCTTTCCTTTGCTCCTCGCCTGGTGCAACACGAGATCTTTATCGGATGATTTCAAAAATTTGGCCTTAATCGATCAGGGCCTGTCTCCCTCAGCAGATCTGCGAGCCGGAACTCTGTGAGCTCGCTTGATTTCCAGCTTTTGGCCTGTTATGTCGAGCAGACTCGGGAAAAGCTCGTCTAGGAATTTCACCATATCTCTGCCCTCCTCATGCTCAGGAATTCCAACAATTCGAATGTTATTCCTGCGGCTTCTGTTCTCAAGATCTTCAAACTTTTCAAGAACACGTTCCAAATCAACTTTGGTCGCGGGCAGATCAGCGGCTAATTCCCTCACTGATACCTCCAAATAATCGATTAGTTTTTCAACATCTGTCACTCTTGTGACTAGCTCAGATCAATTTTTTTCCATCGCCGTAATCGATCGATGTATTACAGCGAGATCTGTAATACTGTAATAAAGATCTGTATTATACCTTCGTCAACATCACCGACATGTTGGACAGTTGACGCTGGATTCCTTCTCCCGCCGCGCCATCCAAATTGAGTCCCCAGTCCACAGGCCTGTCTGAGCTTTCATCTTGAACCCGTAAGTATCTTTTAATGTCTCCAGAGCCTGAGGATTTTGACTTCTTTGCCATGTTTACCTCATACAGTAAATGTGTAACTGGGTGTATCGAATTTCACCGGATTATATCATGAAAATAATAAAAAAAAATTAGCAAAGTGTGCAGAGCTGTCTCTCACACGTCTGCCCTTCTCATGGCATCACGTGGCTCCCGAACATTTGTATTTCTAATGAATAACACTGAACTGGACTGCCATAACAACACACGAGTGTTAAAGAAATTCATACACATCTGGGATGCCAGGAGGGTGAGTAAATCATGAGAGAATTTTCATTTTTGGGTGAACTATAACTTTTAAGAAATGCTTTTTAAATTCATATTTATAGCCTTATTGTAAAATCGTTTTTATGAAATACATTTACATAACATGAAAACCAATTTTTACATCAGCAGACGTTGTATAATTCATAATGTAAAGTATGTGCTCTCTTTAACTAATCATCTGTAATCGTGATTTATGTTTAATGCATCCACTTGTAGCTGTGCTGCTGTTCTTCTGCATTGATGTCTTATATGAGACCAAGAACAGCTTCTGACACTGAATCCTGAGAAATTATTTAACAGTATAATAAGAGATGGTCTGCATACTGAAAATATTTTTAAAAGAGTCTTTCATTATTTAGCAGGAAGGGATTTAAAAACAAGCCGTCCTCAATGTGTCAACTCGCATCTTATTTGGTGTTCTTATAGGTAACCTGTGAGTGTTATCGGGCGTCCATAATTAACTGATCAGTCTTCTCTTATTTTTGTGATAGTTCCTTGACCTCTGCACCTGTTTGGATACAACGTTAAGAACTTTCCTTGTGCTTTGACAACACAAACAGATTCGTGAAATATTCTTAAGAACAAAATTCTTCTGAACTACCATTTTCTTCTTAAGAATGTTTCGTGAATCTGGCACTTGTTTGTTGTAGATTGACACTGCTGTAGGACCTTTGTGCAACTGGTAAGGCATAACAAGGCTTCATGGCAACAAACTTGTTTCATTGTGTAACATTTTAAACAGGTTTTGTGTAGTTATTAATTATTTTAAATGTATTCGTCCAGATTGCTCTTGCCCTGGCTAGAGGTATCTATCGGTCCCAGACAGCTGACATGACACCATGCAGTAGCAATGAGGAAGTGTAACCTCAATTAAAATGCCACAGAGCTGTGACGTTCTATTCCATTGTTTGTGTGTACAGTATATAAAATGTGTAGAAAAAAGGGAGAAAAATAATGGCACACTATTGACATTCCAATTTAATGAAATTATTTTGACCCAAACAGAACAAACAAAATGTTTCATTTTGTTTGACCTGATGAAGACCCATTCAGTGCCGAAATGTTGTCAGTAAACTGTAAAATCAGTATGCAAGTATTTTTCTCCCCTTTTCTATGGATTTTAATTTGTAGATGTACACATGCATTTATTAGCTGTGTGTAAACTATCCTTCAGTGTTTTTTTTTTTTTAAATTGTACCCAAATTTGGTTGTTTTGTAGTAACATAAATTGCTATTTGAAACCTAGATTATCGTCCCTTATTTTTCCCCTAAAGATGTACCACATTCCTTAGTTGCACTATGAAATTATGTAAAAGACATATGTTAATTAACACTCTCCTTCTGTTCAAGAGATCCGTCTGTCCCATGTCTCCGCATCTACGCTACAAGACTGTTTTGATCACGGGGACTGGGACATGTTCCGGTCCGCCTCTGATGACGATTTTTCATCAGAAAGTGTGTAGAGGACATTGTTCCGACCAGAACAATACGGATCTACCCGAACCAGAACCCTTGGATTAATAGCGATGTTCGCGCAGCACTTGATGTGTGGACCTCCGCTTTTAATTCCGGGAATTCAGAACAGCAAAACTGGTTCCGGGAAATCAGAACAGCAAAACATCAGTACAGGAACATGATTGAAGGACAGTTCAACACCACCAACTCTAGAAGCATGTGGCAGGGAATTAATATCATCACGGACTTTAAAGGGAATAAAAACTCCGCCGTTAACACCGTTGCCTCTCTCCCGGATGAGCTAAATACTTTTTATGCTCGTTTCGAGGGAAATAACACCGCCCACAAGGAGAGAGCTCTCGCGGCCGAAGCTACAGAGGTTAGTTCACTCTCCGTCTCTGTAGCGGATGTAACCCGATCCTTCCAACGGGTGAATATCCGCAAAGTCCAGACGGCATTCCGGGCCGCTTCATCAAAGCATGCGCGAACCAACTGGCTGGTGTTTTTACGGACATTTTCAACCTTTCCCTCTCTTTGTCTGTAGTCCCCACATGCTTAAAACATCCACCATTGTGCCTGTTCCAAAGCAATCCAAAATCACTTGCTTAAATGACTGGCGTCCTGTTGCTCTGACCCCCGTAATCAGCAAATGCTTTGAGAGACTAATCAGAGATTACATCTGCTCTGTGCTGCCTCCATTACTAGACCCATTGTAGTTTGCTTACCGCAACAACCGCTCCACTGATGATGCCATTGCATCTACAATACACACTGCTCTCTCCCACCTGGAAAAAAAGAACACTTATGTGAGAATGTTGTTTGTAGACTACAGCTCAGCATTCAACACCATAGTGCCCTCCAAGCTTGATGTGAAACTCCAGGCTCTGGGCTTAAACAGCTCACTGTGCAGCTGGATCCTGGACTTCCTGTCAAGCAGAAGCCAGGTGGTTAGAATGGGCAGCAACATCTCCTCATCACTGACCCTCAACACTGGAGCCCCACAGGGCTGTGTTCTCAGCCCACTCCTGTATTCCCTGTACACACGTGACTGTGTGGCAACACACAGCTCCAATGCCATCATTAAGTTTGCTGATGATACGACGGTGGTAGGTTTGATCACTGACAATGATGAAACAGCCTACAGAGAGGAGGTGCACACTCTGACACACTGGTGTCAGGAGCACAACCTCTCCCTCAGTGTCAGTAAGACAAAGGAGCTTGTGGTGGACTTCAGGAGAAGAGATAGAGAACACAGTCCCATCACCATCAATGGAGCACCAGTGGAGAGAGTCAGCAGCTTCAAGTTCCTCGGTGTCCACATCACTGAGGAACTCACATGGTCCATCCACACTGAAGCCATTGTGAAGAAGGCTCATCAGCGCCTCTTGTTCCTGAGACGGCTGAGGAAGTTTGGAATGAACCGCCACATCCTCACACGGTTCTACACCAACACTGTAGAGAGCATCCTGACTGGCTGCATCTCCGCCTGGTACGGCAATAGCACCACCCACAACCACAAAGCCCTGCAAAGGGTGGTGCAAACTGCCAGACACATCATCGGAGGTGAGCTTCCCTCCCTCCAGGACATATATACCAGGCGGTGTGTGAAAAAAGCTCGGAGGATCATCAGAGACTCCAGCCACCCGAACCATGGGCTGTTCTCACTGCTACCATCAGGCAGGCGGTATTGCAGCATCAGGACCCGCACCAGCCGACTTCATGACAGCTTCTTCCCCCAAGCAATCAGACTTTTGAACTCTTGATCTCCCACGATAAAAATACATCTGCACTGCACTGTATTACTCTTATATCTCACACCGGACTGTCATAAATTATATTATTATTATATTATATTCTCTCTTAACAACACACTGGCAACTTACTATCAACCGACAGCCTGAATGTCAATACAGTACAATACAACCTACTGTACATTTTATATATACTATATATACTTTTTTATTGTATAATGTGTATTCTAAATTGTGTGTATTGTATACTGTACATTGTATGTTATTATTTGTATATTGTGTTATGTGTAATTATGTGTATATTAGATTTTAAATTGTGTTGTGTTAATCTGAAGTTTATTGTAAATTGGTATATGTCTCATCAATGTCACGACTGCTATGTTGCTCGGAACTGCACCCAAGAATTTCACACACTATTGCACTTGTGTATATGGTTGTGTGACAATAAAAATGATTTAATTTGATTTGATATGATAAACAATGGGGAAGCGCGTAATCGCACTGCCAACAAGATGAGCCATAATAGCAAATGTAACCGTGATTATTTTTAAACATAATATGATATTATCCATGGTTATACACTATATGGCTAAAAGTTTGTGGACACCCCTTTCTAATTAACGAATGTGGTTACTCCATTAAATCCAGTAAAGAAAAACATTAATGGTTCTTTATGTAATGGCTTGGGCTTTGTGTGCTTCCAAATTTGTGGCAACTGTTTGGGGATAGCCCTTTTCTGTTCCATTATGACAATACCCCTGTGAACAAAGTGAGGTCCATAAAGAAATGGTTTACTGTGTCTGGTGTGGAAGAAATTGACTGGCCTGCACAAAGCCCAGACCTGAACCCAAATTATCACTTTTGGGGTGAACTGGAACAGCAACTGTAAGTCAGGCCCCATCGACCAACATCAGTTCCTGACCTCACTGATAGCCTTGTGTCTGAATGAGAGCAAATCCCTGCAGCCATGTTACTACATACAGTATAGTGGAAAGCCTTCCCAAAAGAGTGGAAGCTGTTATTACAGCAAAGAGGGAAATTGATGCCTAAGGTTTTGAAATCAAAAGTTCATCAAGCACATATGGTGTCCACAAACTTTTGGCCATATAGTGTATATGAGAGAAATTAAGACAAACCTCTGATCCTTTCTGCTGATGTCAGCCTCTATTTGCTTGAAGTGTGGAGCACTTGCTCACTGACCATGTGAATAAACCACACCCCACCTTGTGGTATTCCTGTAAAATGAGACTGCCATCTAGTGGTAGCTTCTTTGCTCACACAAAGTTACGTGTGGATAGTGCAAGGCAAAACCAGCGGCAAGAAAGTCTCAAATTCAAATGAATCAAAGGGAATCAACACAAATAGATGTCAATGAATGTGTTTGTATCTCTTGTTCCACAAATGCACATTCAATGCTTCACAAGAACATGTGTTTGTGTTTGTACAAAAAGGAACACTTTCACAGATACAAGTTGAAATGCATTTTTTTGATGGTTGAAATACACATTTAAGTTTTTTTCAAATTAATGGGTAGATATGCACACATTTATGAATAAATGTAGGACTTATCAATTGGTAGTCATTTGTGTGTGATTCGGTCATGGTAAAAACAGTGAAACAAAAGTCTCAAAATTCAAATGAATCAAACAGGTTCAACACAAATAGACATCAATGAATGCATGCGTGTCACTTGATCCACAAATGTACATTCAATACTTCACAAGACCATTTTGTGTTTGATTTGGAACATCTTATGTTGGTTGCACACACAAATTGTGATACATTTATACAAAAGGGAACATTTGTGTTCACAAATATGTCTCTATTTGTACAAATCCCAGCACATTCATTTAATTTTGAATTTCGCAGACACAAGTTAAAAGGCATATAGTACATTTAGATTGTAAGATACATTTGCAACATTTATCAAATTGAAGTATGCACGCATTTGTTAATCATTTTGAGTCTAATTCCATCCCATACAGCAACCACAAAATACTGTCACCAAGAGGCAAAAATGCAGTGTTTCTTGTCTTTTCAAACATATTATTACTGCTATTAAAGGTGCACTCAGTAATATTTTTCCCATGTCGTCTTGGACTTAAGAGCGTTGATGCAAAATCATTTAAATGCAAAAGTTTTCAGTAACCAATGCCATTAAACTGATCAAAGAAATTCACTATTCATATTCAGCAATGATTGATTAATCCATGTGTAAAAGCATCTAATAACAAGGCAGTTACTGATATTAAGCAAGTAGTATTCGGCTGGTCATGTGATCGTAACATGGCAGCCCCCATGTGGGGACCCACTCCATGTAAAATATATCAGCATTTAAGGTTACTGATATGACTGGAGTCTTCATCTCATGTGAGTGCTCATGATTTTATACACATGTTTCAAAATTACAATTTATTTCTTAAGGAGTTCAACTTTTTTAAATGAGGGACAAAATACTGAGTGCACCTTTAAAATATTATTTATTTATTTAACGAGATGGTGCTCACGGTCAGATAATGCTTTCAAGATTGGACTACAAACAAATTGTAATTTCGCAAATAAATACATGGTCAACAATTGAAAACAGTACATTTTAAAAAGTATTTGTTCAGGAAACATGCAGGATATCTAAGTGAATACTTTAAATGGGCCATCACATGAGGAATACATTTTTTCTTGATCTTTTAACATATAAGTGGTCATTGTAAAAACATACTGTAAGTTTCAGAACTAAAAACTCACTGCAAAAAGAGCATTTGTTGAAATCATGCTGCCAAAACGACTCGTTCATTACTTCCTCCACATTTTGATGTCACACTGTGGTACACACTTGCATCTGATCGCATCCACAACAACACATCAGTGCCTACTTTACCTTATCACTTCTGTAGCCTGCCCAGTACTGTTGAGCAGTGAGATGTTAATGAGAGAGCAGATCAGTCAAAAGCAGAGCCAATCATAACAGTGGGCGTTTACTGTCAAGCCTTAAAGGAGAAGCAGCACCAAAATGAAGTGTTGCTGACAAAGGGTCAGAATGAGGGTGGAAAATCTTATTTTTACAAATTAACAGCATGATTGTTTTTGTGAAAAAAAAAAACAACAAAAAAAACTTAAGATTATAAGTGAACCTCAAGGAACATATTAAAATAATAAAAAAGTTATGTCATGACCCCTTTAAGCAGGTTCTATCATCTTTACAAAAAATATTGTGGCAGTAACATGGTACAGTGATGATAACAGAAGGTATAACATGGTATTTTGGTATTTAATATATTTCATATCATATTTATATGGAACTCCAAGATACTTTAAAGAATACCGTCTGTGATGCTATACATATATACAGGTGCATCTCAATAAATTAGAATGGCGTGGAAAAGTTAATTTATTTCAGTAATTCATCTCAGATTGTGAAACTCGTGTATTAAATAAATTCAATGCACACAGACTGAAGTAGTTTAAGTCTTTGGTTCTTTTAATTGTGATGATTTTGGCTCACATTTAACAAAAACCCACCAATTCACTATCTCAACAAATTAGAATACATCATAAGACCAATAAAAAAAACATTTTTAGTGAATTGTTGGCCTTCTGGAAAGTATGTTCATTTACTGTATATGTACTCAATACTTGGTAGGGGCTCCTTTTGCTTTAATTACTGCCTCAATTCGGCGTGGCATGGAGGTGATCAGTTTGTGGAACTGCTGAGGTGGTATGGAAGCCCAGGTTTCTTTGACAGTGGCCTTCAGCTCATCTGCATTTTTTGGTCTCTTGTTTCTCATTTTCCTCTTGACAATACCCCATAGATTCTCTATGGGGTTCAGGTCTGGTGAGTTTGTTGGCCAGTCAAGCACACCAACACCATGGTCATTTAACCAACTTTTGGTGCTTTTGGCAGTGTGGGCAGGTGCCAAATCCTGCTGGAAAATGAAATCAGCATCTTTCAGCAGAAGGAAGCATGAAGTGCTCCAAAATTTCTTGGTAAACGAGTGCAGTGACTTTGGTTTTCAAAAAACACAATGGACCAACACCAGCAGATGACATTGAACCCCAAATCATCACAGACTGTGGAAACTTAACACTGGACTTCAAGCAACTTGGGCTATGAGCTTCTCCACCCTTCCTCCAGACTCTAGGACCTTGGTTTCCAAATGAAATACAAAACTTGCTCTCATCTGAAAAGAGGACTTTGGACCACTGGGCAACAGTCCAGTTCTTCTTCTCCTTAGCCCAGGTAAGACGCCTCTGACGTTGTCTGAGGTTCAGGAGTGGCTTAACAAGAGGAATACGACAACTGTAGCCAAATTCCTTGACACGTCTGTGTGTGGTGGCTCTTGATGCCTTGACCCCAGCCTCAGTCCATTCCTTGTGAAGTTCACCCAAATTCTTGAATCGATTTTGCTTGACAATCCTCATAAGGCTGCAGTTCTCTCGGTTGGTTGTGCATCTTTTTCTTCCACACTTTTTCCTTCCACTCAACTTTCTGTTAACATGCTTGGATACAGCACTCTGTGAACAGCCAGCTTCTTTGGCAATGAATGTTTGTGGCTTACCCTCCTTGTGAAGGGTGTCAATGATTATCTTCTGGACAACTGTCAGATCAGCAGTCTTCCCCATAATTGTGTAGCCTAGTGAACCAAACTGAGAGACCATTTTGAAGGCTCAGGAAACTTTGCAGGTGTTTTGAGTTGATTAGCTGATTGGCATGTCACCATATTCTAATTTTTTGAGATAGTGAATTGGTGGGTTTTTGTTAATTGTGAGCCAAAATCATCACAATTAAAAGAACCAAAGACTTAAACTACTTCAGTCTGTGTGCATTGAATTTATTTAATACACGAGTTTCACAATCTGAGTTGAATTACTGAAATAAATGAACTTTTCCACGACATTCTAATTTATTGAGATGCACCTGTATACATATACCCAAAAACTTGGGACACTATTGTTTGTATAGCTGCTGTTAGAATAAAAGCTTATGTCTTGTTTATGACAAAGTCATAAATTTTTTGCTTTTAGTGCAGTATATACACCACATTTTATACCTAAAACAGCTTCAAATTTTCAAAACTTTATTTATTACAAATTCATGAATAAATGTAATTATAACAACTGTATAATGATACCAATAAAAGCTAACTGCTAATGCAGTTAGCAGCAATGACATACAGCCTTGAAAATGACTTTTGCTAATTCTAATTTCCCATCTAATTCTCTTGTTAGATTTGTATCACACATCACAAAGACAAATTTTGAGATGCAGTTCTCTCCACTGGAGCAAAATTGTTGTATTCACTGTATGCAATGTCACAATTTTAAAAGCTGGGTACTGATCATAGCAGTGACTGTCTTCAGAAAATGTAAATAGTTTTTGTGTTCTCAGTGTTTCCTGTTTGATAAACCAAATGAAAGAACATTTTTTTAATCATTTGAAGAATTTAATAAAAACACAATTGATGGGCACATTGAACAGTCCAGCACAACTGTAGTATGGAAAACTTTCAGGGCATACCAAAGGTATACATATAAACCTCTGGCACCCATTCGTTTATAATCCAACATCTTAATTTAAACTTCTTCAGTGAATATATTTTCACACATAAACCACACAATAAAATCACTTTAATAATACACACAAAGTATGCAAGTCCTTGGAGGTAAAGCAGTGAAGACCATTCAGTACACCGCACCACTACGGAGTTCCTGAGAGCAGTCCCATTAACGTACGCACCAAGACATGGTACTATCGAGTTGCCTTCCACTTTAACATAGTACTTTATAGTCCAAACTCAACATGTCTTTTTGTAGGTCTTAGGCCTGGGTGCCTCTTTCCTGTCGCCGTTGTTTGTAAGCATTGTAAATATCAAGAAACATGTTCCGGCAAGAAATGCGGGCCTTTAGCTTGGAACATATGAGGAATGAGCCAGCCATTTTGCGGTGTAAAGAGTAAGACTCCTCTGGAGGGGGGGTAAGACGGTGTTGAAGCATAACGGGGATCAGGCTCTGGATGCGCTGTGTTGTACTCTGAGTGCCAAAGTCAAACGCATCGGCTGAAGCAAATGCTTCGCCAAGGATCATAACCGCCTCCACATGTGCATCTTCGAATGCCTGAAAAGAATATAACGCTTGTTAAAAGGGAACAGTGATGAAGAAAATAAGTTTTGATTCTGGAGGGAAATCACAAATAGTGGATAGAAAGTATGCAGACAGAAAAACTGTGGGGGATAAATATTATACAGTACACCATGCAAAGCCTCAAACCTTGGCTTCAAAACCAGTAAGGAACTTCAGGTCCTTAGATTTCTGCAGGACAGTAGCTCTGTCTCCAACTGAGGCTGCATGAACCACCTTGAATGACAAAAAAACACATTTCATTACACTGTTTTATTTACATTTACAGAAACAGAAATTTGTCCAACAAAAGTCAACAAAATCTGCAGTATCGCACTGCCAAGTTTCTAGAGTAGTATAGAAGCTAGCACAGAAGAAAGAGACAGACAAAGAAAGTTTTATTTTTATTAAATAAATAATAGATAGGAAGTGCCATTAGTGACGGAAGAGAGTCCACACCTGAAGTTTATGGTTCCATCCAGAATTTTACTAAACTATCTATATACAGTGCTGTGACAATGTATTTGCCCCCATCCTGATTTCTTCTATTTCTGTGTATTTTTCATACTAAATTGTTTAGATCTTCAAACGAGATATAATATAAAACAAAGGCAACTTGAGTAAACACAAAATATTTTATATATATATATATATATATATATATATATATTTATTTATTTTATTTTTTATTGAAGCAAAAAAGTTATTCAACACCTATATCACCCATATGAAAAACGAACTGCCCCCTTAAACTTAATAGCTGGTTGTACCACCTTTAGCAGCAACAACTGCAACCAAACGCTTCCAATAACTGGAGATCAGTCTTTCACAACACTGTGGTGGAATTTTGGCAGAACTGCTTTAGTTCAGCCACACTGGAGAGTTTGAGCATTAACTGCCCGTTTAAGGTCCTGCCACAGCATCTCAATCGGGTTCATGTCAGGACAAGGCCACTCCAAAACTTTAATTTTGCTTCTTTTGAGCCATTCAGAGGTGAACTTACTCCTATGCTTTGGATCATTGTCTTGCTGCATAATCCAGTTGCGCTTGAGCTTCAACTCACGGACTGATGACCAGATGTTCTCCTTTAGGATTTTCTGGTAGAGAGTAGGATTCATGTTTCCCTCAATTATTGCCAGTTGTCCTGGCACTGAAGCAGCAAAGCATTCCCACACCTTCACACTACCACCACCATGCTTGACCGCAGGTATGATGTTTTTTTTTTTTATTCTGTGTTTGATTTACACCAGCTGTAACAGGACCCCAGTCTTCCAAACAGTTCCAATTTCGACTCATCAGTCCACAGAACATTCTCACAAAGAGTTTGAGGATCATCAAGGTGTTTTTGCAAAATTCAGACGAGCCTTAATGTTCTTCTGGGTAAGCAGTGGTTTTCCCCTCACCACTCTTCCATGGATGGCATTTTTGACCAGTGTCTTTCTGATAGTGGGGTCATGAACAGTGACCTTTATTGATGAGAGAGAGAGGCCTGCAGTTCCATAGATGTTGTCCTTGGCTTTTTTGTGACTTCCTGGATAAGTCGTCGCTGTGCTCTTGAGAAAATTTTTGGAAGGTCGGCCACTTCTGGGAAGGTTCTCTACTGTGCCAAGTTTTCTCCATTTGGAGATAATGGCTCTCACTGTGGTTATTTGGAGTCCCAGAGTGTTTGAAATAGCTTTGTAACCCTTCCCAGGCTGATGTATTTCAATCACCTTTTTCCTCATCATATCTGGAACTTCTTTCGACCTTGGCATAGTGTGCTACTGGGTGAGACCTTTTAGCCAATGTTTTGATTGAACAGGGCTGGCAGTAATCAGGCCTGGGTGTGCTTCATAGATTTGGGGATTTAGTAACTAAGGGGGCAAATACTTTTTCAAACAGGCCCAGTTGGTACTGGATAACTTTTTTGCTTCAATAAATAACATTATCATTTAAAAAGTGCATTTTGTGTTTACTCAGACTGCCTTTGTTTTATTTTAGATTTTATTTGAATTTTTGAAGCAATTTAGTATGAGATATACACATAAACAGAAGAAATCAGAAAAAAACTTTCACAGCACTGTAGTTATACTGTACCCATATACCCATATACTGTATTTGCCAATCAAATTTTCCTTTACAGATAGGAATAGAGAGTATAACATAAATAGCAAAACTCTAAAGGCTATTTTTCTCCTTTTCTCTCTTTACTACCCACTACTATAAGGTATAATGCAAAAACAAATATTACGCACCTCTATATAGTCATCTGTGAATGACTCTGGATAATCTCGACAGGCTCCAAAGTCCAACAGAAATATCTGGTATAATGAAGAACAAATGACAAAGGTGTGTAATTTGTCTGGATCCACCAGACTACAGGTATTTATACCTGGGTTCAAATAAACACTCCGATAAGGAAAGGTGAAAAAATCTGTTCAAATACATCAGAATCTACATTTTCAACACACAAAAGAATAATAAGATTCACGTATTTCAATTTCATAACAAAATTCCATCACACTCAATTGAGTAATCTTATAAAATAAAATACATTTAATTTTGTTAAACATTACAAAATTCAATTTGACAGAATTTTGCTACAAAATTGAAATGTGTACATCTTAATAAAAGGCAAAAATATTTTGAGTGAAACGTCTGTTATCATTGGCTTGGTGGTTGCTCACCTTGTTCTGTTCACTATTATAGAAGAAGTTGGCCCAGTTAGGATCTGTCTGCATGAAACGGAACTCAAACAGCTCTCTCAGGCACAACTGCAGGATGTTATAACATATCTAAAGAATGAAGGGGAGGAAGAACAAATTATTGAGAATTGTAATTGTCCTGTAATCAAAATGAAAGATAAATAAATGCCTATACACTTCCAAGCCAGGAAAAATACTATAGAGAGTGGCCCAAAAAAAAAAAAAACCGGAGCCACTGTGTTTGATTGCTCATATCTTAAAAATGCATAAAGGCGTTTCCCTGATTTTTGGCATATTTCTACGACTTTTTGTAAACAAAATGACATCTCTGTGACGTCATTGTGAGCAACAACTTGCTACAAATAAATAAATAAGTAAATTGTTTGTATTGAATGGACCTAAAGAGTTGAAATATTCTTCTAAAAATCTTTGTGTTCTGCAAAAAATTAATTAATTAATTTTATTTATCACACATTATACATTTGCACATATACAGTGAAATTCTTTTTTTCACATATCCCAGCTAAGCTGGGGTCAGCCATGTTATGGCGCCCCTGGAGCAGATAGGGTCAAGGGCCTTGCTCAAGGGCCCAACAGTGTCATCTTGGTGGTGCTGGGCTTGAACCCCTGACCTTCTGATCAGTAACCCAGAGCCTTAACCGCTGAGCCACCACTGCCCCCAAATATGAATCAGATGTGAAATTAGCAAGTCAAACACATCTGGGATGGCATAAGGGTAAGTAAATGATGAGAGAGTTTTCATTTTTGGGTGAACTATCCCTTTAATAAGTCAACTATTAGGTACCACAGTAAGCCAACCACAAAATAATGAGATGTGTATATATAAAAGTAATTTTTCACATTCTAGGTGCAAAATAACTACACAAAACGGTCATGGATTGAACAAACATAACACAAACATGTCTAGCACTTGACTGTTCAACCCACCTCATTTCTAGTTTCCTCATCCAAATCAACACAGCGGTCCAATGGAACTCCATTAACTAGTTCCATGGAAATCACCCGACGACACGACAGCTCATCAAAGACCTCAGGGACTTCAAACACTGGATCTCCTTTAAGCATGTTCCTATAAAAGACAATCAATACCTTATGGTGCACGATTCAAAAGTTAACAGGACAGTTCACCCAAAAATGAAAATGCTGTCATAATTTATGTTGTTTCAAACCCAAATGACCTTTTTTTTTCTGTGGTAAACAAAAGGAGACTTTAGATAGAATATTAACGTCTCTCACCATTCACTTTCATAACATGGAAAAAAAGGTGCAACAAAAGTGAATGAGGCTAACATTCGGTCTAACATCTCCTCTTGTGTAATGACACAAGGGTCAGTAAATGACAGAATTTTAATTTGGGGGAATTCTTTGCAATATCTTTTTTAATTTCAGTTTAATAAATTTTTAATATCAAAACATGCTGTCATTTACAGTATTTACATTTGAACAGTCAACCAATAAAACTGACTAGATTAAATTTGATACGTTCAAGTAACATACCAGTCAAAACTTTCACTAACTGCATGTACCTAAAGCGTTTTGCACACTCTGCCTCTCTCTTGTAGTCACACTCCCATGCAAGCTCCCTCTGCAGAACCTCGAGACTACTGTCAGCAAATAAACCTGTTAAAAAAAACAGAAAAAACAGCAACTACTGACATTCCAAATATCCCAATTAATGTGCATGATTGAAATAAATATGCATACTTATGCATTTTGTGCTTTTTAAACTCCCATATCAAAATGCTCACCATCAGGTAGCATAACACTCATCTTCAGAACAGACATGAGATTGTTGATGTCACTATGAATGCTTTCAGCAACACCAGGATACTATGAGAGACAATAACCAAAAAAGACTAAATAATTGTCATTTTGTTGAAACACATCAAAAAGACATTAATTAGCCACTGGCAAAGCAGGTGCCTGCCACCTGATCCTGAACCAAGATTTTATTAACATTAAATAATCTCTTCCTTAATTAAAAAGATCACTTGAATACCTGTATCTTCATAGCAATTTCCCTTCCATCCAGCAGAACTCCATGATGCACTTGGCCAATGGAGGCAGCAGCAAAAGGCTTCTCCTCAAATGATGAGAGCTTCTCATTCCATCCAGATCCTAACTCCTCCTCAAGGACTTTCTGCACAAGAGCCATCAAGACAGATATCATCCACTGAGATATCAAAGTGAACACCATCTGGTAACTTCCAGTTATAGTGTGGCTGTCTGACAATTTAGCAGCTGTATGCAGCACACTGGTGCCCCATTGTGGCTCAAAGACGAAACAGTCCATGATCATTTCTCTCTTTTATCTTTCAAGCTCATTGCAGAATGGCTCTTATAAAAATTGAAATAGCTTGTTAGCAAAAGGAAACTTTCAGCATGGTGCTCATTTGTCAAGATAGTTAAGGCCATTTTATTAGTTCAGTAAATCAACATTTTAGTTACAGTTTGCTAAAAAATCAAGTAAGAAAATGCTCTTCATAGACAATCAGTGTTAATCTTGTCAACGAAATTAGTGACAAATGTTCGCTGATTAAGTTTTTTTTTTTTGTCAAAGATAACGAGAACAAGAAAATAAATATGCATCATGACAATAATGAAAAGGTTTTAATTAAAACGAACAGTTGCCAAAATTATGACGAGTAAAAATAATACTGCAAGATATTAACAATGCACTAACACTCTCTTTCTTTCTTTAATTTATAAGAAAGAAAAATCAAGAAACAAATTATTCAAATAATCCAGTTGAATGCCTGTACAATGGACTTTACTACAGGGTTAATTACCTAATTCAAACACAACAGATTGCAGATTTAAGTTGCAATTTTATGTTTATGTTGTAGATGTAGCTGATTAATCTCATTTATGGGTTGTGTTTGAATTAGGTAATTAACCCTGTAGTAAAGTCCATTGTACAGGCATTCAACTGGATTATTTGAATAATTTGTTTCTTGATTTTTCTTTCTTATAAATTAAAGAAAGAAAGAGAGTGTTAGTGCATTGTTAATATCTTGCAGTATTATTTTTACTCGTCATAATTTTGGCAACTGTTCGTTTTAATTAAAACCTTTTCATTATTGTCATGATGCATATTTATTTTCTTGTTCTCGTTATCTTTGACAAAAAAAAAAAACTTAATCAGCGAACATTTGTCACTAATTTCGTTGACAAGATTAACACTGATTGTTGTCTATGAAGAGCATTTTCTTACTTGATTTTTTAGCAAACTGTAACTAAAATGTTGATTTACTGAACTAATAAAATGGCCTTAACTATCTTGACAAATGAGCACCATGCTGAAAGTTTCCTTTGACATTGACAATGAAGCGAATGAACAAGTGAGCTTGAACTAAGTTACGTGCTAGTCAGAATACGCAACTTGCATTATGAATACACCTTTTCCTTAAATACTCCCTACAAGTAACGGAGTATCCTAAACTGTCTAAATATGAGAAATTCACAGAGGAAGTTCTAAAAAGTAGCCAATACTTCAGTATATATTCATTACTACAATTTCAGGAGCTCGGGTTTTCAGGACAGTTTTCTCATGTTATTTAGACTTACATAATAATCTTTCATGTTTGAAACATGTTTAAATAATTGTAGGTAGTTTATACAATTTCAAAATATTTGAGTATTTAGTTAAAGTTTGGTCTGTTACAGTTTGATACATGTTTTTGACTGTGACGAGGAGGAGGGCGTGGCCGGGCCGTGATGGAGCACGGCCGGCGCTGAATCAGCTGATCAGCGGGAGAGCAAGATAAGGGGCAGCTGGAGATGCCGGTTTGAGAGAGACGCACACGGCCGCATTGCATGTGTTTGTTTATGTTTGTTTTGAGTTCATTTATATCATAGTTTATGTTGACTGTTCAGCCGGTTCCCGCCTCATCCTTGCCCATCCTTTATCTGTTTCATTGACATTTTGCACATTATTGTGAACTAAATATGTTATTTTTGTCAACTAAAATGATATGCCATTTTAGTCAGAATAAAACAGATTAAAATGAATGAATATGACATGATGAAATATTGACTAAATTTAAAAGGTCAAAAGACAAACATTATGACTTAAGTAAAAAGAAGCAAGCATAGTAACTTACATGCATTTGCCAGGCTGGCATGAAGTCTGCACTTTGTCGAACCCTCTCAAATATTTTCTGCAGTTGTGGGCTAATGAAGCTATTATCTATAATGGACATAAGACACATTACGTAATTAGCAACATTACAGATTTTCCTACTCAATCTTTTGCCTTAAAAATACTCTAAATAATAGTGTGTGTCACATACAAAAAGTCAGGGAACATCTGGTTAGCCCTGAATGAATTATTATTAAAAAAAAAATTGAATTCTGTACCCTGAATACTTAGCATCTGTCCAATCTTGAGAGCCGCTCCTCTAACCTTACACAAGGTGTTCACTATTCTCTCTGCATTGGCCTCAGACAGGAGGGGAGAGTCTAAAAGAGCCCCCATATCTGAAAGAGAAAAAGAGCAGAACTTTGACTAACAGAGTATGCTCAGAGAGAGAATGGCCTAATAGCTATTCATTTTGGGTACGACAAAAAGTGGGTTCAGATGTACCACACATTACCTGAGCGTTTTCCTCCAAAAGACTGTTTTGCCACTTCAGCAATGGCTCCAATGCCAAGTCCAACAGCTAATCCTACAAAAGAATACAGCAGTGTTATTACAGTTATGGAAATTCAAAACATTATTATGTTGTACAGCAGCAGTCCTAAAACATTTGCAGTAAAGAGAAACGATGCAATTCAAAAACTGACCTAAAATTGAAGCTGAAAATCACTGACCTCCAAAACTGACAAGTCGACTAATCCGTGTAGCGGGAACCTTCTGTTCTTTGGCTCTCTCGCTAAGCTGCAAAAAATCAATATCATACTCATCATGAAAATGAAAAAGAACTGCTAAGATTCTATTTCCACAGGAGGCCTTAGAGGACAGGTAGGGAATTTATTTTCCGAAACAGGTTTGCACTCTCTCACAAAATGTTTTACATTCCCTTGAAATAAGTTTTACGTTCCCTCGCAATACCTTTATTCATACTTTACTAAAATTAACCATGGTTTTCCTACAGTAACCATAGTTGAACTATGGTTAAAATAATAAAACCAAAGTAATAATACAGGAACCAAAACTATGTTAGAAAATAAAAATAATTAATTCATCATTACAGTGCATCCGGAAAGTATTCACAGCGCTTCACTTTTTCCACATTTTGTTATGTTACAGCCATATTCCAAAATGAATTAAATTCATTAAATTCATTTAAAAAAAATGAAAAAAAAATGAAAAAAAAAAAAAAAAATCACATGTACATAAGTATTCACAGCCTTTGCTCAATACTTTGTTGAAGCACCTTTGGCACGAATTACAGCCTCAAGTCTTTTTGAGTATGATGCTACAAGCTTGGCACACCTATTTTTGGGCAGTTTCTCCCATTCTTCTTTGCAGGACCTCTCAAGCTCCATCAGGTTGGATGGGGAGCGTCGGTGCACAGACATTTTCAGATCTCTCCAGAGATGTTCAATCGGGTTCAAGTCTGGGCTCTGAGTGTGCCACTCAAGGACATTCACAGAGCTGTCCCAGAGCCACTCCTTTGTTATCTTGGCTGTGTGCTTAGGGTCGTTGTCCTGTTGGAAGATGAATCTTTGCCTCATTCTGAGGTCCAGAGCGCTCTGGAGCAGGTTTTCATCAAGGATGTCTCTGTACATTGCTGCATTCATCTTTCCCTCGATCCTGACAAGTCTCCCAGTTCCTGCCGCTGAAAAACATCCCCACAGCATGTTGCTGCCACCACCATGCTTCACTGTTGGGATGGTATTGGCCAGGTGATGAGCGGTGCCTGGTTTCCTCCAGACATGACGCTTGCCATTCAGGCCAAAGAGTTCAATCTTTGTTTCATCAGACCAGAGAATTTTGTTTCACATGGTCTGAGAGTCCTTCAGGTGCCTTTTGGCAAACTCCAGGTGGGCTGTCATGTGCCTTTTACTGAGGAGTGGCTTCCGTCTGGCCACTCTACCATACAGGCCTGATTTGTAGAGTGCTGCAGAGATGGTTGTTCTTCTGGAAGTTTCTCCTCTCTCCACAGAGAAACGCTGGAGCTCTGTCAGAGTGACCATCGGGTTCTTGGTCACCTCCCTGACTAAGGCCCTTCTCCCCCGATTGCTCAGTTTGGCCGGGTGGCCAGCTCTAGGAAGAGTCCTGGTGGTTCCAAACTTCTTCCATTTACGGATGATGGAGGCCACTGTGCTCATTGGGACCTTCAATGCTGCAGAAATGTTTCTGTACCCTTCCCCAGATCTGTGCCTCAATACAATCCTGTCTCGGAGGTCTACAGACAATTCCTTGGACTTCATGGCTTGGTTTGTGCTCTGACATGCACTGTTAACTGTGGGACCTTATATAGACAGGTGTGTGCCTTTCCAAATCATGTCCAATCAACTGAATTTACCACAGGTGGACTCCAATCAAGTTGTAGAAACATCTCAAGGATGATCAGTGGAAACAGGATGCACCTGAGCTCAATTTTGAGTGTCATGTCAAAGGCTGTGAATACTTATGTACATGTTGAATACTTATGTACATGTGTACATGTGATTTTTTTCGTTTTTTATTTTTAATAAATTTGCAAAGATTTCAAACAAACTTCCTTCACATTGTCATTATGGGGTATTGTTTGTAGAATTTTGAGGAAAATAATGAATTTAATCCATTTTGAAAATAAGGCTGTAACATAACAAAATGTGGAAAAAGTGAAGCGCTGTGAATACTTTCCGGATGCACTGTATATACATATATATATATATATATATATATATATATATTAAATGGTTAGTTTTATTGAAGTACTAGTATAGTGCTTGTCTTTATTCTTTGTATGCCTTTTATAATAACATGCTTGTCTTTTGTCATAAAACACCTTAAGGAGCTACATTTAAAGGCACTATAAAAAAAAATATATAATGTTTATTATTATTATTATATTATTATTTAATAATTTATTATTATTATAGTTTATTATTATTATACACCATTGTTAATTTGTGGTTTTTAAAACCATCGTTCTTACCACAACATTTCTTTTACATGGTTACTGTAGGTTTACTATAGTGAAAACATAGTTCATGTACCACAAATTAGCCATGGTGTTACTATCATAATACTGAAGTTACCATGTGTTTTAGGCAGAATGATTACGAATTTTTTTTACCATAGATTTGGTTTAACTCTATGATTACTATGCTTTTACTACAATATCATGGTTAAAGTTTGGTTACTGTAGTAAAACCATGGTTAATTTTCATACGGGATGGATAAAGGCGTTGCGAGGGAATGCAAAACTTATTGCGAGGGAATAGGGCTGGGTACTGATACAGATTTCCCAATTCGATTCGATTCTGATTAACATGCTCTCGATTCGATTCCGATTTTGATTAAATTAAATTCAATATCGATTTATATGGGTATATTTCAGTTATAATGTCCCTTTTGTTTACATATGAAAGAAATTATGTCCTAGCTAATGCTGTTAGTTATGCAGGGGACTCTCTACCTAGGTACATTACAAAAATATTTTATTTTACTAATAATGTTTTATTCGTTTTTCATATTAGTTTTTGTTACATGTTTATTGCTTAAATTGCTAAATTTTTACTATTTACAAGTATTTACACTGATTTGTTGGACATGTTATAGAAACCGGTACTGTCTCTTTAAGAAAACCGGCATTTCTGTAAAGAGTACCTGTAAATGAGCGCATGTTAACGAGAGAGACTCGAACGGCTTTTTCTCATCTATTCTATGCAAGATTAGAATTAAATGTTTATTTTTTATTGTTTTTGATCAACAACTGACTGTAGAGAACAGAAAGGTTATTAAAAGAGACAGTATTCAATGACAAATTGGTTGCATGGATCTCGTCTTGGACACACATTACACAAAACAACTTTTACTCTCAACACGCAGCGAAGGGATCTTGCTGCTTAAGACTTCACCACTAAACTACACCATCACCTGTGAGTGAAATCTGAACATTTACCAGCTAATTGCCACATATATACATTTTTGTCACATAGCATGAATTTTGGTTGCAAACGCGAGTGATTTCCTATCATTGTAGTGGAGGATTGCGCATAGGTTAAAAGATTGATCTTGGGATTTAAGAATGGATATCAAGATCGTTCAAATGAAGATCGCGATGAATTGGAAAATAGATATTTTTACCCAACATCTTATTAATCGTTATTTATGTAATTCTTTTATGTTAAAATATTTACTCATTTTCTGGTTTAATATGTAGAAAAGCAGATTAACAGTTATACAAATTAAATCGACAAATACATTTCATAATGCCAGTAGAGATTTTTCTGAACATATATTATCTGTCAAAATTGCTATAATACACAAACAAAATTATCTGTTGAAGTAAGTCTCTCTATCATTAACATACTTTAATTCACCTCACCTTCTGTCGAACAGGTCTGGCAATGATCTGTTTCGCCTCCCTTGCCTTTTTAATGTCCTCGGGACTTAGCCTTGCCACCACAGAATCATGAACAAGCCTATTGTTGTGAAAAGGGACTGATACATGCAAAAATCGAGTGCTTTGACCAGGCCATCCTGCTCTTTTAACCGTGCCATTAGATGCACCAGCAGGCGTCTCTGACATCCCTGCAACATTATTGCCATCAGTGCTGGAAATGTCTGGGGGAAGTTCAGAGCCCACTGCCCACTTTGCTGCTTCATCCGATTCCATCTCCTCCCATTTCTCAATGTCAGGAAACTCCTCAGTCTTGGGTATCTGATAATGTCAATTCAAATAAAACATAATTAGTAAAGTAAATACACTACATGGCCAACACAAAGGGGACACCCCTTTCTTTTTTGTGATTAACATTTTATTAATTTTCAAAACAAAGAAAAACAAAACATATATACAGTGAATCGACATTAACACCCACTACTTCCCCTCCCCAATCAAGAACCCCACCCCAAACGAACATCCCAGTGGTCTTACATAAGTACACACATTTACAGAGAATAAAATAATAAATAAATATATACATGTGTATATATATATATATATATATATATATATATACACACACACACACACACACACACACACACATACATAAACATACACACACACATATATATATATATACACACACACACACATATATATATATATATATATATATACATATATATATATATATATATATATATATATATATATATATATATATATATATATATATACACACACACACACACACATACACACACACACACACATACATACACCTATAATAAACATACAACTCTAAACTATACCTCTCTCTCCACAGACCCACTGCGAGAACCCCCCAAAAATGTCAAATATCTACCCCATTTCCCAATAAAAGAATCCCATATCCCCAGCCTTCTACATGATACCTCTTCGAAGGCTGACACCCTTCCCATCTCTTCGCACCACTCCTGAATTGAGGGTGCTCCCACCGACTTCCAACCCCTTAAAACAATCTGCCTGCCTAGCATCGTACTAGTGAGGATCCAATTGTTTATGTATTTATCACCTACGTCAATGACCGCCCCATCACCCAAAACACAGAGTCTGGGGCAAAACGAAATCCGAATGCCCAACACGTCACACAGAACACTCTATACCTTCAACCAAAATTCCTGAATCTCAGCGCACCACCAAAAAACATGGGCCATGTCTCCTTCCTCTGATTGGCATCGCCAGCAGGTGGGTGTGTCTTTAAGACCAAGCCTATACAATTTAGAGGGGGTCCAATAGAACCGATGTAAAATCTTGAATTGTATAAGGCGCACCCTTGCATCTCTCGATGCAGTTTTTATGTTTTTTAAAATCCTAGCCCATTCTCTCTCCTCCAATTCCAGTTTAAATCTTTCTCCCATAATCTCTTGAGAGTGGTTGAGACTCCGTCCCCCAGACTCTGAATTAATAAGGAGTAATACACTGATGCCTCATGGCCCTTTCCAAAAGCAGAAATCACCACTCCTAGAGTATCTGCTGCTTTAGGGGGGTGTATGCTACTCCCAAAAATAGTACAGAGCAAATGGCGTAATTGAATATACCTAAAAAACTGAGATCTGGGGATCCTAAAATATTGAACCAGATTTTCAAAGGATCTCATCACACCGCTCTCGTAAAGATCACAGAGTGAATTAACCCCCCTCGCAATCCACTCTGACCAACAAAAAGGGGACTTATTAATGCATAGTTTGGGGTTTAGCCATAGGCTCGAGGCAACATTTAGATAAATATCTGAATTAAACACTCTGGACACTTTTGTCCATACTGAGTGTAAATGTGAAATAATGGGGTGTGATTTAACTTCTCTATTTAGTTTTATGGAAAGGCTGTGCAATGGCAAAATAGGGGCAAGGAGTTCTTGTTCAATGCAGAACCAGGGAGGGGCTCTTTCAGGTGGAAGCGACCAATGAGCCAAATGTCTGAGACCGAATGCATAATAATAAAACAAAATCTTGGGTAGGCCTAGCCCACCTTTGTCAATCGGCCTATGTAATTTATTGAAATGTAGTCTGGGGCACTTACCACTCCAAATGAAAGACTTCGCTATGCTATCAAATTGCTTGAAATAAGAGAGGGGGACATCTACAGGGAGAGACTGTAGCAAGTAGTTACATTTTGGAATACAGTTCATTTTAATAACATTAACCTTCCCAATCTTCGATAAATGTAATGAAGCCCACCTGCTCACATCGCTCGAAAACCTTTTTATTAAAGGGTCAAAATTAACTCGGACTAAATCAGACAAATTTGTTGGGAATAAAATGCCCAAATACTTAATGCCCTGTTTGGGCCACTAGAAGGCGCCTGGCTGGAAGGCCGTTACTGGACAGTATGCTGTCAAAGCCAAAGCTTCGGATTTAGACCAGTTGATTTTGTATCCTGAGAACTTGGAAAAGGAATTAATAATTCTGTGGAGGCAAGGCATAGATCTAGTAAGGTCGGAGACGAATAATAAAATATCATCTGCATAAAGCAGAAGCTTATGCGCCATACCTCCCTCCATCACCCCTGGAAAATTATCATCTTTTCTTATCGCGGCTGCTAATGGTTCCAGGGCAAGACAGAACAATAATGGGGAAAGAGGGCAACCCTGACGGGTGCCCCTATCCAGAGTAAAATAATATGAAATTAATCCATTTGTTTGTACTGCTGCTACAGGGTGTTTACAAAGTAACTTAATCCAACCAATAAACGTACTCCCGAACCCATATATTTCCAAAATCTTAAAAAGATAATCCCATTCTACCATATCAAATGCCTTTTCGGCGTCAAGTGAGATGGCAGCGACCGGAGTCTGATCATTCGCCACTGACCACATGATGTTGATGAGACACCTAATGTTGTCAGAAGAGCTGCAGCCCCGAATAAACCCCACCTGATCTATATGTATAAGAGATGTCATAACCTTACTTAATCGGTTAGCCAAAATTTTAGCCAGAATTTTTACATCTAGCTGGATCAGGGAAATTGGATGGTAACTTTTACACTCGTTTGGATCTTTGTCTTTTTTAAGAATCAGACTGATCCGGGCTTGTGTCATGGTTGGTGGAAGCTTTCCATTCTTTAATGATTCAGTATAAACTTCTAACAAAAGTGGAGCCAGTTCTGTAGCATAAGATCTAAAAAATTCAGCGGCAAAACCATCTGGCCCCGGAGCCTTACCAGTAGGTAGGGACTTGATTACCTCGTCAAGTTCCTCCAAGGTTATCTCAGAATCAAGAGAGTTTTTTTGCTCATTCGTCAGTTTAGAAAGATATAATGGTTCCACAAAGTTTCTAATATCTTCATCAGTAGACGAAGACGTGGAACTATAGAGATCAAGATAGAATTCTTTAAAAGCATTAAAGATTGAGAGCCACCAGCAAATTTCATCACCAGCAGATTTCACTGAGGGAATAGTAGAAAAAAACTCTCTCTGCTTAATATATCTAGCCAAAAGCTTCCCTGCTTTGTCCCCTGACTCAAAGTATGACTGTCTTGCCCTGAACAACCAAAACTCCACTTTCTGAGACAAAATAGTATTATATCTATATTTCAATCGGGTCAATTCTCTGAGGCCATCAGATGACATACAGCGCTTCAGCTCTGCCCCGGCACTTTTAATATTTCCTTCCAACTCCACAAGTTCTCGTGCTTTGGATTTTTTAATGAATGAGGCATACTGTATGATCCGACCCCTAAGAACTGCCTTAAGTGCCTACCAAGCCACGCCCACAGAGGATACTGAGGACCAGTTGGTCTCCATATAAACACTGATTTCAGTCT
Source organism: Myxocyprinus asiaticus (assembly GCF_019703515.2). Classification (NCBI taxonomy): domain Eukaryota; kingdom Metazoa; phylum Chordata; class Actinopteri; order Cypriniformes; family Catostomidae; genus Myxocyprinus; species Myxocyprinus asiaticus. The sequence goes on along the minus strand of NC_059382.1, from coordinate 25,860,178 downwards.
TTAACATTTGTTGGAAATCAGGATTTTGCAAAAGGGACACATTAAGGCGCCAACTATATGATTTCTTTTTCTCTGTATATGGCAACACCTTTAAACTCACCAGAGCATGATCTGAGACTAAGATATTTCCAATTGAGCAAACAACAACAGATGAAATGAGGGATTTGGATATAAAAAAAAAAATCTATTCTAGAATAAATCTTATGGACTGATGAAAAACCTTTGAAATCAACCTTTGCCCCTGAATTTCAGCTAAAACAATAATGACTCTTCCTAATTTATCCTTAATCTGTTTGAGACATTTGAATTGTAGATGTTTATTTACCAATATAATGACTCCCTTGCTCTTACTTGAGCCAGCACTAGAAAAAACATGTCCACCCCATATCTTCCCAAATTTTTCAGCTTCCTGCAGGGAGAGATGCGTTTCTTGAAGAAACACTATATCATATTTCTTACGTTTAAGAAAAGTAATAACCTTCCTTCTTTTTATGGGGTGCCCCAACCCATTCACATTCCATGTGGAGAGAGAAAGTACACTCATATTAACATTTGACATTTTGATATAGTAGAAAAAATAAATTGTGTCAAAAACAAAATTATACAGACCACATTCTCCATTAGTGAAACAATCAAACCCTGAACTTCCCCCGAACTTCCCCCGAACAAAACAAACATAAAAAAGAAAAACGTGCGCTTCAACCCCACGCACGACAGTGCCAACCGGCGACAATCCCTCTAAACTCAAAAGGTCCATGAACGCCCATGAGTCCCCATGACAACTTTGCCATCGGGTTACTCAATTTTGCCTTACAAATTTGTGAGGCACAATTACATAACAGAAAATACTTTGTAAAATAAGCCCAGTCAATAGGAAAAATGAACACAAAGAATGTGTAGATTCATTCACAGAACTGTCTCAAAGGTGTGATCTTCCACAAAACAAATTCTTGCTGATATAAAACTGTTCAGATTCCTCGGACAGACAAACGAATGTTCAGTGAGCCGGCTGTTATGAGTTCAATGGATGAAGTAATCATTCCATTGTCTCGTAAAAATACTCAACAAAACAAACCACAGCCAGCAGAAGGAATAAGCACAAAGAACGAACAGATTAATCCACAGCTGTTCCAAATGAGTGTTATTCAATAAAACAAGCTCCAGCCGCTAGGCGGAACCAACACAAAAAGAAACAAAACCGGCATCCCGGTTCCCCGGATGGTTGAGTCAATTCACTCAGAGGCCGCATAAAAGTATATACCATGATTACACAATCCGTCAACTCCATAAAAGACATCCTTTGTGTGAGCATGTAGATATTTTGCGGTCATCCGCAGTGTCCACCCCCAAACCGGCCTGGAACTTCAATGCAAAAGTAATCTTTCATCAATGCAAAAGTCTCTTCAAGGAAAAGTGTTACTCACAAAACAAGCTCCAGTCGCTTGGTGGAGCCAACGCAGTTTACTCAGCCAATGATTCAATAAAAGACATTGCCTGATTTGGAAATGTAAATACTTTGCGACCGACCTTCGTTTCTATTCTCAATTTGGCCGGGAACATCAGAGCAAACGAGATATTTTTCTGGAACCGATCGCGTTTCTCTCTTGTCGAGTTCGCAAAGTCCGGGAACAAGAAAATATTATGGTTCTTCCAAGAAAGCTTCCCTTTGCTCCTCGCCCGGCGCAACACCAGATCTTTATCAGATGATCTCAGAAATCTGGCCAGAATCGATCGGGGCCTGTCTCCCTCAGCAGATCTGTGAGCAGGGACTCTGTGAGCTCGCTCGATTTCCAGCTTGTGGCCTGTTATGTCGAGCAGACTCAGGAAAAGCTCGTCTAGGAATTTCACCATATCTCTGCCCTCCTCATGCTCAGGAATTCCAACAATTCGAACATTATTCCTGCGGCTTCTATTCTCAAGATCTTCAAGCTTTTCAAGAATACGTTCCAGATCAACTTTGGTCGCGGGTGGATTAGCGGTTAATTCCCTCTCCGAAGATTCCAGAAAATCGATTCGTTTCTCAGCATCCAACACTCTAGTAACTATCTCAGAGAATTTTATTTCCATCGCCGTAATCGATCAATGTATTACAACGAGATCCTCCAAGTCAGCAAGAACCTTCATCAACATCACGGACATGTTGGACAACTGACGCTGGATCTCCTCTCCTGCCGCGCCATCCAAATCGAGTCCCCTGTTGGGGCTTTCATCCTGAACACGTAAGTGTCTTTTAATGTCTCCAGAGCCCGAGGATTTTGACTTCTTTGCCATGTTTTGCCTCAAAGAGCAAATGTGTAACTGGGTGTATCAAATTTCACCAAATTATAACATGAAAATAATAAAACATTTTGGAAAGTGCGCAGAGCTCGTCGCTAACACGTCTGCTTCTTGCATGGTGTCACGTGACCCTCATGAAATTGCATTTTTAATTATTTTACAAGCTGTTGTCACTGTTTGAAATTTCATACACATTTTTAACAAAATATTCACAAGGTTTGAACCCAGTAATGAAAATTAGGGCTGTCACGATTATGAACTTTTTCTGACGATTAACTGTCAAACAAATAATTGCGCTAATGACGATTATTTGTCTGTTTTAGGGTTATGACGAATAATTGTCATACAAACTGTCACTACGTGTGCTTCTTGCACACAAAGCCATTTATACAAACTTAGCTTGTGTCATATGATAAAATAAGGGTATAAGATCTCTTTTTCAGGCTTCAAAAATGTATGAATGTCAATCAAATATAAAATATAAAGGTAAACATTTAAAAAATTAATTATATTTTAAGTATCAAAATATTTCTTAACTCAAATATATCTCTCTTTTTTGTCAGATTTAGTCTTCGTCCATTTTTTGTTTTCACAATTTTTTATTTTTTTTTGGAACCCAGCCAAACTGAATAGCTATCATATAATATAATATTATATTATGCAATAGTAAAATACAGTATTTCTGCCTTAAATTCTTCATACTTTTACACATTATTTTAAGGCTCTCTGATTAAATCACAAGCCCTCTTATGAAGGAGGACTTTGAGATTCTTTTTCTTGCATTTTATCATCTTCACAGAAATAAAGTGGGCATCTCCTCCTCTGTGTCACTGTGTGTCATTAACACTGCATGAATGAACCCACAATTACAAGGAATATTTGCCATTACACGGTAGTTATATTGAAGTGAAACTGGAGCGCTCTGCGTTCACTATTAAATTAATATGTTTATACCTCGTTAACATTTTCGCAGTTTGGCACGAGCCTCTGTAGACGGTGCGCACATCAGATTGCTCGAGAAGCGGTTCATCTTTACGTGCTCTCAAGAGAGCTGCTCGTGTCGTCCGTGGTGTGGTTTCACGAGATGCACGGACTCCAACTGAATGAGACACAAATGCGTTTTCCTGAACGCTCTTGAGACACAGCATCCAGGGAAAGACGAGGCTGAGGCCTTGTTTGGTCCTCAGATTTAACAAAAGTATAATTACTGCGTTGTACCTTTGCAGGTCAGTATAAATGTACAGTGTAGTAAATCTTTCAGGGTTTACTTACCACGTCTCCTCCCATCACAGTGCCCATCACACCCTCGACTGTCTCCTGGGCGGCTTTGACCCCTGCACCAAAGGTCGAGTTGCAGGCCATCAATCTGAGCTGTTCACCCTGAGTGGTGGCAAAAGCAGTGCCCACCTTGCCAGCCCCCCTCAACACCTGGAGTACTTCTGCCAATGTCACTGAAAATCACAGGAGCAGAGGTCAATACAAACCATCACATCATTACATTACTGCAAAAAATAAAAACGACAACACAGCCAGCTCAACTGACAAATTTCAATTATATAACTGGATTTAGACATTTATCTAATTTTCATTTTGCTTCCCATTATGAGTTTACACTTTACATTACAATTTTTCTAGGACAGGATGTCCAATTAGTTTTGGTGTACACACAGTTAAAGGAATAGTTCACTCTAAAATGAAAATTCTCATCATTTACTCACCCTCGTGCCATCCCAGATGTGTATGACCTTCTTTCTTCTGCAGAACACAAATAAAGATTTTTATAAGAATATCTGAGCTCTGTAGATCCACATAATGCCAGTGAATGGTGACCAAATCTGTGAAGCTCCAAAAAGCACATAAAAGGAGCATAAAAGTAATCCATACGATTCCAGTGGTTTAAACCATTTCCTATGAAGCGATCTGATCGTTTTTGGGTGGGAACAGACCAAAATATACCTCTTTTTCGTATAAATCTTGACATCAGCATTCTCCTTGGCAATCGTGATTTCAAGCTTGATTACACTTCCTAGCGACATCTAGTGCTCTGTGCAGGTGTCATGCACTAGGAAGTAATCAATCTTGAATCATGATCCTGCCTAGAGACTGCAAAGGCAAGATGTACAGTCAAAAAGGAGTTATATTTTGGTCTGTTCTCACCCAAAACATATTAGATTGCAGTAGACATAGATTAAAACACTGGAGTCGTATGGATTACTTTTATGCTCCTTGTATGTGCTTTTTGGAGCTTCAAAATTTTGGTCACCGTTCACTTACTTTGTATGGACCAACAGAGCCGACACATTCTTCTAAAAATCTTTGTTTGTGTTCAGCAAAACAAAGAAAGTCATACACATCTGGGATGGCATGAGGGTGAGTAAACGATGAGAGAATTTTCATTTTTGAGTGTTTCCTCAGTCCCATTTTATTGACATGATAAGTATTAATGGATCATTCTCATATTAAAAACTCTATCATGTTGGTCAGATCGACATGATATAACTCATTATGATAATACACTTGTGTTATAAGCATATCGATGTTTCATTCAACTGCACTGTTAATAATACAAATAATAATAATAATAATAATAATAACAGCTACTTCTAGCTTGTCTTTAAGAATGCGTTCAGCAGTTTTTATCCTCGGTGTATCTAATAGCAATATACTTACTCGTGTTGAGAGATTGGATCCTTCTGAGCGTTTGTGCGTTACTGTCCTTTCCACCCTACACAACACCACTAACTGTTTTGCAACCACTACCGGACACGGAAAGGCTCCGGTGATTGACAACCCCCACAGCCAACCAAATTCACAAATAACAAAACCAGGTGGGCCGCATCTGCTTACAACCAATCATGAACGGATACCAAACACGTTTAACCTGGTAGCCATAGTATCAGTTTGACAGACACAGAATCTTTTCCATTCAGGTCAGTCAGGGGGCGTGTCTGATGTAGCTCATTGGCCAATCAGCAAGAGGAAGGTAACGCTGTACTGGCATGGTTTTAAAACCACATGCTTATGCAAGGTTATAAAACGAGAATGCTGAGTGTTTTGACCGAAGCACAGCTACTGCTACAGGCAGAACAAAGTGACTTTTATTTGACATTACAGATAGATTAGTAGCCTAGTATCAAAAGACTTCAAAGTATATGGGTGATTCCTTATCGATGAACTTTTCTGTCCCTGATGATTTTAAAGAGAATTTGTGTCTTTCTTTCTTTCTTTCTTTTTTTTTCTGATTGGATAGATTTTATGCTTTTGTCTTATTCAGACTTTTTTATTTATTTAGGAAATATTTTTGTATTATCCTCTATAATAGTCCCCCTAAAGTCTTAAATGATTGATTATAATAACTTTGAAACTTTAACTGTGTCTAGTTATTTTACCTGTAAAGTAAAATATTTACCTAAAGTATTTACCTATTTACTTTTGTGTAAAAGTTTGTCTATTTAGGGCTTGACCCCAACCCAGACTTTATCATTTAGCCAGTTTATTTAATTATTTATTTCTAATCCTCCATTATACATTTATAAAATGTAAAAATCACAAAGAAATTTGTACTCTGCACTTTTTTCTTTAGAAACTAAGAAATTATATTTTAAATATGTTTGGCAGCCTTTATTGTACAATTACCAAATACTGAAATCCAACTGAAGATTAATAAAGGTCCAGATCAGAACTTTATTTCAGGACATTTTGAAGTTGACCCTCTAATTGAAGAATCACCCACATACACAGAAGTATCTTTAGTTAAAGAGATAACTTCGTAATTAACAAACCATGTGTAACACAGATCATTAATTCTGTGTCCTATATAGGCTATATGATTGAAGATGATTGAAAATATATGAATCAATATGTACATTAAATGATCTGCAATTCATTAAATAATGCAATAATGTTTATTAAAGTTGTTAATGACAGTTTTATAAAAATGTTACCCACTGTTCATTAACTCACACTGTCTTTTTATCAATTTTATTTCACAGTTCCCCTCTTCACCTATGACATTTTTCATACACATACAAACAGCCAATGTCAACATTAGAGGGCTTGTACTGTATTCTATTCATTCTACATATTTTACTGTAATAACTAGTTGAGTGGTTATTGCAATTTAATTACAATGTAATTTAAGAGTACCAACTACCAAATGTGTGTTGGTTCCTTATGATGAAGATGGCTGCAATTATTTTCCTGTACCTGAACAAGCTGTGATGCATTAAAAATTCTCTGGAAAGAACAAGCTTTCGCATCTCTTTCAGTATATGTCAATCAATTGCACTACACCTAATCTAAATGGAACCTTACAATAAGACAATACTACTTCATTTCATAAATGGGCTCTGCATTTTCAACCATTTCAATTTTAAATATTCCTTCTATTTTTCCTTTTACTATTATTCTTTCTTTCTACTGTATTTTTACTCTACCCTTATAAATATGTTTAAAACTTGTCTAAAAACACACTTGTTCTCTGCAGCCTTTGCAACCTCATAACGGTCACTGTGTGCTGTACAGACCCTATTATGAGTTTCTCTTTTGAGTTCTTATGTGTTTTAAGTATATATAAAAAAATGTCTTGTAAGTTTGCTTTTAATGTACAACACTTTGGTCTACTGTAGTTTTTAAAGTGCTTTATAAATACATTTTAATGGAATTTATTTAATTGAATATTTATTTATTTATTTTTTGGCAGTCTAAAATAATTTTCCAGATTATTCTTGAGAAACCGTAACAAGGCTTATGCTTTTTCAAGCACTGTCTCTGCCATCCAAAAGTTTGTTAAACCATTAAGCTTCAAAGACTCACATCACAAATCTTTTCCATGACTTATAATGCATTTCTGTCAAACATGAGCATTTTTCAGTATGGTGTGGAATCTGTGGATAGTAATACAGGATGTGGTACTCAACTTCCCAGCAACGCACCGTCCGGAGCATTAATAAATGTTGTGAATATTGAGGTCTATTTGTCTGTAAACAACATAAATGATGAATTCAATTAATAGTGCCTGCTTTCACATTGTGATGCATCAACATTAATCAGCATTTATTTAAGAGTAGATCCAAACTGATTATGACTCATTGTGCTGTTCGATTCATGTCAAGAGGAAGATATATGTATTCACGTAGAACCGTTTCTGTCTGATGTGTTTATGGAAATTTTAAGTGTACATTTTAAGGCTTTCACATGTCACTGGTAATCTCATATAAATGACAACATAAGCAAATAATTTTAATGGTGTATTAGTATTAATTGTAATTGTTTTATTATTAATGGACCACAGAGGTTTAGTGCAGATAATTGAGGATCAAAGATGAAAGAAATGTAACATTTTACAGCAAATATGGACAACACAGTTTAGAGTTAAACACATTTAATGTGCAAAGTAGAAAATCAAAATGAGTAAAAGAAATAACTTTTACCATATTTTTCACACAATGTAACACTGAAAAAATGTGTTTAGAATTACACAATACTAACTGCACTTAACCAGTTGTGTAGTTTTAAATGAAAAGGTGTGTACAGTAGCCTACAGCCACTCCCTATATGCCAACCCGTTCTCATTCCCTGCAGAAGCCATCCGCGTCTGCATAATGACGCCAAATATGCCCCGGCGTCCTCTCATTGAAGCGGTGAGAAACTCTGTTGTTTTCAACGAGAGTTGAATATTATTTTGTGTGCTTAACCTCAATGTTTTATAATACTAATAAATATATTAGTGTGATATTACATTATACAACCATATATAATATTTTAGATCCCTAACCCAACCCCATTTCTAAACCTAACCGATAATCAACAATATAAAATGTGAAAGAGACACTTAGATATTCATAATTTGATATACATTACACTATTTATAGATATTTATAAGCACCCAACCACACATTTATGCCTAAACTCATCCAGTTCTCAGCAACAGAGAAGACGTAACAAGCAGATAAAATTACAATCACGATCACTATAATAATATTCCAAACCATACGATGGCATTGTGTGTGTAGCAGAGTGAAACTGAAGGTTTTAATCGGTAAAAATATTCCCCTTCCGTGAAGGCATCCTGATCCTGTGTCATCCTGATTCTACCGGCTCGTCTCATTAAAATAATTCAAGTACAACCGAACTTGAGGTCGTTGTAATCGATCAGAGCCAATGGTCAATACTTGAGCTCGTGACAAACGGTCACAAGATGCACGAGAGCCAATGGTATAATCAATGAGTCTCTGATGTCAAACCTGTGTCATTATGCTTGAGGCAGCAAACTTTGAATGTGTTATAATGAAACTTGTGCAGGATGTGTACAGAGAGATTAAACAGACAGATAAACAACAGATCAAATATTAACCACTGTGAATACATGTTGCTGATTTCAAATTAAATGAAAATCATACCCCCAATATATCACGATGACAAAGTTGAACCCCAAAGTATAATTAAACGATGCTAAAATTCTGGTGCCCATTGCGTCGGTCAGTTGACGTCAAAGGTCTCTCGTTGAAAAGAACCCACTTGCTGGATGATTTGTAAAACTGACGCCAGAGGGCGCTTTTGGCGTCTGTGGATTGACGTGCTGGGCTCTTGCACAAGCATCAGTCTTTGACACCTTGGGTGAGAACATGTTGTATATGCATATTACACAGTGTGCATAGGGCACAACTTCCTAGGGGACCACCATCTTAACCTAGGGGGACACCAGAAACTCCACCGGCTGCTCTTACTCACAAGTTATATGTTATTCAAGGCCTTGCGCTCGCACTTTCACCTTGCGCTTGCACCGCGCCTCACAACTTTTGCACCTCGCCTTGCACCCCCCCAGTGCCCCCCAAAGAATAATCTCTAATATTCTGGGTGGGCCTGGGTCTACTTTGGGTGGGCCCAGGCCCACAGCCCACCTTTGGCTACACCACTGCTACCAACAATAATCTTCTAAGAACAACAACAAAAACCGCACGTGTTTTATGGGACAGAACAGGCCCAATGTCCCCTGATGAGTGGTGATGAGATGGAGGAGACAGGACATTCCTGACAAGCAAAGAGGGGTAACTGCATGAGGCAGTCAGTAACAATAAATTAGCACATATATAGCATACAATACATACATACATACATACATATATATATATATATATATATATATATATATATATATATATATATATATATATATATATATAATAACTTAAAACAAATATCTGAAGTGTTATGGTCAAAATATTTATCCAATAATTTTGTAATGTTGTACTGTATGGCATGTGAACAAAACACCCATCCATCCAAGATATATGACTTCTAGCATGTGAGGAGGCTATATTTTCCTGGGCAGACTGTCGGATGGGAGAAAAGTTATTTAAACAATGAAGCAACTGCGCAAAACTGTTTTTCATCAGTTTAAACATTTAAATGCATCCCAACACAAGGAATCTAATTTAATATCATGTTTCATATCTGTTTCATTCATTTGTTCATTTATTTATTTCCCCTCAAAAATTTCACTTTCTAAATGTCACAAAATGTTTTCATCAATGTACACCGATCAGCCACAACATTAAAACCACCTGCCTAATATTATGTAGGTCTCCCTCGTGCCACCAAAACAGCGTCAACCCGCATCTCATAATAGCATTCTGAGATGATATTCTTCTCACCACAATTGTACAGAGCGGTTATCTGAGTTACCATAGACTTTATCAGTTCGAACCAGTCTGGTCATTCTCCGTTGACCTTTCTCATCAACAAGGCATTTCCGTCCACAGAACTGCCGCTCACTGGATGTTTTTTGTTTTTGGCACCATTCTGAGAAAATTCTAGAGACTGTTGTGTGTGAAAATCCCAGGAGATCAGCAGTTACAGAAATACTCAAACCAGCCCATCTGGCACCAACAATCATCCATGTGATTATCTAATCAGCCAATCATGTGGCTGCAGTGCATAAAATCATGCAGATACGGGTCAGGAGCTTCAGTTAATGTTCACATCAACCATCAGAATGGGGAAAGAATGTGATCTCAGTGATTTGGACCGTGGTATGATTGTTGGTGCCAGATGGGCTGGTTTGAGTATTTCTGTAACTGCTGATCTCCTGGGATTTTCACACACTGTCTCTAGAATTTACTCCGAATGGTGGTGGTACGAGGGGGACCTACACAATATTAGGCAGGTGGTTTTAATGTTGTGGCTGATCGGTGTATAGCAGTAATTATTTGCTGTATGTGCATTAACTGTTTTATGTTTATCTGTAAATCTCTTTACAAGTATGTGCATTATTAGACTTTAAAATTCTAATGTAAGCAGGGTCTATTTTCTGTGCATAAGAGTAAACAGGACCTAATTCTACATCTAAAATAACACCGCATCAACATGCATTGGGTTCATATAGACCTAATGAAAACAAAACGCAGTCCCACCATGATTTATGTCTACTGCTCAGATTTGACTTTTATGGGTGTAGAGACAGAGGGGGAGTCTGAACATCCATATATGGGCATACCATCAACTTTTGCTCCCCATTGGCTACAAGCGTTTTGCAGCTGCTTGTCAACAAAATGGCCTTCCTCAATTGCTATTCGAGGAACTATCAACTATTTTTATTGTGATGAAATGGCATTGAAACTCTAGTTAAAGAATAGGGACGACAATGTTAGCATAGTATTTATCAACATACCAGTGTTGATAAAGCAAGACGAATATTGGGATTTTTTGCTCCAATCTCGAGTTAGCTGACAAATGCTAGCAGCCTACCTGCAAAACCTCTGCGACCTCAGCTTTCATTTCTGTTTTTAAAGACACACAAAGACATCTGGAGGATTGTTTGTTTAAATTCAACTATATAACCACATATTGGATATAACAGTAAAGCTGTCGGAACGAAATCAGCGGAGTTCTTGTCCCAAAAGGAGGTAAGAGAAGACATAAATCTAGCAGTCCAGTTAGTGTTGTAGCTTGGCTAATTAGTTATTGTTGATGATCACAACAAGTTGTAAGGTTTGAAAACATTTATTACAGTCGAGTTACTGGAAACTTGTAGTGTGTGATTAAAATCATATGAACGTCAGCAAGCTGAGCTTTACATTTAATGTAGACAGCTTAGCTAAACAACATGTAACAACATGAGCGTTCAATACTGTAACTTTAGTGCAAAATATAACAGTATAAATGATCTCACTACCGATCATTAGGGCTGACAGGATTGTTAATTGAAACTGAAGCAGAGAAGTTAGTTAATTTCAGCTGTTAAAGCTGACTAGTAGCTAGCTGCTAATCAGTACTGTCAGATTAACTGCACTAAGTCAAACAAACCCAAAGGCGCTTTTTTTTTTTTTTTGTCTCTTTGGTGTTTTAAGATAACGATTTAATTTAAGTCATCAAAGTAAAACACTAACGATGTCTTTGTGTTTGCGAGTAGACAGGTCATGGTTCAACTCGACGAGCAGCAGGCCAAATGAACCGGACGAGAGCTGGAAAAAAAACAAACACTTTTTACAGATGCTATACATTTCAAAATAATTCACTTTTTATGTTTATTTTTGTTTTTTCTCTTTTCTTTTATGGTTCTGAAATGTAAAAATAGAACCATTTATAGGATCTGACTTTCTGGATATTTGCTGCAGTAGGGTTAATGAGACCTGTATCACCCATAGTGGGAAGATGTGCTACACTTTTATTCTGTTATTTGCTGTTTCTGAACGTTGGATCCGGTTTTAATTGCACCATTTTTTTTTCTTCCCAAAATGAACTGAATAATGTATTGTCATATTGACATTAAACATTGGCATAGTAATAGAAAACTAATAATTTATCTGTTTTGTCATTTATTAAAACTGCTATTCCGAAAATATTGGATATAGTCACGAGTGAATCATCTCTTCGACTTGCTTGTTCTGATTAGCTTTAGGTGTTGTCCAGTCCAGGGTCAGAAATTAAGGGGTGCTTGTGGCATAAATGCCCCAGAAATTCAAAATGTGGGGGCAAAAAAAAAAAAAAAAGCCCCAGTTTCTGATTTTTTATTTATTTATTCATAACATCTCATATATTTCTTAATATACTATTCTAAGCCTAGTTCTACACATTATCACATAAAATATGATTTGATGTTGATTTATCCAGTTTTATGGGTATGAGGTACTTCAGATTGAGAATTTATGTATGAATGAAATAAATTGATTAAAGTATTTGAATGAAAGTACAGAATATTATTTAATATGTTTAGAAAGAAATGCCCTTGTAAATGTAAACAGTCCCCCTGAAAATTAAATCCATGGGGAAATTATTGCCCCTTTATCGAAAAGGTCATTTCTGACACTAGTCCAGTCATCAAATCTTTGTATACTAAATACATTTTTGCCCATTGCCACGAAAATAACATTATCCTTGTTCGGCATAGGATTTTTTTCTTTATAGTACTTATAATGAACCAGTTTAATGTGTCATCAATTAAAGGAAATTTATTGAAAACCGCTCACGTCCTTGATATATTATTCTGGAAGTTTACTGTTATTACTGTTTTTTTTTTCTTCTTGTTTTATCAAATTACTTTCTGTTTCTCTATGCATCGGTTATATATGTTGTGTCATCTTTCAAAAAAAAAAAAAAAAAAAGCTTTTAGAATGTTGTGGGCTTAAAATAGCAACTTGAATTTTAAAAAGCATTGCCCATTGGAAACACTGGAACATTGAAACACTTGATGTAAGGAGCTAGTTTGTATTTTTTACCTCTGATTATCAGTAGAGAGGAAAGAGCAGTGTGCAGGTGTTATTTGATTATGGTAAAGGCTTGAAAGCTCATTTGCTTCAGATGTGAAATAAAGTCAACTGTACTTACCATATGTGTTGCATGCAATGGGATTTGCCAGATGTGGTGTTTTACATAACCACATTCAACAAAGGCTAAGATAACACTTGTGGAGAAGATTACAGCTTTGCCAGCACCTAGTTACATGCTCACGTCTGTTCATATTAGCTGGAATAATTAGTCAATTTAGTGGACTATTAAAATCCATTGACATTTCAGTCATTTCATTAATATAATTGATTGTAGCCTGTCAGCGCAACCTTATGCTTTGTCTTCCTGGCCCTGTGCCAAAGTGCAGTAGAACGGCAATATTGTTTCTGATGAGTCTTCAGATCTGTAAAAAATGGCTTGAATCTTCAAGTAGCAGTTCTGTACATGAAACGTATGCACATATTTTAAAGTTAGCAAACAATTCTGTACAACACTTTTTGGAGTGTGAGTTGGAGCTGGCATGCTATATAAACTATTTCAACAACATTTGAAATCTGAAGTTGGTGTTTTTTACCCTCTTAAATTAGCTTTTTTAATTTTTACATTTAACTTAAACCTTTGAATTCTTCTTTTCATTAACATATTCTAATCTGAAGCAATGTGCTGGTTGTAAAATTCTGTGGCACAGAAACACTACATACAGGAAAAAGCTACATATACGTTACTAAGAGACATCCTTTTCATCGACAGACCCTTGTATCTTAATATAATTACCTACATTTTTTTAAATAAATATCAAGCTGAACAGGTATAATATAATATGAATTATTTATTCTGAATTCTCTCTCTCTTTTTTTTTAGTCCTCAGATGGAGTGATATGTCCAGCTGGAACCTGCAGACCTAAACCGAGAGAATGAGTGGTGAAGTGCAAAGTAGCTGCCCAGCATAAAGGCAGGTATGCTCCCTGTGGGCTTACAATGAACCGTGACACCTTTTCCCACATCCGGCTGTGGTGCCCACGCCCCTTTGGCACCTACTCCCAGAATAAGCCATACAGCAATGGTACAATCCACAGCGGAACAACTACCACCCACTGCAAGGCAGACGATGCTGGGTTCACAACCATAGAGGCCAGTGGAGTCAGTGATGAGCAAGATGAGGATGTTGGCACTGAAAACACCCCACCAGCTTCATCTTCTACCCTGCTGGCTCCACCACTACCTGCATCCCCATCTCCCAGTGCACAGATGGAGGATGGCAGGGTACTGCTTGATACCTGGTATGTCATCAAACCAGGTAACACCAAGGAAAAAATTGCCTTCTTTGTAGCTCACCAGTGTAATGGGGCTGGAATTCCCAGGCCTAATGCCATGAAAGTGAAGGGAAACTGGGCTACGGATTGTACCAAGGCCAAGCGCCGTCGTCGCTGTTCCTCATATGACCCTCCCATTAGAGCTCAAAATGTTGCTATTGATGTACCTGCAGAATCCAACTTGGCAGAAGATGGTGTTGGAGTTAGTGAAACAGATCTGCTCTCTGTGGCTGAAATGGTGGCCCTTGTAGAACAGCGTACAGCTTTGGCTCTACAAGGTATGGTAGCTCATGGACAGACAAGTCCTTATACAGTCCATCAAAAACCGGTGGTAATACTCTCAGAACCCCATTCATCTGCACCAACTTCTCAGAGTGACTTTAATCAGCAGCAGCAGCAACAGCAGGAATCCAGACGGGTTGCTCAGGCTGTAGCACAGTTTGAGTCTCGGCAGCAAAATCTCGACAGTACAACTCTGCGGCCTGAGCTTAATGGTTCAGGAAGAGAACACATTCACACTGGAGAGTCTGTGGGTGGTGCTCCAAGCCATGGACGAGGGGAAGTACGGATTGCTTTTCGGGTGTCGAGTCTGGACCCTCGCACCCAATCTGAGCCTGTTGGCCGCCCCAAATGCATGTTTATGAGTTGTGGGGTCAGAGGGGGGCAAGCAGGAGCCAGGGGAAAAGAAAAGATCACTTGTGACCTCTACCAGCTGGTTAGTCCTTCATCTCGAGATCCAGGTGCCCTGCTGGCTGGCTCACCAAAGGCTGATCCCCTTGGTGAAGGCAACAGCGACAGGCCTCCCACCACAACGTCAGATCCTAACCAAGACCCTGCCATAGGAGAGAAGGCAGCAGGGGCTCGAGAACGGGTGACCGGCTTCCATGTCGAGGTTGTGGTCACCGGTGCTGTGGACCAATGTGTCTTCTATGGGAAAGACAGCACAGAGAATGTTCAAGAAGAGACTGTATGTTTTGCTTTGCCCAGTGGGGCCAATTCAACCGATGCCTCAGAGGACCCGCCACCTGGCCAGCTGTTCTTTCTACAGTCACCAGCTACTGAAGATGAAAGTTGCTCAGGGGTAAATAGTGGGATGCGGTCTTTAGACTGTGCAAACAACAACGGGCCTTTGGGGTCTACAGTTGAGAGGCCGGACTCTCCACTGGCTATTGTGGATGATTGTTCTGATCCTCCGTTGTGCCGCCTCTACCGTCATGTCTCCCATGACTTCCTTGAGATTCGCTTTCAGATCCAGCGGCTTCTGGAACCAAGGCAATATATGCTTTTGCTTCCAGACCACATAATGGTCAATATCTTCAGCTGCTTGCCCACCCGATCGCTAGCAGCTCTCAAGTGCACCTGCCATGATTTCAAGACCCTGATTGAGACCTATGGTGTACGCGCTACTGACTCTCGCTGGAACCAGGACCCGCTGTACCGTGATGACCCCTGCAAGCAGTGCAAGCGGCAGTATGAGAGGGGAGATGTGTCGCTTTGCCGCTGGCACCCTAAACCTTACCACCATGACTTGCCTTATGGACGCTCCTATTGGATGTGTTGTCGGCGCACAGACAAGGACACGCCTGGCTGTCGAGTTGGACTACATGATAACAACTGGGTACAGCCATGTGAGCTGGTTCAAGCCCGTGCCAAAAGAGACGATGGGAAGTAAAGGATTGAGTCGGGGGATTCTCATTTCTCTCCCTGCTCTCACTCTACTGAAACCTCAAGCCACTGTACTATTTATGGTTGAGCTCGCCTCTTCTATCTTAGCTTGTTAACCTTGCTATTATTGTCAGTATCAGTTTTTATCAGTGCACCATCCTTAATTCTCAGTACAACCTTGTGCAGACCAGTGTTCTCAAATATGAAAACGTGCTGGTTAAATGAGGTAGTCTGCTGCATGGGACTGATCTTTACATATACTTGTGAATTGGGTAGAAATTCGTATGGCTTGGCAATCTTCCAAGACCAGCTCTAAAGCTGACCCCAACCTTGCAAAGAAACTGCAGGCTAGACAGGAATTGTTGTGAGTATAATTTCAGGGGTTCTTGTCGTTTAATTTGCTGTCCCTTTGGTTGAAAGCATGCAAAATGATGTCACTTTACAAATACCTGATGTCACTTTGTAATCAACAGTTTGACTGCTTGTTAGTTTTTTGTGTGTGTGTGTGTGTGTGTGTGTGTGTGTGAGAATGTGAGTGAATAATATTTTTTTTTGTTTGACAACATTTTTTCCTCTCCCTCAAAATGATTTATGAAATCAACATTTATTTCTTGACCAAACATTTTCTCTTACCTATCTCTTTGCCTGCCAGGCTGTCTGTGTGCTTGTTGGTGGAGGCAGCCTTTGCCAAAGCAGTAATTAGCTTCATTTGGCTGTGAGATCAACAAGGAACAGGACAACTCAACACCTGATTCTAGCCTTAACCCTGTTTGTTCTGCTCATTCCATCAATCTGTGAAATCTTTCAAACAAAAACTTTGATGCTGATCCTTCTAATTTGGGAGACCGTTATAGGTTTCACTGTCAATCTGCTATTGGGAATCTTTGCCTCTAAAGTAAATAAAAGTTATTTAAAACTGGCATCTGTGTCTTCCCCATTTAAGTATTCAGAGTATTTCAAATCAACAGTCAAACATTTTTAATTAGATTTATTTTCATGAGTAATCCTGTTAAAACTTTTGTATTGAACAAAATCTACTTTGTGTATAGAGAAATGTACTTGAAATAGATGTCCTGGCTTTTAGCAAATTTGTATTTCCAGTGAGCCACTAAACACTCACATGTGGATAATAGGGATATGATTGGATAAAAAGATTCTGTAGTAGGCAGTATGTGAAGATTTCAAGGAGTTTACAAAGATATTATATGATACAGACACTGGATTCTCTCATGCATAGAAACCCCAACAATAAACCACTACAGACATCATTATTAGAGCATTAGCATTGACTAAGTTCTTCCACACTGTGTGTTTACTTATGTCAGGCAATTGTTTTGATGCCTCAGTCACTTCCTCTGTAGGCTCTGGAGCTTGAGTGTCATTTATGCCACAAAACCAGCCAATAATCTTCATAGTTATGGATTTGTCACCATGTTCATCTTGGGCAGAAAGCAAAGTATCAAATTATTTATCAGTTTGAGTATCTCAGAATACACTGAGAAAAAAGGTACTGTTTAAGGTAAAAGGGCCATCACTATGGTGGTACCTCTAGTTAAAATATATAACTTGTTTTGGGTACATACATTTGTGCTCAAAGGTTTGCATACCCTTGCAGAAATTGTGAAATTTTGGCATTGATTTTGAAAATATGACTGATCAAAACAAAACTGTCTTTTATGTAAGGATAGTGATCATATGAAGCCATTTATCATCACATAGTTGTTTGGCTCCTTTTTAAATCATAATGATAACAGAAATCACCCAAATGGCCCTGATCAAAAGTTTACATACCCTTGAATGTTTGGCCCACACACAGGTTTAAATGGCAATTAAAGGTTAATTTCCCACACCTGTGGCTTTTTAAATTGCAATTAGTGTCTGTTTATAAATAGTCAATGAGTTTGTTAGCGTTCACGTGGATGCACTGAGCAGGCTAGATACTGAGCCATGGGGAGCAGAAAAGAACTGTCAAAAGACCTGCGTAACAAGGTAATGGAACTTTATAAAGATGGAAAAGGATATAAAAAGATATCCAAAGCCTTGAAAATGCCAGTCAGTACTGTTCAATCACTTATTAAGAAGTGGAAAATTCGGGGATCTCTTGATACCAAGCCAAGGTCAGGTAGACCAAGAAAGATTTCAGCCACAACTGCCAGAAGAATTGTTCGGGATACAAAGAAAAACCCACAGGTAACCTCAGGAGAAATACAGGCTGCTCTGGAAAAAGACGGTGTGGTTGTTTCAAGAAGCACAATATGATGATACTTGAACAAAAATGAGCTACATGGTTGAGTTGCCAGACAGAAGCCTTTACTGCGCCAATGCCACAAAAAAGCGCGGTTACAATATGCCCGACAACACCTTGACACGCCTCACAACTTCTGGCACACTGTAATTTGGAGTGACGCGACCGAAATAGAGCTTTATGGTCACAACCATAAGCGCTATGTTTGGAGAGGGGTCAACAAGGCCTATAGTGAAAAGAATACATCCCCACTGTGAAGCATGGTGGTGGCTCACTGATGTTTTGGGGGTGTATGAGCTCTAAAATTGATGGCAAGATGAATGCAGCATGTTATCAGAAAATACTGGCAGACAATTTGCATTCTTCTGCATGAAAGCTGCACATGGGACGCTCTTGGACTTTCCAGTACGACAATGACCCTAAGCACAAGGCCAAGTTGACCCTCCAGTGGTTAAAGCAGAAAAAGGTGAAGGTTCTGGAGTGGCCATCACAGTCTCCTGACCTTAATATCATCGAGCCACTCTGGGGAGATCTCAAACGTGCGATTCATGCAAGACGACCAAAGACTTTGCATGACCTGGAGGCATTTTGCCAAGACGAATGGGCAGATATACCACCTGCAAGAATTTCGGGCCTCATAGACAACTATTACAAAAGATGCACTCTGTCATTTATCTAAAGGGGTTAATAAACAGTATTAAAAACTAAGGGTATGCAGACTTTTGAACAGGGGTCATTTAATTTTTTTCTTTGTTGCCATGTTTTGTTTTATGATTGTGCCATTCTGTTATAACCTACAGTTGAATCTGAATCCCATAAGAAATAAAAGAAATGTGTTTTGCCTGCTCACTCATGTTTTCTTTAAAAAGGGTACATATATTACTAATTCTCCAAGGGTGTGCAAACTTTTGAGCACAACTGTAATTGTACCTTAAAGGTGCTGTAAGTGATTTTATTCATGGAAAGGTATGCAAAAAAATTTGCCTAGTTTCTGAGAGATATTAATGATATAAGCATCCTGAGCTATCTCACCGTTCTCTGTGACAGCTCTAGACTCTCTAAACAGCAAACAAAAAAGTGTCCGCAGGCCCTGACGATTTCTGCCTGTCAATCATTTTGCGCATTCTCATAGTGTTGTAGTTGTAGTGAAATATTGAGGCTTCATGCCATTTTTATGCCATGTTTTTCATAACTGTTGTCAGTCGAGGGTGCCATTTTGCTTCTGTTGTGTTTGACAACCCTGGGGTGACGCTTTTTTGTTTGCTGTTGGTGACAACGATGTCTTTGATGTGAGGGGTTTTGGAGAGAGTGGGGGCATGGCTAATTCAACGGCACAGCTCATGAAAGTTCCAGAATGGCAGAAAACAGTTACAGCACCTTTAAGGACCTATTGAGTACCTTTAAAGTTAGATATGTATGTTTTGTTCCTCTGTCTCCTTAAAGGTGCTGTAAGCGATTTTAGCATTCTGAAGCATTCATGTGACTGTTTAATTAGCCATGCCCCCTCATTCCAAAACCCCACACTCCAAAGATAATTTTGAGAGCAAAAGAGCAGCATTGTTTGTTCCTATGGCTGTCAAATTCAACAGTGGCACAATAGCGCCCTCAACTGACAAACATTGTGAATCATGGCATCAATGATCCACTTCAAATACAACACCATGAGCACAAGCAAAATGATTGTCAATGTCCCTGGTCACATTTTTGTTTGCTGTTTACAAAGTCTACAGCCATCACAGCTGTGAGATATCGCAGGACACTTATTTCATTTATATCTTTAAGGGAGTTGGAACTTTTTTTGCATACTTTTCCATGAAAAAATCGTTTATAGTACCTTAAAAGATCACAAATACTGTATGTACCCAAAACAAGGGTACCACCCCAGTGATGACCTTGTACCTTAAACTGTACCTTTTATGAGTGTATCAGTAAAAAAAATAAAAAATTTGCCCAAAAATATCCTTTTTATTTACTGATTATATTATTGGCATCCAGAAATGTTACTCTCAAAAGTACACTTTCATACAGAAGATAATTTCCTGCAATAAAGGATAATTGAGCATGATATCTTACTTTCATCCTCATATATTACGACCTTTTCTTTTTCATCTGCCTCTCTTTGAGCTTGTCTTCCTCGTTCTTGCTCTTCCCAGTCCAGATCGATCCTTCTTTTGAATAGCATAAGCTGAAGACAAGGCGATGAAGCTTGACAAAGAGAATGAGGTGAATGTAATTAGTAAAGAGGGGGCCTCATAAGCAGTTTTTGCAGCTGTTAAAAAAACTTACGTGTTTGTCTTCTATGGGTGGAATGTTGTAGCTTATGATTAGCACCAGAATAGCAGTGCAGAAGAAGAGCAGCACTGCAAAGTAAAGGTAATGAACTCCACAAGTTTTGGGCAGTTGGAGGGAAAGAGGCAGCTTCCCGAGCATATGCAACTCTGGTACCATGTGACACAGACCCATAACGAGTCCTCCCATTAGGTCCCAGAAAGCCCCCTGAGGAACAAAAGTGAGGATGAAGGATCTTAACTCTTAATTCAAGGAACATAACAATATGACCTCTTATTAAAGGCAATTCTATGTAGAACAAAATTAAATGTTCTCAACTGAGATGACGGTTGGAGATGTGGTGGCTAATGTATGTGTTCATGTGTTTTTTATTTTTATTTTTTTATACCTGTGACAGTATAGAGTGCTGTTATGCAAAGCAAGGCAATCACTGCAACATAGATGTTCCATCCAAGAGCTTGCTGTATAAAAACGGCTCCTGAGAACATATTAACTTAAATTCAGTAAAAAGGAGAACATATACAGAGGGTGTATGTAGGTACATTTTCTTTTGTAGAGTACAAAATCAGCACATTACAATTCTTCAGTAAGGTTCATAGTGATGTTTTTGATATGGATATGTGTTTATACTTACAGAAATCTTTGTAAAGGAAAAGTGAAATGACAGAGAGGTACAAACTAATTCTAGTACCTCCAGATCTTTTTTTGAGGTACTGTGGCATTGTAATCACCTTTCGGGAAAACAGAGATAGGGAATTATAAATAATAATTCTCCTTTCAAACACATACAGTAAAAGCCTTACTATTCAAACAAACTTTCATCGAACATTATGGTAATGAACATACCCCTGCTGTTAAATAAGCAGGGACAAACATGCAGCCCAACAGCAGAACAATAAATAAGGCCTGTAAATCAGAGCAGGTGTTAAGAACATCAGCATCCATAAATGACTTGGATCAAGATCTCACTGAAATGACACAATGATGAAGGATATATTTTATACGATTATTCAAGGTCTTGTCCGAGAGCATGATCCGGCTTACATTCCATTCAAACCTGCCAACAGCAATTCCACTTGCAGCTGCTGTAACGGCAAGGCCAACAAATGGCCACTGCCAATGTTGCTCGCAAAAAGAGATGGTCCCACCTGTGTGTGTAGTGTGGGTGAAATATGAAAGTTAGCAGATATTATACTATTTTTTTAATAGTATTACAAAATAAGACAATGACCATTCAAATCTTTATATCATGTTGATAAAATTGACTCTTTCCCAGTTTAAGGAAGGAACAAATATGACCAAGCAAGATATATGAAGGGTATTGGGTGACCCTACACTGTAAAAAAAAAAAAATAAATCTGTTAAATTTATGGTAAAATATCGGCAGTTGTGTTTGCCAGAAATTTACGGTAAAAATACCGTGACATTGTTTCATGCTTTACGGGATGTAATTTTGATATATTTTACTGTTTACTACCGCTTATATTATTTAATAATACGTATACTAACCTTCTTGAACTATGAAATCTGCTTTTCACATGATGACAAAGTTCATCAAGAGTGACCCTTTCAGGAGCAATAATTAATACACATGTAGAGACAGTATTACTCAAGCAAACACAAAACACCATCAGGATAGTGACACTAAAATAATGCAATTAACATTAACTAAACTACATAAATAACACAAAACATCCAAATGCACATAAATGATATTAAATATAAGAAATATAACTAGCACCATAAAATAAATTGAAATGAGATGGGTCAAGCAGGGACTTCTGGAAACACCCGTTTGTTGTTTTTCACCGTAACAATAGTTTAGCATAAAAAGTACACATATTCTCTTCTTAAACATAATATACTTTTTTTTTTTTACTGTTAATTATACTGTAAAATCTTACTTTGAATTCCTAAAAAAACATTTTTACTGTTAAATTACATGTATTGTCTTGTTAAATATATTGCCTTTTTTTTTTTTTTTTTTTACTATATATGTTAAGGTAACTCCCCGTTAGCCAATTCATGTTTTTTTTTTTTTTCTGTAGCATTTTTACATTCTTTTACCATTAAAATTATGGTAATTTTTACAGTGTATACAGTATTTAAAGAGATAGTTCACCCAAAATGGAAATTCTGTCATTTACTTAAAGTGATTTGGAAAATCATGAGTGACTTACTTTCTTCCGTGGAACAAAAGGTGATATTTGGCAGAATGATAGCCTTGTTGCCATTCATTGTCATTACATATTTTTTTCCATACAATAAAATTGCCTGACATCTCTTTTCATGTTCCACAGAAGAAAGGAAGGTTTGCAACAATGTGAAAATGAGTTAATGATGCAGAATTTCCATTTTGGAGTGAACTATCCCTTTAAATGACAAACAAACCTAAAAAAAAAAACAGAATGAAAAATTCAAGACTCACAGGCCACCACAACATGGTCCGACCTGCAAGGAAGTAACCCACTGTGCCACGATTTGTCCTAAACGTTGACTAAGACAAAGTGAAAAGATGTAAAGCTTCTATTGAAATTGAAATCAGTTTTACCATTGTCAGCATCCAAATTTTGTTTTACATTCATTAAACCATTCATAAACAGCTATACATCACTTCAATAGAGACACAAAAACATTTTCACTAACCCAAATTCCTACTGCAATAACCACCACAAAATAGCAAACGATCACACTGATGTCAGCTGGATTGTTGGTTACATGTCTCTCTGTAGAGTTTTCCATTTTTCAAGACAGGCTGACACAATGCTGATTGTGACAGGACTTGTTTGCAACACCAGGGCTGAAGAACTTTTGGAGGATATTTTTCTCCTTACAGGACTTGAGGGTAAAATCCTTGATCTTTGCCGATATGAAAAAAGGCTGATGAAGGACAATTACTAACAACAATAATTAACTTATTACTTATAACTTATTGCCATTCAAGGAAGACTTTAACAATTTGATCATTAAATGTCATAATTTATCATTTACTCTCATATAGTTCCACAACTGTATAACTTACTTTTTGACCTGTTTGACTGATTTTACAAAACGAGATGTTAGGCAGAATGTACCATTTACATTCATTTTATGGAAAAAAAAGATGCAATAAAAGTTAAGATGCTAACAGGTGCTAACATTTTGCCAAACATCCCCACAGAAGACAGAAAATCATATGGGTTTGTAATGATATGAGGGTGCTGTTATGCTGTACTTGATAAAAGAATGGTCATTTTTGGGTGACCCATCCCTTTAAATGAGCTTGATAGGTTTGTGTTTGCCACCAATGTTGAAAATTGAAAAGCATGTTTAGTATTTATGGGTACAAAATATATAATTCATAAAGAGTCCTTGCTTTTACTTATCCCTGTAGCACAAAAAAGTTCAAAGTAGTTCAGTTCTAACCTTGTATAAAAAGTCACAATTGAAATGGAAAAACTAAAAAGAGGAGGAATAAACTCTACTATGGATGATCAGGTCATGAATGCATGGGTGAATTAAAGAGGCCAGTTGAGTCCCTAAGTTCTGGGTAATAATTTTGCATGGGTATGTAACAGTATCACTACTTTTAATGTAAAAGTATCTTACAAAAACAAACAAACATCAAACTTCTGCTTGCAATTTATTGTAATGCAAACCAGAGCACAGATCATTTTCCATTCAAATAGCTTTCAATATTTGACAATTTTAGGTCTTTTAAAACAAACAGACCTGTTTGACCTCGGATGAAAATTCGAGAGTCCTTTTGTCTCTGAGAAAATCATTTTGCTGTATGATAGAAATACAATAATTTAGAGAAAAAAAAAAAAACAAAACAATGAAAGCATACAAAAAGCAGTCATTTGGTTTCTTTTATAATCATTTGTTAAAAACTTTCAGATGAGATGACCAGCAAAAGTAAGATGTCATTAAACCACTACAGATATATTTACTGACCAGTATCACTGAGGGCAGGCTGAACAAGGCGTGTTATAGGGATGACTGCAGATAAATCATCAATAACTATGTTAGGAAACATAACCTGACCCTACAACAGGTAAATGCAAGCCACACAATACTGCTGTGGTCACTACTACCTTAAGGCAAGGCTATTGCTCCTGGATGGCCACCGTCCGATGGCCAACAAAAGTCTGCAGTGGACCTCCTGGAGTTGAGCTGAAGGAATATTCTGACCGTCACACTTGGAGTACCTTTGAGATATGCTGGATCACACAATCTAATGACCTTCTGTCTCCAAGTGGCCAGCAACTTTGTTGGGCCCTTCTGCATGAATTAATAACATCCCACAACTAAAGATTCAGAGCCAAAAATTAAAATAGATGCTCCGAAAGCATCCAACGGTGGACACTACAAAATGCAGTCATACAAAACAAGGATTGCAGCATAAGTTATTTGTAGCTATTATGTTGTTTGTATTCATTTATTTTTTCATTGTTAGTTCAGAAATTAAGGCTGAAATTTCAGTCCAAGAGCAAGTGTTGTAAGTCCTGTTTTGAACAGTATATATTTATATCTATAAAAAACAATGTGTGAGTGAGATATTCCAGCATCAAATTAGGGTGGTATTGTAATTGTGTTTCATAATTAGTTCATCTTGTTAACAAGAGTTCCGAAAATTTCGGGTTACAGAAGAGTTTGCAACATAGTATATCTGATCAGAAATCATCCAAATGACCCACATGATAACTGCTGTTAAGCAACATTAT
Organism: Myxocyprinus asiaticus; assembly: GCF_019703515.2. Taxonomy (NCBI): domain Eukaryota; kingdom Metazoa; phylum Chordata; class Actinopteri; order Cypriniformes; family Catostomidae; genus Myxocyprinus; species Myxocyprinus asiaticus. Next base: position 25,834,955 of record NC_059382.1, on the reverse strand, counting down.
AAGAACATGGTAAGATGTTACCAAGGTAGCCATGGTTTCCACAAAAAAACAAAAACAAAAACAAAAAAACCACTTTACAGTGCTATTACAATAATACTGTGGTAACTTCCATTTTTAATTAAAATGGCAGAGAGATTCTGAAATCTGAATCTGAATTTATTATGATTATAAAGAAGTAACACTGTAGTAACTATAGTATTTTGGTGGGAACTATGGTTTCCATGGTAAATTTTTGTAAGTAGCATTCTATATCTACAGTTGAAGTCGGAAATGTACATACAGTTAGGTTGAAGTCATTAAAACTCATTTTTTAACCACTCCACAGATTTAATGATAGCAAACTATAGATTTGGCAAGTAGTTTAGGACATCTACTTTGTGCATGACATCAGTAATCTTTCCAACAATTGTTTACAGACAGACTGTTTCACTTTTAATTGACTATATCACAATTCCAGTGGGTCAGAAGTTTACATACACTAAGTTAACTGTGCCTTTAAGCAGCTTGGAAAATTCCAGAAAATGATGTCAAGCCTTTAGACAATTAGCTTCTGATAGGAGGTGTACTGAACTGGAGGTGTACCTGTGGATGTATTTTAAGGCCTACCTTCAAACTCAGTGCCTCTTTGCTTGAAATCATGGGAAAATCAAAAGAAATCAGCCAAGACCACATAAAAAAAATTGTGGCCCACTACAAGTCTGGTTCATCCTTGGGAGCAATTTCCAAATGCCTGAAGGTGCCACGTTCATCTGTACAAACAATAGTACGCAAGTATAAACACCATGGGACCACGCAGCCATCATACCGCTCAGGAAGGAGATGCATTCTGTCTCCTAGAGATGAACGTAGTTTGGTGCAAAAAGTGCAAATCAATCCCAGAACAATGGCAAAGGACCTTGTGAAGATGCTGGAGGAAACAGGTAGACAAGTATCTATATCCACAGTAAAACAAGTTTAATATCGACATAACCTGAAAGGCTGCTCAGCAAGGAAGAAGCCAATGCTCCAAAACCACCATAAAAAAGCCAGACAACAGTTTGCAAGTGCTCATGGGGACAAAGATCTTACTTTTTGGAGAAATGTCCTCTGGTCTAATGAAACAATATTTTTACTGTTTGGCCATAATGACCATCGTTATGTTTGGAGGTAAAAGGGTGAGGCTTGCAAGCCGAAGAACACCATCCCAACCGTGAACGATGGGGGTGGCAGCATCATGTTGTGGGGGTGCTTTGCTGCATGAGGGACTGGTGCACTTCACAAAATAGATGGCATCATTAGGAAGGAATATTATGTGGATATATTGAAGCAAAATATCAAGACATCAGCCAGGAAGTTAAAGCTTGGTCGCAAACGGGTGTTCTAAATGGACAATGACTCCAAACATACCTCCAAAGTTGTGGCACAATGGCTTAAGGGCAACAAAGTCAAGGTATTGGAGTGGCCATCACAAAGCCCTGACCTCAATCCGATAGAACATTTGTGGGCAGAACTGAAAAAGCGTGTGTGAGCAAGGAGGCCTACAAACCTGACACAGTTACACCAGTTCTGTCTGGAGGAATGGGCCAAAATTCCAGCAACTTACTGTGAGAAGCTTGTGGAAGGCTACCCAAACAGTTTGACCCAAGTTAAACAATTTAAAGGCAATGCTACAAAATACTAACAAAGTGTATGTAAACTTCTGACCCACTGGGAATGTGATGAAATAAATAAAAGCTGAAATAAATAATTCTCTCTACTATTATTCTGACATTTCACATTCTTAAAATAAAGTAGTGATCCTAACTGACCTAAGACAGGGAATGTTTTCCACAAATAAATGTCAGGAATTGTGAAAAACTGAGTTTAAATGTATTTGGCTAAGGTGTATGTAAACTTTCGAATTCAACTGTATATTCAGCATCACAGTGATAACATAAAGAGATAACAAAGCACAAAAAAAAAAAAAAAAAAATGAATTGCCTTTTTCTAGTAATCTTCCTTTATCTATTTCATATACAATTTAAGCTAGTTTACTGAGAGAGAGAGAGAGAGAGAGAGAGAGAGAGAGAGAGAGAAAAGGATTTTTGTTGTGGTTCAAGAACAAATTCTTAATGATGAGACATTTTCAAGCAGAAATTTGGGCATCTGTGTAGAATTTTTATCAATGCTCTTGAACCTCAGAAAGTCTTTGAATCACAGCAATGCACTGAAAATCTTGCAACTTATCTCTCTTGGCATCTTTACGAGATAAACATTCTGAGATCTTACAAATATCCTATGTTTTTGTTAATATTTAGAAATGAAAACATATGTTCAGCTTGCAATAATGAAATAAAGGATTCCAGAGCATCAAGACATCAACCAAGATTGAAGATGTAAAATTAGGTGCAAAAACATGTCTAGGTGAGAGAAATGCCAATTTGTCTCTAAAAATTACACTTCCTGACCTGTCCTATCGATACGCATGATTCTGCACGACCGGATCGGTCTTTTTTCCTTCCCCTGTTTCTGTTGAGCAGCCCGAAGACGCGTCAAAATGTGCTTTTTGGGGAACTTTAGAGTGGTGCATCCAAACTGGCTAACTCCTCCTGTATCTCCAGGTAATTTCTCCCTTCTTTGGACCCAGCTACGCCAGCCAGGTTTCCAGCAGTATACACTATCATAAAATCTTGATCCGTTCTCACCACCCAATACATAAATCCTGCGCTTCCATCTAGCCACACCTCCGGCAGCAATGCGCCTTGGCAAGCCTGGAAAAACCACAGGACTGGGGGCACGGTCGCTACCACCCCCTCGGTCTGCTGGGACAGGCACCTCCCGCTCCATCGCCGATCCTCGTCCTTCTCGAAAGAACAACACACGTCCTGTAGCATCTAGTGGTTCAGCCTGGGTGTAGTTGCCATCTAGGAACTTAGCTGCATCACGCAAGTAACCCCCGATAGCACAAACACCACCACGTACTGCTACTCCTCCAGCCAGGCAGGTGGCGCCAGAGTCTAGAGCAACACGGCTCCAGGTCCGTGTAACAGTGTGGTATATAAGCACGCCTGCATGCACCACAGCCCTACTCTGCTCCAAAGTGGTACCCCCAAGCAAGTAGAGGCGACCACGGAGGGCAGCGCAAGCAAAAGAGCGCAACGGCAATGGCAAACGAGGTCCTGATGCCCAGGTGAGTGTGTTAAGGTCAAATCTTTCACATGTGTCTAGAAACGCTGATCGGTTACAGCCACCCAGAGCATATAAGAAACCTCCGCAGCCAAGCAGCCCCAACATTGCACGTGGTTCAGCCAGCAATGGCCGTGCAATCCAGCGGTTTAGCACGACATCGTACTCATGCAGTGATGATGACACTTGGCCTGACCGCAGAATTCCACCCGCCACAAACAAGCGACCTCCAACAGCAGTGCAGCCGGGGCAAAGCAATGAGCCCAAGGCTGACAACTTCTCCCACATTCCTGTACGTGGGTCAAAGCAATCTACTGTGAAGTCTTTTTTCTGTAAAGACTCATCTTCCCTTGGTTTAAGATCCACACAAACTATTTTCTTCTCGAACATGCCTTCTCGCGGCCTCAGTGGTCCTCCCATGCCTTCAGTACTGGCCCGAGGCCCAAGTTCTTGGTTCAGACGGTGGCTTTCTTTAGGGCCCAAAAGACCAGGGCGTAAATGGCGTAACAATTTGGGCATGTGAATGTAGCGATCAGCAGGCTGGTATTCTGCCCAGCGTCTTGCTGCATCGTAAACTTCCGTCTCTGATTCCACACCTAATCGGTCAGACTCTAACAAGCTGCCAAGAGTGCCTGGGTCCAACAGGAGGAAATCCCTCTGCCGGGCCACTCGAGGGAAATGCTGGCCAACAAGTCGCAAAGAAGCCCGAAGAAGTAGCTGATCATGATGTGAACGAGCCAGAGAGTACATACCCAGGCAATTCTCCACAGAGAGGTGTTCAAAAAGGAATCTAACAAACAGGGGAAGAAAGATATGATTATTAGTAAAATAAGCTTTAACAAATATGTTGTTGGTACATAGGGCTGGGCGATATGATGGTATAAACTTGCTATACTGTTTATAACGTGGCAGGTTTATGTGGCAGTGGGCTAGGGACATGGCTTCCATATAAGCAGGGTAAGCAGTGCTTACCTAACAGAAGAGTGAAAAGAAAAATGACACTATGAATTATTTAAATACAATTGTTATTATAAACTACTGTTTTCATTCAAATTCATCATCTTTCATCTCAGTTGAGCAGCACAGACAGTTATTCATTTATTCGCTTTGGCGCCACCCTCAGGTATAAGCACTTTATGTTATGCTTTCTGACTTGGATTCAAAGCATTGTTTACCGCCCTTTCATTCAACATTATATGTTCATTCAAACTGAATCACGCCCGCTACTACAAATGACCAAGGTAAGCATGTTTACCAAAACAAGTTAGCCAATCAGAAGCAACATCCTTCAGTCACAATATCTGATAGGCTAGATTTTTGTTTTGCGTCAACCCTTCAAGTTCACGTAACTAATGTGTTTTTAAGCACTAAAATGGCTATAGTGTAAGCATCGAAGACCTACGCGGATTTGGCAAAGTTAAATCCAATTAAAAATTTTGAAAGAGAGGCTATTGAAACTTAAACAAGTGGGTGACTTTTCAACAAAGTGACAGAGATATTCATTCGCAAGGAGAGACGCATGGATTTTGTATTCCAATAAAGGTAAGTTAATATGTTTGTTAAAAATCGGTGTTATTGATACTAGTCATAGATACTAGGTCACCGTTTCTGGTTAGTCTTAGGCTATGAAGTGGTGATCTGGCAATCATATCCTTCTTGTGTTATGCTCTGTCTGTTTTATAGTTATAACGTTAGGGCACAGTGTCTGTTTAAAAAAATATATTAAGGGATGACTGCTGTGTTTACATTACATTTGCCTTGTGCATTCAGGTTAAGATTGTTGTCTTTGGTGGTCAGATTAGTTAATTGCTGCTGTCCATTCCAGTGTTTCTGAACTGTGGGAAGAGTGATGTATTGAAACTAGTAACTTGCAGTCTTTTTAATTGTATGTCAAAACACACTATTCTGGCACTATGGTTCATTGTATGATTTAATGGACATAAACATGCTCGGCTCAATATATGACAATCTTTTATTTGTGTGATATGAGCATTATTACTGTCTTGAATTTAAAACAATTTGGTCATAAAATTTGCCACTGTGACATAATTGTTTCCATCGACTGGTGGGTTCTAAGACAACAATTTATGTCTATATCATTTCCGCCACATTACACTCACCCACATAATGTGTTTTGGGCACAGCGTTTTATAATGTGTATTAAAAATCTTTGATGCTTGCCCAGTCTCAAAGCCCATGGCACATGCCTTCAGTGGTCATGACTGCTTCACGTTATTTACATGTGAAAGGAACAAGGAAATATTGAGTAATGTACAGAGCGGGATGTGTCCCAAACAAGTCAATACAAGGAAGAACTCATTGAGGGGTATTGTTACATTTTGGCCATACCACCCACCCCTTTTGTACATTGCAAAGATCACAATAAAGCTGCATTTAAATACCTGGAGCAAAGGTCCTGCAAGGGCATCACTTGTAGACGATTGGCTGCCACAAATAAATCTTCTGCGGTGTCAAGACTAAGATCTGCTTCCCCAGTATAAACAAAGTGAATAACTGTCTCCATAACAGAGGGTGTCACTTCCTCCAATCGGATCTCAGCGAGACGAGACTCTACAAGAGGGCTGGTAAACATGGCGCGAAAATATGGACTGACTGCTGCTAAAAGAACCCTGAAAAAGAAAAACAGTGCACACATGACAGAACAAAACAAAGTACAGTTTGACATTTACATAATTATTAGGACTGTCACTAACGATTATTTTTGTAATCGAGTAATATAACAATTGTTCTGACGATTAATCAAGTAATCTGAAAAATAATGTAATAACACAGATTGCATAATGTTGTCAAGGTAAAGTCATGTTTGGCTAAAATGTGTTCATTAGCCTAAGTTTTGATGTACTCTATGATCGAATGACAACAAAACTATAAACAATATCTAAAGCCAACAGACACCCAAAGCAGATTTATATAATTATTATTATTTTTTTATATATAATTCATGCTGACAGACATTGGCTACTCCAGGTGTGCCCAACTTTCTTTTATTGCAAGTCAAGATCTACTTTTTTCATTAAATATTTCAACACGTTCTAGCCATTTCAGTTTAGAACTCAAATATGGGAAAACAGGCCATGGAAATTAAATATTTTAACTTTTCGGAAACAATGTCTGACCACCAGTCTTGTTTATTGAGGATGAGTTGCATTCATGGTTCAACTATTTTATGGAGATATAAAAGCCATTTTATTTATTTATTTTTAACTATAACTTACATGCAACATGGAGTACAGTTTTTACTGTAATCGTGCCATTGAGAGAGGTTTCACTCTCTTGCATTGAGCTGCAGCAGTTGTGGGCATTGTCGTGCTTGTGCTACATACAGCCCAGATCGCAAAAGCTTGTCACTTGCCATGTACCATGTAAAATGCCCTTTTTGAGTAAACACTGTTAATAATTTCACATACAAAGCCGAAGACTAGTTGTTACTCCCTCAGGTTAGCCTGTTTCATATTGCTTCTGCGGGGCATGAGAGTCCTGCACAGCAACAAAGGGCTCAACTACTCTCCCACATCTGGACGCAGCACCGCAAATCGCATGAAGTCTACTAGTGTCCGGTGGCTCTGTGAAAACTGGATGTCTGCTTTCAAGCGCAGTTGCATTGCTGAAGTGATGTTATGGTTTTTCAGGTCTACACACAACTAAATTGTTTTTCAAAATCTAAAGTGAAGTGCTCTTGCCCACCTCTTGTCATTATGTGTTCGGACCCACGTCCGTGGACTGTGTCACTTCCGCCTTATTTTTCGATTTGTCTATTCAGTAATTTTGTAATACAGGAATTTAATTTAATTGAAGTAATTGTGAAAGCGCTAATCATTATAAACATACTTAAAATGATTTCACCAATGGAAATAAAAGCTAATTTATGCATAACATGTCAATCAGACAACTTTCAATGCTAAAAACATAAAACCTACCTGTGACACATGAACTTCTTTCCCTCCACCAATAGTGTGACATCACACAGCTGCTGAGCATCAAGTAGCTGCTTTAACCCTGAATGAGATGACACAGAGGAAAGCAATAAAAGGAGTGAGATTCATGGTTGCATAAAAATCCTTAATGGTACACAAGTCAGATTCATATGGCCTCCACTATGCTCTTATAAATGACACATTTGGTGCATTTCTTTTGCAGCTTTGGTGATTCATGTTAGAGTTTGGGAATTATTAACCCATAATGACAAAACAGGATGTGAGAATTTAAAGGTGCACTCAATAACTTCTTTTGTTTGAGTTATCTTGTATTTACAGTGACATCTAGTGGTGTGGATCCAGCATCATTCAAAATCAATAGTTTTCAGTTTCAAATGTCTTTGTAGACTGAATTCACTATTCACAATCAGCAATGATTAATAATCCACGAGTGAAAGTGTCAAATAACAGAGTGGTCAATGAGATAAAGAGTAGTATTAGGCTGATCATGTGATCCTAACATGGCAGCCCCCATGAGCAGAATAATACAGCTTTTATAAGGTTACTGGTATGACTGGAGTCCCCACCTCATGTGAGTGCTCATGATTGTATACATATATTTAAAAATAACTTTTAATTTCTTTAGGAGTAAAAACATTTTTAATGAGGAAAAAATGACTGAGTGCACTTTTAAGCTGGAATTGAAGTTGAAGAATGCAAGTTGAGGTTATGTACAAAATCTATAGTAAATTCTATATGTTCTATTCTTAATCTAATATTGCCACATACTGAGTTCAAATGGAATTATTTTGGGTGGTTACCAAAATACGATTAGGTTTCCTGAGGTATTTAGCTCATTACTAGGTATTCCTGTAAGTTATTACTGGCACAAATAGTCACCTCCTCCAAGTCTCTAAAAATTCTCATAGCTTAGAAAAGTAGTAGCACAGATCTCCTCATTAAGCAATTCAATTTAAGGTATTGTTCATGTCCGTAGCACAAATGATATGGGACTACACACTTAAGTTTTATACTTAGTATTAATACTATTACAAAGAAGTAATAGTTATGCTTGCCTTTGCAAGCACCATTAATGAGGGTTTTGCTTTTTATGTGTGCTTGCTTTCTCAGTAAATGTTAAAGCAAGCACAAGAAAACTGTATTGAAGTGTAAGACATACTGTATTCGAACAAAAATACAGGAGAAATGGAAGACAGATTGTCAAGTGCTGCTCTTTAAAATCAAAAATAGTAAAAAGGAAACAAGAAATAATATCCTAGAATCTGTGTGTCAACTATTCCACCTTTTTCTCACCCTGAGTCACATACTCCCCCAAAGGAGTCGAGTGGTCATCTGGAAAATCTTCTTCCTCCGAGTCGCTATCCGAGAGAGGCTCTCCACCCCCTCTGTCTGCATCCTGCCACGGCTGTGGTCGCCAGGTAACTGTACCACCTCTGACTGTATTCATCTGTAAAAATAGATTGTGTGTTTAGAGAGTTGATATTTAGCAGATGCTCTTCAAAGCATCTTACAGTACAATAATTGCAGGGACAGTTTTAGAACAACAAAGTTAGGCACTACATTTAAAAGCACTTTCATGACAGAGCAGGACAGTGATTTCAACAGGTCTCCAGCCTCTGGGATTGAACTTGCAACCTGTTATTAGCTTCCCTAAAATGTTCAGCTCCTATCACTGCTTTACTAATGATCTCAAAGATATTAAAGATATACTGCCTTAAAATATTTGCTGACAGCGAGCGAATAGTGTTTAATCAATTTAGTAAACATCAGTAATACTAACATGACAATATACACTAGCTATGCAATATGAGTTTTTTTTTATCAACACTTCGATGTTTACGCAACAATAATACGAACTCAGCCGGAGCATAAAACACCCTTGCTTAATGCACACCGTGTGATTTTTATTTTATTTTATTTTATTTTTTTACCATGACGGGAGAAGATTTAAATCTGAGATTGAGTTGACCCCAGCAGTACAGGTCTAAGTGGTGGATATTTTCTTAATTGTTGTTGTGTCTTGAGTTCTACTTTGTGCATCAAGGCTGTAAGGGTGCCACCACAGTACAGATTGCCAGACACCCTTCGGCCCACTCGCAACGCCTTGACCTTCCTGGGTAGTTTCAGCGCAAACTGGCCGGCTCATCACGGTTTGTTGTCCATCTTTAGCAGATCAGCACACATAAACACAAATGCACGCCTGCTATATCCACCTTGTTGACCACGACTCCATGTACATTATTAACGGGTTGTGATCCGGAATGGCGTTGAAACTGTAGAACCAGTGGGAAAAAATTAATTATTGTTTGTAAGTATTATAAACTATTGCTCATAGCTGTCAGCATTGCTCAACTGGAGGCGAGGCAAGTAAGCGGAGGGGTTCTGACTTGCCGGAACAACACATATTACTTCCGCTTTGCTCATTGCGCACGAATTACCGGATGTGACGCTTTATTTGCGTGCTTCGGAAACTACTATAACTCTTTTAATAATTGTTTTTATTTCGCCTTTTTATTTATTTTTAACATATTTGTTCTGTGTATTGTTATTTTGCATAGTTTGATCATTGATCAAATAAAATAAATATAAAAAAGGATTTACTTGCGTTTCCGTGTTATATTAGGCATAAAATGTGAGGTTTATAAGCAAAACCCTAGATTAAAAAAAAATTAAAAAAATAAAATAAAATACAAAATAAATTAAAAAAACCCCAACAACAACAACAACGTAAGTTTCGCCAAAATATTACAACAATGATTGCTACTTCTGTAAAACCACAATAATTTATATGGAATCTCCTGCAAACACTGTAATAAGCTGTCAGAGATGTTGCATATTTTGTTTTATTTTAGTTTATTTGTATGACAGTTGTGGCTAATAGCCAACCAAATTCCTTATGAAAATGTACAACGATTGTATTTTAATGATAATAAGAACAACCGAATTAACTACGGATTTTTAGTCACATTTTTTTTTTTTTTAAATTATTGGTGGTTACCTTCGTGAGGAAAAAAAAAACAAGAAACTTAAATGAACTTTATTAAAAAAAGAAGAAAAAAAAGAACTAGGCCTACATGAAACAACATCTATCAAACTCGTATATAATAATCATAATAATTATAATAATAATAATAAAATATTAAAGTAATACATGTATTAAAATATGTTTATTTTCAAGTCTGAAAATATATATTTTTATTTTCAAATTGACTTTGTAGGATAAATCCTCTCGGCTTCCGTACAGTTAAACTGTCTCAGCATGGCGTCCTCTGTGAGGGCAGCAACACGCTTTTCTTCCCTTTTTCTGCTCACGTCTATTAGACAAAATGTTAGCAGTGAATTTAGGTGGTCCTGTCGATCCTGCCGATCCTGCTCTACTCGACCGATCAGGAGCAGTCTCTACGAACATATACGGGAAGGATACAGCCACAAACCTGAGCTGGACATGCAGCGTGTGTGCGAGGACACGGATGCAGTGGTTGCGGAGGTGGAGAATCGGAAAGGAGATCTGCGGGCCGCTGATGTCGGGATTATAGTAAGATTCAACTTGTCGTGACATTCCATGTGACAGTAAAGCTTGCGGCAATATGAATTGCATTGAGAACTGAGATTGTAAATCGTTGCCAACTGATGCAATGTCTGTCCAGGTCTCCGTCTGGAAGAAACTTCAGAAGCTGCAGAGAGAAATATCAGAACTGGAAGAAAGAAAGGATGTAATCAGTGCCAAAGTCCGCGCTCTTGTGGTAAGTGTATTGAGCACTATAAAATAAGGATAATTGACAAATAACAAATAAGGTTGTCCGAGGTGATAAAAAGGAGAAATCTGAGGAAAAACAAATCTAGTTTCAAACACTAGTGTCAAGTTCACAGAAATGTCCAGAATAAATATAAAAATGTAAAAAAAATATATATATATAAAATTAATTGTAAAATGTAATGATGTAACCATAGTAAACCAAGTAAAGGGCGTTATAATACTTTCTTGCACCTTGCATGAGACTTAAGGTTTATAAAAATAAAGTTTTCAGACATATAAAGGTAAAAAAGAAAATATTTACAAATATACAAGTTGTCTCAGGATTACTGCATATGACCTAAATAAAATATGCCTTTTCATAAAAATTTAAAAATTGCTATATATATATATATATATATATATATATATATATATATATATATATATATATATATATATAATATAAACACTGCACAGTCTTGAGGGTCTAAAGGGATCAAAATGGCAAACTACATTTTGATGGCACCAAATGACTTTGGTTTGGTGGACAAAAGTTTTTCAAATATTAAATAAAAATGTTTTGAAACAAAATTTGTTTCACTGCTTAAAGTAATAATAATAAAGATAATAAAAAGAAATGCATACTAAGAAAAGGTTGTTATTCAGTACTCACGCAAAAAAAAAAAAAGAAAATCCCGTATAATTTTAGCTTTTTTGTACTGTCTCCGAATGATTACACCACGTGATATTTTTTACTTTAAGCCCCAGAAAAAAATATCAAAAGGACTTTGAACTTAGTAATTGAAAACATGTTAATCATAGAAGAGGAATATTAATGTAATTGTTTTGTGTGAATTGTATTTTAATAGATCCAGAAAAAAATTAGCATCCCATAATTTATTTTTTTCTGATTTTCTCCCCAATTTGGAATGCCCAATTCCCAATGCACTCTTAAGTCCTCGTGGTGGCGTAGTGACTCGCCTCAATCCGGCTGGCGGAGGACGAATCTCAGTTGCCTCCACGTCTGAGACCGTCAATCCGCGCATCTTATCACGTGGCTTGTTGAGCGCTTTACTGCGGAGACATAGCGTGTCTGGAGGCTTCACACTATTCTCCGCGGCATCCACGCACAACTTGCCACGCGCCCCACCAAGAGCGAACCACATTATAGCAACCGCGAGGAGGTTACCCCACGTGACTCTACCCTCCCTAGCAACCGGGCCAATTTGGTTGCTTAGGAGACCTGGCTGGAGTCACTCAGCACACCCTGGGATTCGAACTCGCGAACTCCTGGGGTGGTAGTAGCACCCCATCATTGGCCCGTAACACATATTTACATATTGAGGAATAATACTGGAGTCAAGACTACATGTGGATAGTTGACATAGTGACACTGACAACACTGTCCTGCAATGCGACATGCTACACTTAATCTAAAACCATTTAAAACATTTTCTGCTTCTTGCTTAATTATTATACATGTTGTTACGGCCTAATCTTATTTAAAAGCTTAAAGGTGAGTAACAAATATGAAAAACTTGGTGACCACTTACAGCACCTGAAAAATATTCTTCAATTATACATGCAGTATACGTATAAATTGTAAACCTTGATGTTAGGCTTGATGTTAGAAGGAAAAGTTAAAGATGCGCATGTTATTTGACAACTACTCGTGTGCCAAACAAAATTGCGCTAGAATTTGTCAGTTGTTTTCTGCATGAAACTCTGGTGTAGTATATTTTTTCACACTTTTTTTCTTACAGGATGAACATGACAAATCGACTTTATCTAGTGTAAGTTTTAGCTTTCTTCGATTTGAGTAATCTGCTCATTTTTTTGAAGAAATTAGTTATTTAAAATTAAATTACAATGAATGAAACAATCTAAAGAATAACTGTACAGTTGAATCATTATTGTGAATATTTATATGATCTCCTTTCTTTCCCTGCTTGGTGCTTGACAGCTTGTTGAGTACAAGACTGCTAGAGAGGAAGGTAGAGCACTCAGAGAGAAGCTGAGTCAGTTGTATCTGCAAGAGAGTGAGCTGGAGAAAGAACATTATTGTCGTGCTTTAAGGCTGCCCAACAGAACGCATCCAAGTGTGGTAAGTGAACACTCACATTTTAAAATATACTGAAATTTCAAAAATCATGGGAAAAGGGTTCACCCAAAAATGAAAATTCTCTCATAATTTACTCACCCTCATGCCATCCCAGATGTGTATGACTTTTTTCTTTTGCAGAACACGAAGATTTTTAGTAGAATTTCTCTGCTTTGCAGGTCCATACAATGCGAGTGAATGGTGACCAAAACTTTGAAGCTCCAAAAAGGACATAAAAGTAATCCATATGCCTCCAGTGGTTAAATCCATATCTTCACATTCTTCATCTTTTGTTTTTGGCGATTCACGTTTTTCATATTGCCACTTACTGGGCAGGGAGGATTATTTATAGTAAAAAAGGACTTTAATATTGATCTGTTTCTCACCCACACCTATCATATCACTTCAGAAGACATGGATTTAACCACTATGGTCGTATGGATTACTTTTATGCTGCCATTATGTGCTTTTTGGAGCTTTAAAATTTTGGTCACCATTCACTTGCATTGTATGGACATACAGAGCTGAAATATTCTTCTAAATATCTTAGTTTGTACTCGGCAGAAAAAAGTAAATCATACACATTTGGGATGGCATAAGGGTGAGAAAATGATGAGAGAATTTTCATTTTTCATCAACTATCCGTTTAATATTCACAATGATACTATGTATTATTTCTAGTAAATAATTGAACAATATCACCTCTCATAAGAAATGGCAATCCATTACTTCTAACTGGACATTAAATCCAAAAAAAAAACCCTGCATCAGATGTGTTCTGAAAACATGCAGGATCAGGAGATAGATGTGGCTGCTTTTTAAATAACAATTCATTATCAGAGTTCTTGGCAGTTTATTATAATGCTTTTATATGCATTAATGTACACCAAGTGTACGCTGCAATGCATTGGCTTATTAAAATCTTAATAGACTCTCAATGTTTTAATCTTTGTAAAATCAGGAAAACCAAAATGTGCTTATTACACAGGGATGTCATATTTCTTTCTCTTTTCTCAAAGCCCATAGGAGATGAGAGCCAGGCAAAGGTGGTTGAATTGGTTGGACAGAAACGAGGTAAATTAAATTTAATAAAACCAAAAGATGTTTTAGAGTCTCCTTTAATCTGGTTGGTTAAAAATAAATTTTGAAGCTTTGTTAGAATCAGCAATCACTACTTGCTCTGTACCTTAGGAGTCCTCATTTAATAAAGTTTGCAGCAACTTTGTCCAATAAGTGGTGTAATTTATTTATTTTAAAACTAGATGAAAATGTATTGCAAATTTGCCATTGAAGTGATGTGTTGCCTGAGATTTGTAATATGGTGTTATGTGTCCACTATAGAATTTGATTTCAAACCTAAAGGCCACCTGGAAATTGGAGAGGGTCTTGACATCATAAGACAAAGGTAAGATGTTTTCTTTCTCTCTTTTGTTTAAATTCTTTATTTCATCATATTTGTGTTTTCATTTTTGTCTTTTCCCTCTTAGACGGCTTGCCCATGTGTCAGGGCACAGATCATATTATTTGAGAGGGGCAGGGGCCAGACTTCAGTTAGCCTTGCAAAATTTTGTTATGGATCTTCTTCAGAGAAGGGTTCGTATGTTTTTCTATTCATCCATCTGCTTAAAACAAATCACTTTTACTGTTTCTTCCTGAAAGTTTGGTGCACTGATGCTTCATTCTGAATTCGTATAATTCTACAGGGCTTTATTCCCATGGTTGTCCCTGATATATTAAAAGGAGTGGTTTTTGTGAGTACCTTTAAAACTGCTATAAATTTTGATAATGTCATGTAACTTGCACTTTAAGTTCCAGTATGTATATACATATTTATGTAATGCTATTTCCATTGCACTTTTTACCGAGATCTGCACTCAGTGAACATTCCTTGGACATCTTTACTTGCTCTCTATCACTATTGCTCATTTTTTAGAAGCTCATTTGTTACCTGTTTTTAATTTGGAATGGCTTTCTTCTTTAGAGTGTTAAACTTTTATAACTGTGCAAAAGTGGGCATAATTCAACCAAATTAATAATGGTACTAATTATATCAACATCAGTGCTCTGTCAAAAAGTGGTTAGTTGTGTAATCTAAAATCATTTATTCTGGATGTTGCTGATACAGTAGTTTATTAAGATTCTTAAAGGAATAGTTTACATAAAAATGAAAATGCTCTTATCATTTACTCACCCTCATGCCATCCCAGATGTGTATGACTTTTTCTTCTGCTGAACTCAAATTAAGATTTTTAGAAAATTATCTCAGCTCTGTAAGTCTATTCAATGCAAATTTGAATCTCCAAAAGCTCATAAAGGCAGTGTAACGGGAGCCAGCTGATAGATAGCTGTGCAGTGTGTATAAACCTCACTCTCCTGACCTCAAGAGGTGCATTAGCGACTGACGCTAGGGGCTGTAGACTTTAGCGCACCCACCTCCCATGCCGGAGATGCCGGTTCGAGTCCCGTACGGAGCAGGTAGAACAGGAGCGTCACAGCAGCATAAAAGAGTGAGAAACAGATCAATACTTAAGTCCTTTTTTATTATAAATGTCAACTTTCATCATCCCTCCTATGCTCTCTTATCTCCTAAGAGTTCTCTTTTTGTTTTCGGTGATACACATTCTTCGTGCATATCGCCACCTACTGGGCAGAGAGGAGAATTTATTGTAAAAAGGACTTAAATGTTGATCCGTTTCTCTCCCACACCCATCATATCTCTTCTGAAGACATGGATTTAACCATCATATAGATTACTTTTATGCTGACTTTATTGGCTTTTTGGAACTTCAAAGGCATAATGTTAGAGACTGACAGCCACAGTCACCATTCACTTCAAATGTATGAAAAACAAAATGCAAGGAAAGTGAATAGTGATTGTAAATAGTGACAGAATGTTACATCCCGTAACATTCTGCCTGACATCCTCTTTGTGTTTCAGTACAGATAAAAAGTCATATGTATTTGGAAATTACATAAGAGTAAACCATGACATCATTTTCATTTTTTGGTGAACTGTCCCTTTAATAGAAAGATGTCTTATAAAAATCTTACAAAACTATCTTATTTAATGACTGTATAACAACCGAATATCAAACGTTGTGTAGTACCCTGTGAAGACTCTCTATGATATGGTGGTATTTTTGCATCTTTTGTTCAGGAGGGTTGTGGGATGCAGCCTCATGCTCATAAATCACAGGTGTATTCTCTGGACCCTACCCGCTTTCCTGACCTTAATCTTGCTGGTACAGGAGAAGTGGGAGTGGCAGGTGAGAAACGACATGGACTTCTGATCCCATGTTAATTAAAAAAGGTATATAATACTGCCATAAGCGCTGTATTTATAAAAAGAAAAAGATTATTTAATTGATTTTACAAGAAGTAGTACTTGTAAATTATAAGGTGTGCTATAAATTATATAGCACATTTTTTTACACTTGTTTTGAGCAGTATAATCCAATTGTAATTAAGTTAATGCTGTTTAATTTCAAATTTAGTACAAAAAAATTATACTTCTAGTCTAACATATATAAAAGGTAAATCATTTAAATTTAGGGCTTTTCAAAAACAACAATCAAACAAACAAACAAAATTCATGAAAAACAACCAATATATTGATGATGAGTAAAGAACTTTTTCTTCTTGAATTTTCCCCTCCAGGTTATTTCATGGATCATGCTGTACATTTGAAGGATGTACCTGTCAGGTATGAAAAGTCCCTAAATTAATGTTTGTTGGTTTGGTTGGTTGGTTGATTAATTGTTTGAATGATTGATACATTCATAAAATGTTATTCAATGTAAGAAACTTTTTTTTATTTAACATTTTAGGACAGTGTGTAGTAGCACATGCTATCGAGCAGAAACGGATACTGGCAGAGAGCCCTGGGGGCTTTACAGAGTTCACCATTTTAACAAGGTAATCAGAAAACAGGTGGCAACATCGGTGTAAATACTTATACATACAGTACATGAAAATAATGCATGAAGAATAAGAAAAACAAAAGTTTTTTTTATGCTCTGAATCACTGTAATAAATATAATTGTGCTTTGAACATATATGTCTTGTACCCTTTTATTTACTTTGTTTACATTCATGCAGGTCGAAATGTTTGGTGTAACTTCAAATGAGACGGGAGAGGAGAGTTCCATGTTGTTGGATGAATTTGTCACATTACAGAAGGAGATTTTCTCTTCCCTGAAGCTTCATTACAGGTATGTCTAGCCATTTTATTTTATTTTTTTAAGCACCATGTGACACATTTATAATATTGAAAAAAAAGTTGCCTAACATTAAAACCTCAATATAAGGACGTCTTTCAACAGAATATGTTTTGTTTTGGTCATCAACATTATATGTTATATTTGTCATGTTAACTTTTTTTTTTTTTTTTTTTTTTTTTTAATAGAAACTTTTTTAATAGTAGACTCTCTTACAATTTTGTAATGAAATTAAGTAGATTAGCATCCGTTTTTATTTAACTGGTTTTTGAACTAACAGTGGTTCATAAGGCCTACTCGCACCAAGACCTTGAATTGAAACACTGCATTCCCATGGACCTATTTACACCTGGGGTGAAAATTTGTTCTGGTGAATAAAAAAAAAAAGGAAAAAAAAAAATTTTTTTTTTTTTTTTTTCAAAAGACATTTCAGATTACAATAGACAGAGTAAGCAGACAAGCTGTCCCGGAAGATTTATTTCTGCGTATTTTTCCCCCCCAAATTTTTTTTGAATGCTTTCCTTACTCTTTAGTTAATGTGTCATTTATTCTGGTCAGATCATCTGTCCTTGATTAATTTTTGCATATGTTTATCTTTATTACTGGTTTTTCTGCACTGCTACTTTGTTTTCTGTAGCGTGCTTCGTTTCTGCCTTTGTCCAGCATTGCTACTTTTGTTTTCCATAGCATGCTTTGTTTCTGGCTTTGGCATGCATTGCTACTTTGTGTCTTATAGGATGACTTGGTTCTGCCATTGGCATGTATTGCTACTTTGTTGTAGAATGCTTTGCTTCTGTTGCATTTTGCTTATTGACATGGCAGTTTTAAATGGTGGTTTTTATTGACTACTGTTTTACTGTTTTTTTGGAAATCGCTTTTGTCTGAGAAGACCCTGTGTTACAGCCACACTTCATTATCTTTCGTACATTATCCCAGGTGGTTAAGCGTCTTAACATTAAGCATAACATCCAGTTATGCTCGAGTGCTTATCATCCTGAAAGCCAGGGAGCACTGGATCGCTTACTGCCTTGAACTTGAACGACAATTGGGGAATTCCCTGGTTAATTTTTGCTTCTCGGGAAGTGGTACAAGAGTTGCTTGGATTAGATTCCACACACTGTGAAGTCCATTGACAATGTTAAAAGAGCAATGGCTGTGTGAACCAAAACATGGTACAATCCTAGATTATATCACAAAATTGCCCCACTCAAAATTGAACTATAATCCCCTAGTCTTCAGTGGCGTTAGGAAGGTGTTACATGCCCAGTTGTGTTCTCAATTGTCATTGTGTTCTCCTATATTGGAATGGTTGTGCTGCCCTCTAGTGGCTAGCAGGCGTTTTCCTTTTTCAAGGAAAACTCAACATAAGTCTGATTTGGCAGTTTTAGGAATGTGCATTTTCAGACATTTTCATAATCGATCGCCGTGGAAATTAACAATCAATTAATCGTTAACATTAATATTGCAAAATGCACGTGGAGGACTCCAAATAGTATGTGCATGTTGCCTATTGTTTAAATATAATTGAAATGAATACACTTAAGAAATGCAAGTATTGGCATTTTCCTCAGCAATATTCTTAGTTCAGTGTATTTAAATACATTTAGGCTATGTTTAGTTCGAATTTGGGAATTGTTTAAATACTGTTATGAAGTACTGTTAGTAGTAACTTCTATCTTAAGATACATAATTTGTGTTTGAGTTCATTAAAACATCACATTGTGGATCATGGGATATTTAGGATCTTTGGGCTTAATTTTTTTTATTAGAAATTAAGTCAAATTATTACACGCTGCATAAACGCAGTACATGAGCTACTGCTTCTCTGGTTCTCTGATCTGTGCGTTGGCTCTTCTGTGAACTGGATAATGACATGCAGAGTGCAGGCGCCCTCTAGCTATGGATGACTGCATAGAGCCTTATCAACGTCTGCTGTCATGATTACTGAACGCATTTGTCCTGAAATTAATCGACGATCAATAAGCTTAATCGATTAAATTATTAATGAAAATTAATACATTTTCGATTAATCATTAACATCCCTACATCACACAGTTCGAGTAGTCATGAGTTATAACATTTGAAATGTCTCAATTCGTAAAATACACAAGCACATTCATTTCATACACAAACTATAGTGTCTTTTGCCACATCGCTCTGTGAGGATTATTTCAAGATCTATTTACCGTGATACATTGTGTTTGGGCTTTTTTTTTATTGCGATGCTGTGCTGTAAGTAATAGGGCTGGGGAAAAAAATTGATTGTTACAAATTGCTATTCTTGGGGGGCCTGGGTAGCTCAGCAAGTAAAGATGCTGACTACCACACCTGGAGTCGCAAGTTCGAATCCAGGGCGTGCTGAGTGACTCCAGTCAGGCTTACTAAGCAACCAATTGGCCCGGTTGCTAGGGTGGGTAGAGTCACGTTGGGTTAACCTCCTCGTGGTCGCTATAATGTGGTTCTCGCTCTCGGTGGGGCACATGGTGAGTTGTGCGTGGATGCCGCAGAGAATAGCATGAGCCTCCACACGCACTAGGTCTCCTCGGTAAAGCGCTCAACAAGCCACGTGATGAGATGTGCGGATTGACGGTCTCAGACGCAGAGGCAACTGAGATTCGTCCTCTGCCACCTGGATTGAGGTGAGTCACTACGCCACCACGAGGACTTAGAGCGCATTGGGAATTGGGCATGCCAAATTCGGGGAGAAAAGGGGAGGAAAAACAACAAAAAACAACAAAAAAACAAATTGCGATTTTTGAGCTGAACAATTTTAAAATCATCTCCCTGATGAAAAAAAAAATATTTTATTTAAAGGAGACCTATTATGCCCCTTTTTACAAGATGTAATATAAGTCTCAGGTGTCCCCAGAATGTGTCTGTTAAGTTTCAGCTCAAAATACCCCACGGATCATTTATTATACCATGTTGTAAATGCCTCTTTTTGGACTATAACCCCCTAGTCTATTTGTTTCATGAAGTAAGCGAAAATAGTCTTCAAATAACATGCATACATATTTTTGACACATTTCTTTTATTGCTTCGTGAAACATAAACTCAATATGGGAAATGGCATGTTGCATGGAGCTTGGCTCTCACTGTCAGACATGCTGTGTGTGCACGAACACTGTAGCTTAAGACTGCCCAAGTCCCTGCCTGAAAGAGAAGCCCCAGGCAGTCAGAGATTCTTAGCCGCAAGCAAATAAACCATAAATTATCTGTGAAAATATCGGCAGAATTTCCATTATTGGCTCAATAATAATATTTTGATTTTCCCGGTTTTCGACCAGTAATAAAATGGCCGCGGATATATTGGCATCCCTAATGATTTTCATTTAATACATTTTTCGTCCATACATTCATTTTTATCCCAAATACTTAAAATTCTTTGGAATTACACTTTTATAATCAATTCCTTTTCCAGGACTGGATTCCATTTGTGGATTTATTTTGATTCTGTCTGCATCATGAAAATCATAGGGCTCTACATTTAGCGACAGTGCTGAACTGGCATGATGGGGAAAGGGATAGTTCCATCAACTGGCCTGAAACCGTCTTACATTAGCCCTGGGCCAGCAGTCCATCCTTATTGTTTAGCCCTGAAATCTACAGGTATATTGACAGATAGGTTGTATCTTGCATTGAAGATTGTGAATGACTGGAGTGTTGTTGTTTTTTCATTCTTGATGTGAATAGACCTTGGACAGCAATTTGTGTAGCTTTTTTGTTTCTTGTTGTGAACAGGTCTGTAGTCTTGAGAAACATGAATGTTGCAATACTGTACTCAAACAACCATTTCCACCATAGAGTCTTGGATATGCCCACTCAAGAACTGGGGCCTCCTGCCTTTCGAAAGTATGATATTGAAGCATGGATGCCAGGCCGTGGCAGCTTTGGAGAGGTTGGAACTATTTTAAAACAAAAAGTCAAGGGTCAGCATAAATAATTGTATTCATTGTTAATTATTATTATTGTATATTGTATTTATTGTTATAAATTCTATTTATCTATATACTTTATACTTGTATATTATATGAATTTACTATTTTAATTTGTTTTAAATGATGACAAGGGAAATAAGGGTCTACATTTAAGTCCATGTGTTTAATATGCTCTATATCAGATTTCCAGTGCCTCAAACTGCACAGACTACCAGAGCCGGCGCCTTAACATTCTCTATGAAGGAAATGATGGAAACCTGATGTATGCACATACAGTAAGTGGCTAATACGCTAGTTTCTCAATAAACAGTATGGTGATCCACATGTTAACAAGTTGTAAACATGCTTGCAAAAGATACCGGCAATATTTCTGCTCTTTGACATTTTTTTCAAATAGAGTATAAGATTATTTTTAAATTATAAAAAAGTCTACTTAAGATAATGAAGAACAGAAGCATTGTTGTGTAGAAATCTGTAGAAATGCCCGTAGAAGTCTATAACACATTTTTCTTATTTAAGGTAAATGCAACAGCTTGTGCTATTCCCCGTACCATTATTGCCATTTTGGAGACACACCAAAATAAGGTAGAATTTAATCTGAACTACTCACTGCTTGCATTATGAAAATCTATAATCAACACACTCAACGTCAAATTACAATGTAATTAAAACTTTGTTTTAGTCACAGCTTGCATCAAACACTTCTGAAACCTTTTAAAATAAAACAAATCTATTTAAAACTAAATTTCTTTACTCTGGCAGTAGTGTTAATTAGTAAGAGCAGACCTTTGTTTTGCAATTCTTGCATATTTTTTCCACAGGCATATTAATTTAATCATTGTTCTTTTTATTTCACTAGGAGGGGACAGTTTGGATTCCTGAAGTCCTGCAGACCTACCTCGGGTTGGAAGTGATAGAAAAACCTAAATACACTCCTCTTAAATATATTGGACCAAACCAACCCAAGCGCCATACCTCAAAATAAACTTTTAAATAGTATATCAGACTTCAGTGAAGTACTATTTTAGCTGTATTCTCAACACTGAGTGCAATGTAAATGTGTGTTTGTTATAAAGTGTCTCAGTCCAAATGATCGAGATTAATTTAATTCTAATTTGGCATGTACGAAATTTTCAGTAAAATGTCATCAGTGACACCTCTGAATTCCCTGTGACTTCATGGACTAAACCTCTGCCTTTTTGGGGTTCCTGTCTGTGTGTAATTTATAACAAGGTGTTGTCATTGCTTCTGCCACAAAAAACAACTGAATTTAAAAAAACAGAAAACTGGAATTTAAATTGAAGTTCTACGTAATATTTATCATAATAAAAAATGTAATGATGATGATGTTTTTCCTGTAGCAGTGTAAGGTCAGGAAGTTTGATTCCCAGGGAATACACAAACTGATTAAATAAATGTATAAAACCATCTGCCAAATGCATAAATGTAAATTATGTTGAGTAAAAAAATTAAATGTAATCAAAAAGGTAAGTATTTAAGATGACTTTATTTGCTCTCTTTACTAAATGTGTGCAAAGCTGAAATGCTTCTAGAGATGCCTGTCCGTATATGCATGATTTTAAGCATTTAGTACCAGGCCAGCTGTAAAAGACTACTTAAAATGTTTGTCAGACACCATAGAATGGACTCCTGAGAGTGAAAGTGGGCTACTAAGTAACAAATATAAATCATCTTGCCAATTCTTAGGTTTGATAGATTATTGCAGGGTGTTTCATTTCTTTGTTTTTGAGAAGGGTGGGGTCAGCAGTACTAATACAGACACAAGTGATTCTCTGCTTGAGAGCTGCATCAACTGCCACTGATATGTTTTTTTCCTGTGCCAATATTTTGTCCATGTGCATGTAAAAAGACCTCGGTTTACTTGCATAACTGTAAGTACTGTAACGATTACTGCAACAATCAGGAACTTGCTGTTGAAGATGATAGAGCATTGCACAAAGACTTAAAGGATTGCCTCCCTGCGAATCCACACTAACATCAGATCTGTTAACCTTACCAGTGCAGTAGGAACTCTAAAAATTTAAATTCTCTCATCATTTTCTCACCCTTATGCCATCCCAGATGTTTGTGCCTTTCTTCAGCAGAACACAAGTGAAGATTTTTAGAAGTATTTCTCAGCTCTTTTGGTCCATACAATGCAAGTGAATGGGTGCCAAAATTTTGAAGCTCCAAAAACTACACAAGTCAGCATAAAAGTAATCCATTTGACTCCAGGGGTTAAATCAATGTCTCTAGTAGCGATTTGGTAGGTGTGGGTGAGAAACAGATAAATATTTAAGTCCATTTTTACTATAAATTATCCTCTGTGTTCAGTCAGTTTCCATTTTAACTTTCACATTCTTCCTCTTGTGTTTTTGTTGAGTCACATTCTTCATGCATATGCCCCCTACTTGGCAGGGAGAAGAATTTCTAGCAAAAATGGACTTAAATATTGATCTGTTTCTCACCCACACCTATCGTATCACTTATGAACATTTGGATTTAACCACTGGACTCATGGATAACTTTTATGCTGCCTTTATGTGAGTTTTGGAGCATCCATTCACATGTATGGAATTTTAAAAAATCTTAATTTGTCTTCTGCAGAAGAAAGAAAGTCATAAACATCTGGGGTGGCTTGAGGGTGAGTAAACAATGAGAGAATTGTCATTTTTGGGTGAACTATTCCTTTAATGTGGAAGTAAAACTTAAAATTCTCACACGAGACAAATTTGCAAAATCACAGCGAGGTGGCGCAAAGGGACACTTGGCATCATAGTTTAGAGTAACGAAAGTGATAAAAAGTAATATTATTATTTGTATTGTATTTTTTGCATTTCGATGTGTTGAAGGCGTTTTAACAATGCAAAATTACGACAGCATTAAAGTTTTAGCTTAGGTAGCTCATGAATTTGTATATAGAAAAAAAATGCTAGAATGTCAGCTTTTTTCAATAAATTAAAGCTTGATTCATAGATATTTATTTAATTATCTTCCTCTGCTTAACCTGCATGGAAGGGCAACTCAGAGGAGCAAAACACCCAGAAGAGATGTTATAGGATCGTGGAAAGGGCCATGCCATTAAGACCATTAAAGTGTTGTTTGAGAAAAGAGTGTTGGTGGTCAGATAGCCTTGACATTTGTTGGGCAAGTGTGCTTAGCAAAATGACAAAAGCTGCAACTCTGGTGGGACTCAAACCCACAACATTTGAATGGCCACCTTTTGCAATCTAGATGTCCAATGTGCTATCCATTTTGCCACAGAGCCCACATTTCTCATGTGGCAATGAAAACCAATTCCTCAGGTCTCTGTAGAATTGAAAACAGTTTCAGAAGATGCTGTTATTACCTCCTGCCCTCACAAGAGGGCAGAGAACATAGTCACTGCCAGACAAGTTCTGGTGGGATTTGAAACCAGGGTCTCCTGTTTAGGGAGCAGGCACCTTCCTCAGCTAAGCCACAGCACCCTGCAGGACAAGAGTGTTAGCATGTCAAAGAAGCCTTAGAATACAGCTGAGGGAAGGTTTGTTAATGGGTTAACTTATACCTTGATAAGTGCAGCATTTTTACCTGGGTGACTGACTGCTGTCTACTCTTAGAAAACCACACATTTCAAAATGTGCAAGTTGTTGAGGTGCCTGTCACACTGCAATGGATCAGCTGAGATTTGAACCCAGGATCTCCTGCTTATTAGAAAGGCACTTTAACCAGCTAAGCCACAGCACCTTCCGCTGGTTTGTCTGCATGGAAGGGTGACTCAGAGGTACAAAATATCCAGAAGAGAGGTCACTGGGTCGTGGAACAGGCCATGCTATTGAGAGCATGAAGGGGTTTGTTGGAGTAAAGAGTTTTGGTGATCAGATAGCCTTGTCATTTGTTGGCCAAGTGTGCTTAACAAAATGACAAAAGCTGTGACTCTGGTGGGACTTGTACCCACAACTTTTGAATAGCCACATTTTGCAATTTAGAAGCACCACATTGTGTCTCCAAAACTGTGAGGTTACACGCTCTGTGGCAAAGAAATCACCTTGCCCAAGTCTCTGTAGAATTGAATGCAGTTTCAAAGCAAGCTGTAAGGAACTCTTGTCCTCTGGAGAGGGCAAAGAGCACAGTCACTGCCAACATAGCACCACTAAGATTTGAAACCAGGATCATCTGTTTACAGGAGAGGTGTCTTGACCAGCTAAGCTACAGTACACTGTTGGTCAAGAGTGTTAGCATGCCAAAGTAGCCTTAGCATGCAGCCGAGGAAAGATTTGTGAACGGGATTGACTTCTACCCTTGATCAGTGCAGCATTTTTACTTTTGTATCCGTTTGCTGTCAGCTTTTAGAAAAGCACACATTTTAAAATGTTTCGGAGGTACACATCACACTTCAAAGGCACTGCTGGGAACTGAATACATAATGTCCTGTTTTCAAGGCAGACACTTTAACCAACTAAGCCATAGCAACTTCCTCTACAAAAACCTGCATGGAAGGGTGACTCAGAGGAGAAAAATATCAGTCATCAGAGCTGATGACTCTGGAGGTACTTAAACCCACAACCTCTGAATGGCTATATTTAGTCAAACTAGAAGACCAAAACTCTATCCATTGCACCACAGAGCCCATGCCAATCTTTTTGTTGTGTCCCCAAAATTGTAAGGTTAAAGAACCTGTGGCAAGGAAATCACCTTCCCTGGGTCTCTGTAGAATCGATTGCCGTTTCAAAATGCACTGTCAGGACCTCCTGTCCTCAGGAAAGGCCAGAGAGCACAGTCAATGCCAGATAAGCACAGTTAAGATTTGAAAACAAGATCTCCTGTGTACAACACAGGCACCTTGACCAGATTAGCCACAGCACCCTGTTGGAAAAAAGTGTTAGCATGTCAAAGTAGCCTTAGAATGCAGCCGAGGAAAGATTTGTGAGTGGTTTTGAATTCTACCCTTAATCAGTGCAGCATTTTTACCTGGGTAACCGATTGCTGTCTGCTCTTAGAAAAGCACTCATTTCAAAATATGTAATTGATGAGGTGCATATCACACAGCAGTGATTTGAAACCCAAGACCTCCTGTTTACAAGACAGGTGCTTTAATCAACTAAACCACAGCACCGACCCATAATAAGCATGCATGGTAGGGTGACTCAGAGGAGAAAAACATCCAAGAAAGGTCATAGGATCATGGAATAGGAGAAAAGAGTTTTGGTGCTCAGTTAGCCTTGTCGTTTTTTGGCCAGGTGTGCTTGGCAAAATTACAAAAGCTGTGACTCAAACCAACAACCTTTGTATGGCCACATTTTGCAAATTAGAAGTCCAAAGCTCAATACTTTGCGCCACAGAGCCCACCCCAAGCACCATAATGTGTCTCCAAAACTGAGATTATAGAGTCTATGGCAAGGAAATCTTCCCCGTGTGTCTGTAGAATTGAACGCATTTTCAAAAGGAGCTGTGAGGACCTCAGTTTGTCAGTTGGCTAAGCACACTCTGTGGAGCAATGGATAGTGTGTTGGACTTTTAGACTGCAATATGTGGCCATTCAAAGGTTGTGGGTTCAAATCCCACCAGCGTTGCAACATTTGCCATTTTGCTAAGCACACTTGGCCAACGAACGACAAGGCTATCTGACCACCAAAACTCTTTTCTCAAACAAACTCTTTCATGCTCTCAATAGCATGGCCTATTCCTCAATCCTATGACCTCACTTCTGGGTGTTTTGCTCCTCTGAGTCATCCTTCCATGCAGTCTTTGCAGAAGATGGCACTGTGGCTCACTTGGATAAAGTGCCTCCCTTGTGAACAGGAGATCTGGTGTTCAAATCCCAGCTGTGCCTTTACAGTGTGCTGTGCTTCTCAGATGTTTGTAGATTTGTAGTTTGTGCTTTTCTAAAAGCCTTCAGCAAACTGTTACTCAGGTAAAAATGATGCATTGTTCAAGGGTAGATGTCAATACTGTTCACAAATCTTTCATAAGGCTATATTGACATGCTAACACTCTTTTCCAATAGGGTCCTGTGGCTTAGGTGTTCAAGGTACCTTTCTTGTACACAGGAGATCCTGGTTTCAAAACTTGGCAGTGTTTATCTGACAGTGACTGTCTTCTCTGGCCTCTACTGAGGACAGGATGTCCTGACAGCTGTTTTTGAAACTGCGTTCAATTCTACAGAGACTTGGGGAAGTAGATTTCCTTGCCACAAACTGTATAATCTCACAGTTATGGAGACACAAGGGTGCACTTCATGTGGGTTCTGTGGTGCAATGGATAGCACATTGGACTTTTAGATTGCAAAATGTGGCCATTCAAAGGTTGTGGTTTCAAATCCCACCAGAGTCGCAGCATTTTCCATTTTGCTAATCACACCTGGCCAATGAATGACAAGGCTATCTGACCACCAAAACTCTTTTCTCAAACAAACACTTTCATGGTCTCAATAGCATGGACTATTCCTCAAACTTATGACCTCTCTTCCGGATGTTTTGCTCCTCTGAGTCATCTTTAGTCTTTAATCATTAGTCAGCAATGCTGCGACTAATGCTGCGAACCTACTTTGTTTGAGAAAAGAGTTTTGGTGGTCAGATAGCCTTGTCGTTCGTTGGCCAAGTGTGATTAGCAAAATGATAAATGCTGTGAACCCACAACCTTAGAACAGCCACATTTTGCAATCTAGAAGTCCAGTGCAATATCCATTGCACCACAGAGTCCACCTCAAGCATCTCCAAAACTGTGAGATTATACAGTCTGTGGCAAGGAAATCTACTTCCCCGAGTCTCTGTAGAATTGAACGCAGTTTCAAAAATAGCTGTCAGGATATCCTGTCCTTAGGAGGGGCCAGAGAGCACAGTCACTGCCAGATAAACACTGCTAATATTTGAAAGCAGGATCTCCTGTTTACAAGAAAGTTACCTTGACCAGCTAAGCCACAGGACCCTGTTGGAAAAGAGTGTTAGCATGTCAGAGTAGCATTAAAATACAGCCAAGAAAATATTTGTGAATGGGATTGACTTCTACCCTTGATCAGTGCAGCATTTTTACTTGGGTGACCATTTCTGTTGGCTTTTAGAAAACCACACATTTTAAAACATGTTAGAAAACCACACATTTTAAAACAAGTTACTCAGGTGCACAACACACTGCAAAGGGACTGTTGGGATTTGAACCCAGGATTTTCTGTTTATAAGGCAAGCACTTTAACCAACTAAGCCACAGTGCCATCTTCTGCAATTTCTGAATGGAAGGATGACTCAGAAGAGCAAAACATCCAGAAAAGCAGTCATAGGACTGAGGTATAGGCCATGCTATTGAGAGCATGAAAGAATTTGTTTGAGAAAAGAATTTTGGTGGTCAGACAGCCATGTTGTTTTTTGGCCAAGCGTGCTTAGCAAAATGACAAAAGCTGCAACTTGAAACCACAACCTTTGAATGGCCATATTTTGCAAACTAGAAATCCAACACTCTATCAATTGCACCACAGAACCCACCCAAAACACTTCTTTGTGTCTCCAAAACTGTGTTTACACACTCTGTGGCAAGGAAATCACCTTCCCTGAGACTCTGTAGAATTGATTGGCATTTCAAAATGCACTGTCAGGACTTTCTGTCCTCAGGAAAGACCAGAGAGCACAGTCACTGCCAGATAAGCACTGCAAAATTTGAAACCAGCATTTCCTATGTACAATACAAAGGTCTTGGCCAGCATAGCCACAGCACCCTGTTGGAAATGAGTGTTAGCATATCAAAGTAGACTTAGAATGCAGCCAATGAAAGATTTGTGCACAGGATTTACTTTTGCCCTTAATAATACATCATGATGGCGCAGCAGATGGCCGCCTCGGTGTACCGCTTCTATTGTTCTATTGTTATTTTTGTTTGTCCTGTGTTTAGTAATCTTTTTTCAGTCAGTTTTACCAGAGACGAACTGCTGAACATTCGACAGCATACAGCAGTCAATATTTTCCCGGATTTTGAATATTCGGACGTTTTGTTTGACATTTTAGTCGGCGGCGCAGCTGTGTTGTTTAAACGTGCTAGGAGACACAGGCGTGGAAGATGAGCAGGCGCGCTGGTCAGGCTCCGTCGGCGCAGCTTTCGAACAACGCTGCCGAGCATTCATCTAGCAAATCTCCGCTCTCTCCCTAACAAAATGGACAAACTACATCTCCTCACCCGCACAAACAAGGACTTCTCAAACTCTGCTGCCTTGTGCTTCACAGAAACCTGGCTGAATGAAGCCATTCCAGACAGCGCGTTACATCTGCCGGGCTTCCAGCTGTTCAGAGCGGATCGCATCGCGGAGTTAATGAGGAAAACAAGAGGCGGTGGAACATACTTTTACATCAATGAATGTTGGTTTACAGATGTAACAACGTTAAAGAGGATGTGCTGTCCTGATTTGGAAGTGCTCTTTATTAACTGTAAGCCTTTCTACTCGCCGCGGGAGTTTTCCTCATTTATTCTGGTGAGTGTGTATATCACACCAAACGCGTGTTTGAACACAGCGCTGCAACAGCTGGCTGATCAAATCACAGACACGGAACAACAATACCCGGACTCAGTTATTATTATTCTTGGGGATTTTAACAAAGCAAACCTCACACGTGAACTGCCCAAATACAAACAGCACATTACATGCCCAACCAGAGACAGAAATATACTGGATCACTGCTACACAACAATAAAGTATGCATATCACTCTGTCCCTAGAGCAGCTTTGGGACTCTCTAATCACTGTCTGGTTCATCTTCTTCCAACCTACAGACAGAAATTAAAATCTGCTAAGCCTGTATTAAGGACTGTAAAGAGATGGACCAACGAAGCAGAGCTGGAACTACAAGCCTGCTTTGACTGCACTGATTGGAGTGTTTTTGAGGCTGCAGACAACAATCTGGATGAGCTCACAGATACTGTTACATCATATAGCAGTTTTTGTGAGGATATGTGCATTCCTACTAGGACTTATTTAACATTTAACAACGACAAACCATGGTTTACAGTGGACCTCAGGCAGCTTCGTCAGGCCAAAGAGAATGCTTACAGAGTTGGGGATAAAGTCTTGTACAATCAGGCCAGGAACACACTGAATAAGGGAATCAGAATGGCTAAAAAAAGATACTCTGAGAAGCTGAAAAACACGTTTTCAGCTAAAGACCCTGCATCAGTGTGGAGTGGCATGAAACATCTTACGAATTACAGGACTCCTGCCCCCAACACTGTGGTGGACCAACAACTGGCTGATGACCAGAATGTGTTCTACTGTAGATTTGAAAGGCCCAATCTCACACCCCACACCCACTCTGACCTTCACTTCACACAAACACTAACACCTCCTGCAACCCCCGTCCTCCCCCCTCCTGCTACTCAACCTGCACTTAAGATCTGTGAAGATGATGTGAGCCACGGCTTTTGACTACAAAGGATAAGGAAAGCACAGGGCCCAGATGGCGTTTCACCTGCATGTCTTAGATCCTGTGCTAACCAACTGGGCCCCATCTTCACACATACTGTATCTTCAATAGATCACTGGAGCAGTGTGAAGTCCCATGCTGCTTCAAACGTTCCACTATCATCCCCATCCCAAAGAAACCAAAAATCACAGGACTTAATGACTACAGACCTGTCGCCCTGACGTCTGTGGTCATGAAATCATTTGAGAGACTGGTGTTGGCCCACCTGAAGAACATCACTGGACCCTTTCTAGATCCCCTTCAATTTGCTTATTGAGCAAACAGGTCTGTGGATGATGCAGTCAACATGGGATTGCATCATATCCTGCAACATCTGGACAGACCAGGGACATATGCAAGAATCCTTTTTGTGGACTTCAGTTCGGCTTTCAACACCATCATCCCAGCTATACTCCAGAATAAATTACACCAACTCTCTGTTCCCACGTCTATCTGTCAGTGGATTACCAGCTTTCTGACGGACAGGCAGCAGCTTGTGAGACAGGGGAAACTCACTTCCAGCACCTGTACAATCAGCACTGGTGCCCCCCAGGGATGTGTGCTCTCCCCACTACTCTTCACCCTCTACACCAATGACTGCATCGCCAAGGACCCCTCTGTCAAGCTCCTGAAGTTTGCAGATGACAACACTGTCCTCGGCCTCATCCGAGATAACGATGAGTCTGCATACAGAAGGGAGGTTGAACAGCTGGCTGTCTGGTGCAGTCAAAACAACCTTGAGCTGAACACGCTCAAAACGGTGGAGATGATTGTGGACTTTAGGAGGAACACCCCAACACTGATCCCCCTCACCATTCTAAACAGCACTGTGGCAGCAGTGGAGTCATTCAGGTTCCTGGGCACTACCATCTCACAGGACATGAAGTGGGAGACACACATTGACTCCACTGTGAAAAAGGCCCAGCAGAGGTTGTACTTCCTTTGCCAGTTGAGGAAATTCAACCTGCCACAGGAGCTGCTGATACAGTTCTACTCAGCAGTCATTGAGTCTTTCCTCTGCACTTCAATAACTGTCTGGTTTGGTTCAGCTATGAAATCAGATATCAGAAGACTACAAAGGACAGTTCGGACTGCTGAGAGGATTATTGGTTGCCCCCTGCCCCCCTTCAAGAACTCTACACTTCCAGAGTGAGGAAAAAGGCTGGAAAAATCACTCTGGACCCCACTCACCCTGCCCACTACTTTTTTGAACTGTTGCCTTCTGGAGAAGGCAGAGCTCTGAGCACCAGAACCATCAGGCACAGGAACAGTTTTTTCCCTCAGGCTATCCATCTCATGAACAGTTAAATTGCCCCATTGAGCAATAACTATGTGCAATACACAGTTTAGTCTTTCTTATATTATTCCAACACATCCAACCTCTTCTGCCATTTCATTCCTCTGAAAAAACAACAAAAAAAACATTTGCACTCTACATAACAGATTTGTATTTACACTGTACATAACAGATTGTATTAGATTTGCACTACCCATGGGTATGTATGTATGTACGTATGTGTATAATTATTTTTTATTAGTATCTATGTCTTGCTGCTGTTTTTGTATGGTTGTACACTGGAAGCTCCTGTCACCAAGACAAATTCCTTGTATGTGTAAGCATACTTGGCAATAAAGCTCATTCTGTTTCTGATAATTGCAGCACTTTTACCTTGGTAATTGATTGCTGTCTGATCTTAGAAATAGACACATTTCTATATGTGTACCTTGATGAGGTGCACAACACACAGCAAGAGCCCTGCTGGCATTTGAACACTGGCCTTCATGTTACTAATCTGACACTTTAACCAACTAAGCCACAGTGCCATCCTCTGCAAAGCTTGCATGGAAAGATGACTCAGAGGAGCAAAACATCCAGAAGAGAGGTCATAAATTCGAGGAATAGGCCATACTATTGAGAGCAGGAAAGTGTTTGTTTGAGAAAAGAGTTTTGGTGGTCAGATAGCCTTGTTGTTCGTTGGCCAAGTGTGATTAGCAAAATGGCAAATGCCACAACTCTGGTGGGATTTGAACCCACCATGTGCTATCCATTGTGCCACAGAGCCCACCTCGAGTCTTGACAAAACTGTGAGATTATACAGTCTGTGGCAAAGAAATCTACTACCCCAAATCTCTGTAGAATTGAATGCAGTTTCAAAAATAGCTGTCAGGACATCCTGTCCTTAGGAGGGTCAGAGAGCACAGTCACTGCCAGATAAGCACTGCTAATTTTTGAAAGCAGGATCTCCTGTTTACAAGAAAGTTACCTTGACCAGCTATGCCACAGTAAACTATTGGAAAAGAGTGTTAGCATGTCAATATAGCCTTAGAATTTGGCAGAGGAAAGATTTGTGAACTGTATTGACTTCTACCCTTGATCAGTGCAGCATTTTTACTTTTGTAACCATTTGCTTTCTGCTTTTAGAAAATCACACATTTCAAGATGTGTACATTGATGAGGTGCACATCACACAGCAAAGGCACTGCTGGCATTTGCACACTGGACCTCCTGTTTATAAGTCAGGTACCTTTACAAACTAAGCCACAGTGCCATCTCCTGCAAAGCTTGCATGGAAAGGTGACTCAGAGGAGCAAAACATCCAGAAGAGCTGTCATACATTCGAGGAATAGGCTAGGCCATTGAGAGTATGAAAGATTTTTTTGAGAAAAGAGTTTTCGTGGTCAAATAGCCATGTTGTTTTTTGGCTAAGTGTGCTTAGCAAAATGACAAAAGCTGCAACTCCCAAGGGACTTGAACCTACAATCTTTGAACAGTCACATTTTGCCATTTAAAAGACCAATATGCCATCCAGTATGCCACAGAGCCCACTCAAAGCACTGCATTGTGTCTCCAACAATGTGGAGTTACACACTCTGTGGCAAGGAAATCACCTTCATGAAACTGAAGAATTGAACGCATTTTCAAAAGGAGCTGTGAGGACCTCCTGTTCTCTGGAGGGACCAGAGAGCACAGTCACTGCCTGATAAGCACTGCTAGGATTTGAAACCATGATCTCCTGTTTACAAGAAAGGTGCCTTGACCAGCTAAGTCACAGGACCCTATTGAGAAAGAGTGTTAGCATTTCAAAGTAGCCTTAGAATTTAGCAGAGGAAAGATTTGTGAATGGTATTGACTTCTACCCTTGTACAATGCATCATTTTTACCTGGGTAACAGTTTGCTGATGGCTTTTAGAAAAGCACAAATTACAAAATGTGCAATCTTCTGAGGTGCACATAACACTGCAAAGGCACTGCTGGGATTTGAACTTGGATCTCCTGATTACAAGGCAAGCATTTTAGCCAACTAGGCTACAGTGCCATCTTTTGTAAACCCTGAATGGAAGGATGACTCAGAGGAGCAAAACATCCAGAAGAGAGGTCATAGGATCGAGGAATAGGCCATGCTATTGAGAGCATGAAAGAGTTTGTTTGAGAAAAGAGTTTTGGTGGTCAGACAGCCTTGTCGTTTTTTGGCCAAGTCTGCTTAGCAAAATGACAGAAGCTTCATTCCTGGTGGAATTTAAACCCACAGCCTTTAAACAGCTGCATTTTGCATTCTAGAAGTCCCATGCAATATCCATTGCGCCACTGAGCCCAGCTGAAGTTAGCATTGTGTCTCCTACATTGTGATGTTACAACTCTGTGGTAAGGAAATCAACTTCTTGAGAATGAAGAATTGAGCGCAATTTCAAAAGGAGCTGTCAGGACCTCCTTTCCTTAGGATGGGCCAGAGAGCACAGTCACTGCCAGATAAGCACTGCTAAGATTTGAAAGCCGGATATCCCGTTTAAAAGAAAGGGACCTTGACCAGCTAAGCCACAGGACCCTATTGGAAAAGAGTGTTAGCATGTCAGAGTAGCCTTAAAATACAGCCAAGGAAAGATCTGTGAACAAGATTGACTTGTACTCTTGATCAGTGCAGCATTTTTACTTGGTTAACTGTTTTATGTCAGTTAGTCAAGTGAACATCACACTATAAAGGCACTGCTGGGATTTGAACCCAGGATCTCCTGTTTACGAGACAGGCACTTTAACCATCTAAGCCACAGCACCTTCTGCTGCAAAAATGTCATGGAAAGATGAGGAGGAGCAAAACATCCAGAAGAGAGATCATAGGTTTGAGGAATAGGCCATGCTATTTTGAGCATGAAAGTTTTTGTTTGAGAAAAGAGTTTTGGTGGTCTAACAGACTTGTCGTTCCTTGGCCTAGTGTGCTTAGCAAAATGACAAAAGCTGTGACCCTGGTGGGATTTCAACCCACAACCTTTGAATAGCCACATTTTGCACTCTAGAAGTCCAATATGCTGCCCATTGAGCCACAGAGCCCACACGATGCACCATGTTGTGTCTCCATCACTGTGAGGTTACACAATCTGTGGCAAGGAAATCACTTTCCCGAGACTCTGGAGAATTGAACGCAGTTTCAAAAAGAGCAGTTAGGACATCCTGTCCTCAGGAGAGGCCAGAGAGCACAGTCACTGCCAGATAAGCACTGCTAAGATTTGAAACCAGAATCTCTTGTGTATAAGACATGCACCTTGACCAGCTTAGCCACAGCACTCTATTGGAAAAGAGTGTTAGCATGTCAAATTAGCCTTAGAATTTAGCAGAGGAAAGATCTGTGAACAGTATTGACTTCTACCCTTAAACAATGCATCATTTTTACCTGGGTAACGGTTTGCTGACAGTTTTTAAAAAAGCACAAATTACAAAATGTGTATTTTTCTGAGGTCCACATCACACAGCAAAGGCAATGCTGGGATTTGAACCCAAGATCTCCTATTTACAAGACAGGCACTTTTTTCTAATAACACATTTTTATTGATTCATGCAGCAAATCACACAGACATAATAGAAAATACAACCTCAAACCACATGAAATCAAAAAAAACATTTTTTTCCTCCCCGAGCAATAATCCCTCCACACCACCCGACACAAACAAGCACTCTAGTGATTGGAAGTCAACTGACAAAGACACACAAATAGACAATAAAACAGGAAATATTTAGACATATAAAAAATAAAAAATAAAAACTTCCACTTCCCCTCCCCGAGAACCCTCCAGAAATGTCAGATAACCGGCCCACTTCCTAATAAAAATATCCATGTTATCCAGCCTTCTGTACACCATCTCCTCAAATGCCGCCACCCTACCCAGCTCAACGCACCACTCTTGAAACGAAGGCGCATCAGAAGACTTCCATCCCTTGAGAATTAACCGCCTGCCAATCATCATGCCTGTCAGGACCCAACTCTCCACGTATTTATCACCCACATGCAGGACCGCTCCATCCTCCAAAACACACAATCTGGGGCAAAACGAAAACTGTGTGTTGACCAATTCACATACGAACCTCTGTACTTTCAACCAAAACTCTTGTATCCTAACACATCCCCAAAAAACATGGGATGTGTCCCCGTCTTCCGATTGACATCTCCAGCAGGTGGGTGTGTCTTTAAGACCAAGCCTATACATTCTAGAGGGGGTCCAATAAAATCAATGCAAAATCTTAAATTGCATAAGGCACACCCTTGCATCTCTAGATGCAGACTTGATGTTTTTTAAAATCCCAGCCCACACCCCATCCTCCAACACCAAATTAAAATCTTTCTCCCATAATCTCTTAATAGAAGTTAAAGCTCCATCCCCCAAACTCTGAATTAGCAAAGTGTAATACACTGATGCCTCATGTCCTTTACTAAAAGCAGCAAGCACCTCTCCCAAAGTATCTGCCACTCTAGGGGGGTGTACGCTACTCCCAAAAATAGTACAGAGCAGGTGGCGCAACTGTAAATACCTATAAAACTGAGATCTGGGAATTTCAAAATGTTGAGTCAAATTATCAAAGGATCTCAACACTCCGTTCTCATATAGATCACCGAGTGCAACCCCCCTGACAATCCACTCTGACCAGCAGAAGGGGGACTTATCAATACATAATTTTGGGTTCAACCATATGCTTGAAGCAGCATTCAAATAAATGTCCGAATTAAACACTCTGGACAATTTTGTCCATACCGAGTTCAAATGTGAGATGACTGGGTGTAACTTAATTTCACTGGTTAATTTGATAGACAGGCCCTGCAGTGGCGAAATAGGGGCAAGAACTTCTTGTTCAATAAAAAACCAAGGAGGGGCCCTTTCAGGTGGAAGCGACCAATGAGCCAAATGTCTGAGACTGAAAGCATAATAATAAAACAAAATTTTGGGTAGGCATAGTCCACCTTTGTCAATCGGCCTATGTAATTTGTTGAAGTGCAATCTGGGACACTTACCATTCCAAATGAAGGGGGACATCTATAGGGAGTGACTGTAGCAGGTAGTTGAATTTTGGAATACAATTCATTTTAATTACATTGACCTTCCCAATCATCGATAAATGTAGCCCACCTGTCCACATCGCTCGAAAATCTTTTTATTAGAGGGTCAAAATGAACTCTAACTATGTCAGACAAATTTGGTTGAAATAAAATACCTAAATATTTAATGCCCCGTTTGGGCCACTGTAAAGCGCCCAGCTGGAAAGCCACTGGACAGTATGCTGTCAGAACCAAAGCTTCGGATTTAGACAAATTGACTATGTATCCTGAGAACTTGGAGAATGAATTAATAATTTTGTGGAGGCAAGGCATAGATCTAGAAGGGTCGGAGACAAATAATAAAATATCATTTTCATAAAGCAAAAGCTTATGCGCCACACCTCCCGCAATCACTCCTGGAAAATCATCCTCTTTTCTTATCGTGGCTGCTAATGGTTCCAGGGCAAGACAGAACAATAATGGGGAAAGTGGGCAGCCCTGCCAGGTGCCCCTATTCAGAGTAAAATAATCTGAAATTAATCTGTTTATTTGTACTGCTGCTACAGGGTGTCTATAAAGTAACTTAATCCAACCAATAAATGTACTCCCGAACCCATACATTTCCAAAATATTAAAAAGATAATCCCAGTCAACCATCTCAAATGCCTTTTCAGCGTTGAGTGAGATGGCAGCGACCGGACTCTGATCATTCTCTACTGACCACATGATATTGATGAAACGCTTAAGATTATCAGAAGAGCTACGGCCCCGAATAAACTCCACCTGATCTATATGTATAAGAGATGTCATAATTTTACTTAATTTGTTAGCCAGAATTTTTGACAAAATTTTTACATCTAACTGGATCAGGGAAATTGGGCGGTAACTTTTACACTCGCTTGGATCTTTTTCCTTTTTAAGAATCAGACTGATCCGGGCAGGCTTGTGTCATGGTTGGGGAAGCTTTCCATTCTTTAATGCTTCTGTATAAACTTCTAGCAAAAGTGGAGCCAATTCTGTTGCACAAGATATAAAAAATTCAGCGGCAAATCCATCTGGCCCCGGAGCTTTGCTTGTAGGCAGGGACTTAATTACCTTGTCAAGCTCCTCCAAGGTTATCTCAGAATCAAGAGAGTTTTTTTGCTCGGTCGTCAGTTTAGGGAGTTCTAATGGAGCCACAAATTTTCCAATATCTTCATCAGTAGACGAAGACGTGGAACTATAGAGATCAAAATAGAACTCCCTAAAAGCATTATTAATATCACTGGTCAAGGTAAATATTTCACCAGCAGAAGATTTTATTGAGAGAATGGTAGAAAAAGACTCTCTCTGTTTTATATATCTACCTAAAAGCTTCCCTGATTTGTCCCCCGACTCAAAGTATGTCTGTCTTGCCCTGAATAACCAAAACTCCACTTTCCGTGACAAAATAGCATTATATCTATATTTCAATCGGGTCAATTCTCTGAGACCATCAGACGACATATGACATTTCTGTGCTGCCTCTGCCCTTTTAATATTCCCTTCCAATTCCACAAGTTCTCTTGCTTTGGATTTTTTGAGGAATGAGGCATACTGTATGATCCGACCCCTAAGAACCACCTTAAGTGCCTCCCAAGCCACGCCCACAGAGGATATTGAGAACCAGTTGGTCTCCATATAAACACCGATTTCAGCCTTTAACATTTGTTGGAAATCAGGATTTTGCAAAAGGGACACATTTAAGAGCCAACTATATGATTTCTTTTTCTCCGTATATGGCAACATCTCTAAACTCACCAGGGCGTGATCTGAGACTAAGATGTTTCCAACTGAGCAATCGACTGCAGATGAAATGAGGGACTTAGATATAATAAAAAAAATCTATTCTAGAATAGATTTTATGAACTGATGAAAAAAATGTATAGTCCCTACCAGACGGGTTCAAAAGTCGCCAGATATCTGCAAGACCAAGATTTTTACACATCCTGTGAAGTGTCAATGTTGCTCTAGGGGGCTTACACACTTTCGCTTCACTATGATCAAGAACTGAGTCCATCAAAAGATTAAAGTCTCCTCCCAATATTATATCATAAGGGGTGCCAGCGGTTTGCAACATCCCTTTAAGATCTATAAAAAAGCCCTGATCATCAGCGTTAGGTGCATAAATATTAACCAAAATCAGTCTTTGTCCCTGAATTTCAACTAAAACAATAATGACTCTTCCTAATTTATCCTTAATCTGTTTGAGATATTTGAATTGTAGATGTTTATTTATCAATATAATCACTCCCCTGCTCTTACTTGAGCCAGAACTAAAAAAAACATGTCCACCCCATATCTTCCCAAATTTTTCAGCTTCCTGTGGAGAAAGATGTGTTTCTTGAAGAGAGAAACACTATATCATATTTCTTAAGCTTAAGAAAAGTAACAACCTTTCTTCTTTTTATGGGGTTCCCCAACCCATTCACATTCCATGTGGAGAGGGATAATCCATTCATATTAACGATTGACATCTTGATATAATAGAAAGAAATAAAATGTGTGTCAAAAACAAGATTATACAGACCACAATCCCCATTAGTGCAACATTCAAACCCCGAACTCCGCTCTGAACCAAAAAAAAAGAAAAAAAGAAAACATGCGCATTAACCCCGCGCAAGAGAGCGCCATCCGTCATCAATCCCTCCAAACTCAAAAGATCCATGCACGCCTGCAAGAGCCCCTGCGACAACTTTGCCATCGTATTGCTCAATTTTGCCTGCAGAAAAACTCCGCAAATCAAACCCCAGCCAACAGGAGGCATAAGAACAAAGAACATGCAGGTTCATCCACAAAACTGTCCCAAAGCAGTGTTACTCCACAAAGCAAACTCCAGCCGCTAGGCGGAACCATCATAAAGAGCAGCAAAACAGGAATCCCGGTTCCTCGGGTGATCAAGAGTCAAGTTCACTCAGAGTGTACATGAAAAGAATACACCATCCTTTGTGTGGGCATGTAAACATTTTGCGGTCATCCATATTGTCTAATCTCAATCTGGCCGGGAACTTCAAATCACTTTTATTGTCACACAGCCATATACACAAGTGCAATGGTGTGTGAAATTCTTGGGTGCAGTTCCGATCAACATAGCAGTCGTGACAGTGATGAGACATATACCAATTTACAATAACATCAAATTAACACAGCACAATTTAAAGTCTAGTATACACATAATTACACACAACAATATACAAATAATAACATTCACTGTACAGTATACAATACACACAATATAGATACACATTATTCAATAAAAAATAAAAAAGTATATATAGTAGTATATATAGAATGTACAGTAGATTGTATTGTACTGTATTGACGTTCAGGCTGTCGGTTGATAGTAAGTTGTTAAGAGAGAATATAATATAATAATAATAATATAATTTATGACAGTCCGGTGTGAGATATAAGAGTAAGAGTAATAAAGTGCAGTGCTGATGTATTTTGATCGTGGGAGATCAAGAGTTCAAAAGTCTGATTGCTTGGGGGAAGAAGCTATCATGGAGTCGGCTGGTACGGGTCCTGATGCTGCGATACCGCCTGCCTGATGGTAGCAGTGAGAACAGCCCATGGCTCGGGTGGCTGGAGTCTCTGATGATCCTCCGAGCTTTTTTCACACACCGCCTTGTATATATTTCCTGGAGGGAGGGAAGCTCACCTCCGATGATGTGTCTGGCAATTCGCACCACCCTTTGCAGTGCTTTGTGGTTGTGGGCTGTGCTATTGCCGTACCAGGCGGAGATGCAGCCAGTCAGGATGCTCTCTACAGTGCAGGTGTAGAACCGTGTGAGGATGTGGCGGTTCATTCCAAACTTCCTCAGCCGTCTCAGGAAGAAGAGGCGCTGATGAGCCTTCTTCACAATGACTTCAGTGTGGATGGACCATGTGAGTTCCTCAGTGATGTGGACACCCAGGAACTTGAAGCTGCTGACTCTCTCCACTGGTGCTCCATTGATGGTGATGGGACTGTGTTCTCTGTCTTTTCTTCTGAAGTCCACCACAAGCTCCTTTGTCTTACTGACATTGAGGGAGAGGTTGTGCTCCTGACACCAGTGTGTCAGAGTGTGCACCTCCTCTCTGTAAGCTGTTTCATCATTGTCAGTGATCAGACCTACCACCGTTGTGTCATCAGCAAACTTAATGATGGCATTGGAGCTGTGTGTTGCCACACAGTCATGTGTTTACAGGGAATACAAGAGTGGGCTGAGAACACAGCCCTGTGGGGCTCCAGTGTTGAGGGTCAGTGATGAGGAGATGTTGCTGCCTATTCTAACCACCTGGTGTCTGCTTGACAGGAAGTCCAGGATCCAGCTGCACAGCGAGCTGTTTAAGCCCAGAGCCCGGAGTTTCTCATCTAACTTGGAAGGCACTATGGTGTTGAATGCTGAGCTGTAGACTACAAACAGCATTCTCATATAAGTGTTCTTTTTTCCAGGTGGGAGAGAGCAGTGTGTAGTGTAGATGCAATGGCATCATCAGTGGAGCGGTTGTTGCGGTAAGCAAATTGCAATGGGTCTAGAGAGAGAGGCAGCACAGAGCAGATGTAATCTCTGATTAGTCTCTCAAAGCATTTGCTGATGATGGGGGTCAGAGCAACAGGACGCCAGTCATTTATGTAAGTTATTTTTGATTGCTTTGGAACAGGCACAATGGTGGATGTTTTAAAGCATGTGGGGACAACAGACAAAGAGATGGAAAGGTTGAAAATGTCTGTAAAAACACCAGCCAGCTGGTTCACGCACGCTCTGATGACGCGGCCCGGAATGCCGTCTGGGCCCGCGGCTTTGCGGATATTCACCCGTCGGAAGGATCAGGTTACATCCGCTACAGAGGCGGAGAGTGAACTAACCTCTGTAGCTTCGGCCGCGAGAGCTCTCTCCATGAGGGTGGTATTATTTCCCTCAAAACGAGCATAAAAAGTATTTAGCTCATCCGGGAGAGACGCAGCAGTGTTCATGGTGGAGTTTTTATTCACTTTAAAGTCTGTGATGATGTTAATTCCCTGCCACATGCTTCTAGAGTTGGTGGTGTTAAACTGTCCTTCAATCTTGTTCCTGTACTGGTGTTTTGCTGTTCTGTTCTTTTTTGGAGGGCATAACTGGCTTGTTTATGCTCCTCCGCATTCCCGGAATTGAAAGCGGAGGTCCGCACAGTAAGTGCCGCGCGAACATCGCTATTTATCCATGGCTTCTGGTTCGGATAGAGCCGTGTTGTTCTGGTCGGAACTATGTCCTCCACACACTTTTTGATTAAACACATTACGCTATCAGCGTAAAGCTCGATGTCGTCATCAGAGGCGGACCGGAACATCTCCTAGTCCGTGTGATCAAAACAGTCCTGTAGCGTAGAGTCTGATTGGTCCGACCAGCACTGGATCGTTCTGAGGGTGGGTGCTTCCTGTTTCAGTTTCTGCCTGTAAGCGGGCAGAAGCAGAATGGAAGAGTGATCCGATTTGCCAAATGGTGGGCGGGGGAGGGATTTGTAGCCATCCCAGAAGGGAGAGTAGCTATGATCCAAAACCCGGTCCCCTCGTGTGTTGAAACTAATGTGCTGGTGGTATTTTGGTGCGACTGATTTGAAACTGGCTTTATTAAAGTCCCTGGTCACAATGAACGTGGCCTCAGGGTGCGCGGTTTCCTTGAGTGCCCGGTCTGTGTCGGCTCGTGGGGGGATGTACACAGCTGTGATAATGACCACTGTGAATTCCCTCGGTAGCCAGAATGGTCGACACAGAAGCATGAGAAATTCCAGATCAGGAGAGCAGACAAACTTGATAGAATGTACGTTCCTCTGATCACACCAGGATTTGTTGATCATAAAACATACACCACCACCTCTGCTTTTACCTGAGAGGTCTTTCGCTTTGTCCGCTCAGTGCACGGAGAACCCCGCAGGTTCAATGGCTGAGTGTGGAATCTCCACAGACATCCAAGTTTCTGTTAGGCAGATAATGCAGAAGACCCTCGTCTCTCGTTGGAAAGAGATCCGCGCTTTCAGCTCGTAGAGCTTGTTATCCAGAGACTGAACATTTGCCAGTAGAATACTGGCGCGGCGTCTTACTCTGATGAGAACACCGGCTCTGTTTCCCCTTTTCCTCCTGCGTTTCCGCGTCCGGACTGCCCAAACAAAGGGCTCCACTTGTGTGTTTGTAAACAGCGGGTCGGCATTGAGGAATTTGAAATCCGGTTTAC
The DNA here is from genome assembly GCF_019703515.2 of Myxocyprinus asiaticus. Taxonomy (NCBI): domain Eukaryota; kingdom Metazoa; phylum Chordata; class Actinopteri; order Cypriniformes; family Catostomidae; genus Myxocyprinus; species Myxocyprinus asiaticus. Next base: position 25,791,933 of record NC_059382.1, on the reverse strand, counting down.
GGTGTGAAATTGCTGAACCAATGTCCAAAAGTGTTTGTCTGTAGACAATAAGGCAGACAACATCCAAGACAAAAAACATAAGAATTGTGAACAAAACAAACAAAACACTACCATGTTGTGTCGGAGCTCGCAACGCAGCAGCCATACTCTGCACCATCTTGTTTTTAAGCAGTTGTTGTTTTCAACTTCAGTGCAGAAGCGATCTTCCGTCAATGCAAAAGATTCTTTAAGGAAAAGTGTTATTCCACCAAACAGACTCCAGCCACCAGGCGGAGTCAATGCAAAAAGAAACAAAAATGATGCCCAACTTCCTCCAACAGTAGAGTCAATAAACAGCGAGTCAATCCACTTACATGAGAAAAACCCCAATGGTTTACTCACTCATAGACTGTATAAAAGACAGTGCTTGTTTCGGACACGTAAATACATTGCGACCGTCCTTCATCTCTATTCACAGTCTGGCTGGAAACATCAGTGCAAAAACGATATTTCTTTGATGCAAGAGTTTCTTACACTCCTTGAATCGCTCACGTTTCTCTCTTGTCGAATTCGCAAAGTCCAGGAACAAGAAAATACAGTGATTCTTCCAAGAAAGCCTTCCCTTGTTCCTCACCTGGTGCAACACAAGATCTTTATCGGATGATCTCATAACTTTGACCAAAATCGATCGGGGCCTGTTTCCCTCAGTAGATCTACCCACCGGAACTCTGTGAGCTCACTCAATTTCCAGCCTGCGGCCCGTTATGTCGAGCAGACTCGGGAAGAGTTCATCTAAGAATTTCACCATATCTCTGCCCTCCTCATGCTCAGGAATTCCAACAATTCGGACGTTATTCCTGCGATTTCTATTCGCAAGATCTTCAATTTTTCCAAGAACACGTTCCAAATCAACTTTGGTCATGAGTGGATTAGCGGGTAATTCCCTCTCAGATGACTCAAGACAATCGATTTGTCTCTCAACATCCGTCACTCTTGTGACTAACTCTGAGAATTTTGTTTCCATCGCCATAACTGATCGATGTATAACAGCGAGATCCTCCAAGTCAGCAAGAATCCTCATCAGCATCACTGACATGTTGGAAAGTTGACGCACCAACCAACCAAATTGAGTCCCCGGTCTGTAGACCTGAAGGGGCTTTCATCCTGAGCACGTGAGTGTCTTTTAATGTCTCCAGAGCCTGAGGATTTTGACTTCTTTGCCATATTTTACCTCAAAGAGCAAATGTGTAACTGACTGGATCGAATTTCACCAGGTTATCACATAAAAATAATTAAAAATTTAGCAAAGTGCACAGAGCTCGTTGCTCACACGTCTGCTACCTGCATGGTGTCACGTGACCCTAGAGTGTTAGCACGTCAAAGTAGCTTTAGAATTTAGCAGAGGAAAGATCTGTGAACTGTATTGACTCCTACCCTTAATCATTGCAGTATTTTTACTTTTGTAACCATTTGCTGTCTGCTTTTAGAAAAGAACACATTTCAAATTGTGTACATTGATGAGGTGCACATCACACAGCAAAAGCACTGTTGGGATTTAAACCCAGGATCTCCTGTGTGTAAGGCAGGCACTTAGTGAGCCACAGTGCCATTTTCTGCAAACCCTGAATGGAAGGATGACTCAGAGGAGCAAAACATCCAGAAGAGAGGTCATAGGATCGAGGAATATGCCATGCTATTGACAGCATGAAAGAGTTTGTTTGAGAAAAGAGTTTTGGTGGTCAGACAGCCTTGTAATTTTTTGGCCAAGTGTGCTTAGCAAAATGACCAAAGCTGCAACTTGAAACCACAACCTTTGAACGGCCATATTTTGCAATCTAGAAGTCCAATGCACTATCCACTGCGCCACAGAGCACACCTCAAGCACACCCTTGTGTCTCCAAAACTGTGAGATTGTACAGTCTGTGGCAAGGAAATCTACTTCCCCGAGTCTCTGTAGAATTGAACGCAGTTTCAAAATTAGCTGTCAGGACAACCTGTCCTTAGGAGTGGCCAGAGAGCACAGTCACTGCCAGATAAGCACTGCTAATATTTGAAAGCAGGATCTCCTGTTTACAAGAAAGTTACCTTGACCAGCTAAGCCACAGGACCCTGTTGGAAAATAGTGTTAGCATGTCAGAGTAGCATTAAAATACAGCCAAGAAAAGTTTGTGAACGGGATTTACTTTTGCTCTTGATAATTGCAGCACTTTTACCTTGGTAATCGATTGCTGTCTGATCTTAAAAATTGACACATTTTAACATGTGTACCTTGATGAGGTGTACAACACACAGCAAGGACCCTGCTGGAATTTGAACCCTGGCCCTCATGTTTACTAATCAGGCATTATAAACAACTAAGCCACAGTGCCATTTTAATCAATATCAGAATTAGAATGAGCTTTATTGCCAAGTATGCTTACACATACAAGGAATTTGTCTTGGTGACAGGAGCTTCCAGTGCACAAACAATACAAAAACAATACAAAAACAGCAGCAAGACATAGATTATAATAAAAAATAAAAAATAAAAAATAATTATACACATACGTACAGACACACACATACATACATACACACATACATGTGGGTAGTGCAAATCTAATACAATATGTTATGTACAGTGTAAATACAAATCTGTTATGTACAGTGCAAATGTTTTTTTTTTTTTTTCTCAGAGGAATGAAATGGCAGAAGAGGTTGGATGTGTTGGATAAATATAAGAATGACTAAACTGTGTATTGCACATAGTTATTGCTCAATGGGGCAATTTAACTGTTCATGAGATGGATAGCCTGAGGGAAAAAACTGTTCTTGTGCCTGACGGTTCTGGTGCTCAGAGCTCTGAAGCGTCGGCCAGAAGGCAACAGTTCAAAAAGGTAGTGGGCAGGGTGAGTGGGGTTTAGAGTGATTTTTCCAGACTTTTCCTCACTTTGGAAGTGTATAGTTCTTGAAGGGAGGGGGGCAGGGGGCAACCAATAATCCTCTCAGCAGTCCGAACTGTCCTTTGTAGTCTTCTGATATCTGATTTTGTAGCTGAACCAAACCAGACAGTTATCAAAGTGCAGAGGACAGACTCAGTGACTGCTGAGTAGAACTGTATTAGCAGCGCCTGTGGTAGGTTGAATTTCCTCAGCTGGCGAGGGAAGTACAACCTCTGCTGGGCCTTTTTCACAATGGAGTCAATGTGGGTCTCCCACTTCAGGTCCTGTGAGATGGAAGTGCCCAGGAACCTGAATGACTCCACTGCTGCCACAGTGCTGTTTAGAATGGTGAGGGGGTTCAGTGTTGGGGTGTTCCTCCTAAAGTCCACAATCATCTCCACCGTTTTGAACGTGTTCAGCTCAAGGTTGTTTTGACTGCACCAGACAGCCAGCTGTTTAACCTCCCTTCTGTATGCAGACTCATCGTCATCTCGGATAAGGCCGATGACAGTGGTGTCATCTGCAAACTTCAGGAGCTTGACAGAGGTGTCCTTTGCGGTGCAGTCATTGGTGTAGAGGGAGAAGAGTAGTGGGGAGAGCACACATCCCTGTGGGGCACCAGTGCTGATTGTACAGGTGCTGGAAGTGAGTTTCCCCTGTCTCACAAGCTGCTGCCTGTCCATCAGAAAGCTGGTAATCCACTGACAGATAGACATGGGAACAGAGAGTTTGTGTAATTTATTCTGGAGTATAGCTGGGATGTTGGTGTTGAAAGCAATACTGAAGTCCACAAAAAGGATCCTTGCATATGTCCCTGGTCTGTCCAGATGTTGCAGGATATGATGCAATCCCATGTTTTTTTGTTATTAACATTTTTATTGATTCATAAATTAACACAAAAAATACAACATCTATATAATGAATCAAAAACTTTAAACATTAAACCCCCACTATATCCCTCCCCCTGCCAAACTCTCAACCCACCCTGACCCCCCCACGAACACCCCTGTGGTCAATAGAATATAGACACACACATAGAAAACTAAAACAACAACATAAAATAACATACAATAATCAAGTATAATAATAATAAAATAAAATAAAAAACTAAACTCTAAATTACTACCGCCACTGCCCCACCTCGAGATTCCCTCAAAAATGCTAAATAATTGCCCCATTTCTTATTGTAAGATTCCCTAACCCCCATCCTAATGCTCGACCCCTCCTCGAAGGCAGCCACCCTCCCCATCTCTGCGTACCACTCCAGGAACGAGGGTGCTCCATCCGACTTCCAACTCCTCAAAATAACCTGCCTACCAATCATCACACTGGTCAAAACCCAGTCCTTCATGTACTTATCTACCAAATCCACGCCCTCCCTATCTCCCAAAATACAGAGTCTGGGGCAGAACGAGACCTGAGTGCCCAACACATCACACACAAAACTTTGCACCTTCAGCCAAAATTCTTGGATCTTAAGGCACCCCCAAAAAACATGGATGGTGTCTCCATCTTCTGTATGGCATCGCCAGCAGTTGGGTGTGTCCTTAAGACCAAGCCTATACAATCTAGTGGGGGTCCAATAAAATCTATGTAAAATCTTAAATTGCATAAGGCGAACCCTTGCATCTCTAGATGCAGACTTTATGTTTTTTAGAATCCTTGCCCACACTCGCTCCTTCAGTACCAAGTTTAAATCTTTCTCCCATAATCTTTTGAGAGAATTTAAAGCTCCGTCCCCCAGACTCTGAATTAACAGGGAGTAATACACTGATGCCTCATGACCCTTCCCAAAAGCAGCAATCACCACTTCCAGAGTATCTGCCGCTCTAGGGGGGTGTATGCTACTCCCAAAAACAGAGCAGAGCAGTTGGCGCAGCTGTAAATACTTATAAAATTGAGATCTGGGAATCCCAAAATGTTGAATCAAATTTTCAAAAGATCTCAATACTCCACCCTCATACAGGTCACCAAGTGTATTAACCCCCCTCACAATCCAATCTGACCAACAGAAAGGGGACTTATTAGTACATAGTTTAGGGTTCAGCCATATGCTCGAGGCTACGTTTAAATAAATATCAGAATTAAACACTCTGGACACTTTTGTCCATATCGAGTGCAAATGCAAAATAACGGGGTGCGACTTAACCTCTCCAGCTAGTTTAATCGAAAGGCTTTGCAGTGGCGAGATAGGGTCAAGAACTTCCTTTTCAATACAAAACCAGGGAGGAGCTCTCTCAGGTGGAAGCGACCAATGAACCAAATGTCTAAGACTGAATGCATAATAATAAAATAAATTCTTGGGTAGGCCTAACCCACCTTTGTCAATTGGCCTACGTAACTTACTGAAATTTAACCTGGGACGTTTACCATTCCAAATGAAGGACTTCGCTATGCTATCAAATTGCTTGAAATAAGAGAGGGGAACATCTACAGGGAGAGACTGTAGCAGTTAGTTAAATTTTGGAATGCAATTCATTTTAATAACATTAACCTTCCCAATCATCGATAAGTGTAATGAAGCCCATCTGTCCACAGCATTCGAAAACCTTTTTATTAAGGGATCAACATTAACTCTGACTAAATCAGACAAATTTACTGGGAATAAAATTCCCAAATACTTAATTCCCTGTTTGGGCCACTGGAAGGCACCCGGCTGGAAGGCCGTTACTGGACAGTACGCTGTCAAAGCCAAAGCTTCGGATTTAGACCAATTGACTATGTATCCTGAGAATCTGAAAAGGAGTTAATAATTCTGTGGAGGCAAGGCATAGATCTAGTAGGGTCGGAGACGAATAATAAAATATCATCTGCGTAAAGCAGAAGCTTATGCGCCACACCTCCCACCGTCACCCCTGGTAAATCATCCTCCTTTCTTATCGTGGCTGCTAATGGTTCCAGGGCAAGACAGAACAATAATGGGGAAAGAGGGCAACCCTGCCGGGTGCCCCTATCCACAGTAAAATAATCTGAAATTAACCCATTTGTTTGCACCGCTGCTACAGGGTGTCTATAAAGTAACTTAATCCAACCAATAAATGTACTCCTGAACCCATACCTTTCCAAAATCTTAAAAAGATAATCCCATTCTACCATATCAAACGCCTTTTCGGCGTCAAGAGAGATGGCAGCAACCAGAGACTGATCATTCGCTACTGACCACATGATATTGATGAGACACCTAATATTATCAGAAGAGCTACGGCCTTGAATAAACCCCACCTGATCTATATGTATAAGTGATGTCATAACTTTACTTAATCGATTAGCCCGAATTTTGGACAACATTTTTACATCTAACTGGATCAGGGAAATTGGGCGGTAACTTTTACACTCGCTTGGATCTTTGTCCTTTTTTAGAATCAGACTGATCCGGGCTTGTGTCATGGTTGGCGGAAGCTTTCCATTCTTTAATGAATCAGTGTAAACTTCTAACAAAAGTGGAGCCAGTTCTGTAGCATAAGATTTGAAAAACTCAGAGGAAAAGCCGTCAGGCCCCGGAGCCTTGCCTGTATATCCTTCCAACTCCACAAGTTCTTGTGCTTTGGATTTTTTAATGAATGAGGCATACTGTATGATCCGACCCCTAAGAACCGCCTTAAGTGCCTCCCAAGCCACGCCCACAGAGGATATTGAGGACCAGTTGGTCTCCATATAAACACTGATTTCAGTCTTTAACATTTGTTGGAAATCAGGATATTGCAAAAGGGACACATTAAGGCGGCAACTATAAGATTTCTTTTTCTCTATATGTGGCAACACCTTTAAACTCACCAGAGCATGATCTGAGACTAAGATATTTCCAATTGAGCAATTAACAACAGATGAAATGAGGGATTTGGATATCAAAAAAATATATATATATTCTAGAATAAATCTTATGGACTGATGAAAAAAATGTATAGTCCCTACCAGATGGGTTCAAAAGTCTCCAAATATCTGTAAGACCAAGATTTTTACACATCCTGTGAAGTGTCAGTGTTGCTCTAGGGGGCTTGCACACTTTTGCTTCACTATGATCAAGGACTGAGTCCATCAAAAGATTCAAGTCTCCTCCCAATATTATATCATGAGGGGTGCCAGCGGCTGGCAACATCCCTTCAAGATCTATAAAAAAGCCTTGATCATCAACGTTAGGTGCGTAAATATTAGCCAAAATTAACCTTTGCCCTTGAATTTCAACTAACACAATAATTACTCTTCCTAATTTATCTTTAATCTGTTTGAGACATTTGAATTGTAGATGTTTATTTACCAATATGATGACTCCCTTGCTCTTACTTGAGCCAGCACTAAAGGAAACATGTCCACCCCATATCTTCCCAAATTTTTCAGCTTCCTGCGGGGAGAGATGTGTTTCTTGAAGAAACACTATATCATATTTCTTACGTTTAAGAAAAGAAATAACCTTCCTTCTTTTTATGGGGTGTCCCAACCCATTTACATTCCATGTGGAGAGAGATAGTACACTCATATTAACATTTGACATTTTGATATAGTAGAAAAAATAAACTGTGTGTCAAAAACAAAATTATACAGACCACATTCCCCATTAGTGAAACAATCAACCCCCGAACAAAACAAACAGAAAAAAGAAAAATGTGCGCATTAACCCCGTGCATGAAAGCACCAACCGGCAACAATCCTTCTAAACTCAAAAGGTCTATGAACGCCCATGAGCCCCTACGACAACTTTGCCGTCGGATTGCTCAATTTTGCCTCACAAATTTGTGAAATTTGTAAAAAAAAATTGTAAAATAAACCCAGTCAATAGGAAGAATGAACACAAAGAATGTGTAGATTCAATCACAGAACTGTCTCAAAGGTGTGGTCTTCCACCAAACAAATTCCAGCTGATATAAAACTGATCAGATTCCTCGGACAGACAAACGACAGTGAGGCAGCTGTTATGAGTTCAGCGGATGACGTAATCATTCCAATGTCCCGTAAAAAAAACTCAACAAAACAAACTACGGCCAGCAGGAGGAATAAGCACGAAGAACGAACAGATTAATCCACAGCTGTTCCAAAGGAGTGTTATTCAATAGAACAAGCTCCAGCCGCTAGGTGGAACCAATACAAAAAGAAACAAAATCGGCATCCCGGTTCCCCGGATGATCGAGTCAATTCACTCGGAGGCTGCATAAAAGCATATACCATGACTTGCACAGACCGCCAACTTTATAAAAGACATCCTTTGTGTGAGTATGTAGATATTTTGTGGTCATCCGTAGTGTCCACTCTCAATCTGTCCGGGAACTTCAATGCAAAAGTAATCTTTCGTCAATGCAAAAGTTTCTTTAAGGAAAAGTGTTATTCACAAAACAAACTCCAGCCGCTCGGCGGAGCCAACGCAAAAAACCCAAAATGTCACCCAGCTTCCTCAAGAGTAAGTACAGCGAGTCAGACCCACTCACATGAGAAACATCCAATGGTTTACTCAGTCATTGATTCTATAAAAGACATTGCCAGATTTGGACATGTAAATACTTTGCGTCCGACCTTCGTTTCTACTCTCAATTTGGCTGGAAACATCAAAGTGAACGAGATCTTTATCTGATGTAAGAGTTTCTTACATTCCTTGAACCGATCGTATTTCTCTCTTGTCGAACTCGCAAAGTCCGGGAACAAGAAAATATTATGGTTCTTCCAAGAAAGCTTCCCTTTGCTCCTCACCTGGCGCAACACAAGATCTTTATCGGATGATCTCAGAAATCTGGTCGGAATCGATAGGGGCCTGTCTCCCTCAGCAGATCTCCGAGCAGGGACTCTGTGAGCTCGCTCGATTTCCAGCTTGGGGCCTGTTATGTCAAGCAGACTCGGGAAAAACTCGTCTAGGAATTTCACCATATCTCTGCCCTCCTCATGCTCAGGAATTCCAACAATTCGAACGTTATTCCTGCGGCTTCTATTTTCAAGATTTTCAAGCTTTTCAAGGAGATGTTCCAAATCAACTTTGGTCGTGGGTGGATTAGCGGTTAATTCCCTCTCCGAAGATTCCAAAAAATCAATTCGTTTTTCAACATCAGTCACTCTTGTACCTAACTCAGAGAATTTTATTTCCATCGCCGTAATCGATCAACGTATTACAGAGAGATCCTCCAAGTCAGCAAGAATCTTCATCAACATCACCGACATGTTGGACAACTAATGCTGGATTCCTTCTCCCGCCGCGCCATCCAAATCGAGTCCTTGGTCTGTAGGCCAATCGGGGCTTTCATCCTGAACACGTAAGTGTCTTTTAATGTCTCCAGAGCCCGAGGATTTTGAATTCTTTGCCATGTTTTGCAACAAAGGACAAATGTGTAACTGGGTGTATCAAATTTCACCAGATTATAACATGAAAATAATTGAAAATTCAGGAAAGTGCGCAGAGCTCGTCACTCACGCATCTGCTCCTTGCATGGCGTCACGTGACACCTGATGCAATCCCATGTTGACTGCATCATCCACAGACCTGTTTGCTCGATAAGCAAATTGAAGGGGATCTAGAAAGGGTCCAGTGATGTTCTTCAGATGGGCCAACACCAGTCTCTCAAATGATTTCATGACCACAGATGTCAGGGCGACAGGTCTGTAGTCATTAAGTCCTGTGATTTTTGGTTTCTTTGGGATGGGGATGATAATGGAACATTTGAAGCAGCTTGGGACATCACACTGCTCCAGTGATCTATTGAAGATCTGTGTGAAGATGGGGGCCAGCTGGTTAGCACAGGATCTAAGACATGCAGGTGAAACCCCATCTGGGCCCTGTGCTATCCTTATCCTTTGTTGTCGAAAGATGCGGCTCACATCATCCTTTGCATCCATTGCATTCTCTGCAAAGCCTCCATAGAAATACGACTCAGAGGAGCAAAACATCCAGAAGAGATGCTATAAGTTCGAGGAATAAGCCATGCTATTGAGAGCATGAAAGTGTTTGTTAGAGAAAAGAGTTTTAGTGGTCAGATAGCCTTGCCGTTAGTTGGCCAAGTGTGATTAGCAAAATGACAAATTTTGCAACTCCGGTGGGATTTGAACCCACAACTTTTAAACAAGCACATTTTGCAAATTAGAAATCCAATGTGCTACACATTGCACCACAGAGCCCACCTTGAGTTTTTCAAAACTGTGAGATTATACAGTCTGTGGCAAGGAAACCTACTTTCCAGAGTCTCTGTAGAATTGAACGCAGTTTCAAAAATAGCCATCAGGACATCCTGTCCTTAGGAGGGGCAAGAGAGCACAGTCACTGTCAGATAAGCACTGCTAATATTTGAAAGCAGGATCTCCTGTTTACAAGAAAGTTACCTTGACCAGATAAGCCACAGGACCCTGTTGGAAAAGAGTGTTAGCATGTCAGAGTAGCATTAAAATACAGCCAAGAAAAGATTTGTGAACAGGATTGACTTCTACCCTTGATCAGTGCAGCATTTTCATCTGGGTAACCATTTTCTGTTGGCTTTTACAAAACCACACATTTTAAAACATGTAAGCTAATCAGGTGCACAACACACTGCAAAGGTACTGCTGGGATTTGAAACCAAGATCTCCTGTTTACAAGACAAGCACTTTAACCAACTAAGCCACAGTGCCATCTTCTTCAAAGCCTGAATGGAAGGATGACTCGGAGGAGCAAAACATCCAGAAGAGAGGTCATAGGATCGAGGAATAGGCCATGCCATTGACAGCATGAACGAATTTGTTTGAGAAAAGTGTTTTGGTGGTCAGATTGTCGTGTCGTTTTTTGGCCAAGTGTGCTTAGCAAAATGACAAAAGCTGCAACTTGAAACCACAACCTTTGAATGGCCATATTTTGCAAATTAGAAGTGCAATGCTCTATCAATTGCACCACAGAACCCAGCCGAAGCAGCTTCTTTGTGTCTCCAGAATTGTGAGTTTACACACTCTGTGGCAAGGAAATCATTTTCCCTGAGACTCTGTAGAATTGATTGGTGTTTCAAAATGCACTATCAGGGCTTTCTGTCCTCAGGAAAGGCCAGAGAGCACAGTCACTGCCAGATAAGCACTGCAAAATTTGAAACCAGCATTTCCTATGTATAAGACAAATGTCGTGACCAGCGTAGCCACAGCACCCTGTTGGAAATGAGTGTTAGCATGTCAAAGTAGACTTAGAATGCAGCCAATGAAAGATTTGTGAACAGGATTTACTTTTGCCCTTGATAATTGCAGCACTTTTACCTTGGTAATCGATTGCTGTCTGATCTTAGAAAAAGACACATTTCAACATCTGTACAACACACAGCAAAGGACCTGTTGGCATTTGAACCCTGGCTCTCATGTTTACTAATAAGACACTTTAACCAACTGAGACACAGTGCCACCCTCTGCAAAGCCCGCATGGAAATACGACTCAGAGGAGCAAAACGTCCAGAAGAGCGGTTATAAGTTCGAGGAACAGGCAATGAAAGTGTTTGTTTGAGAAAAGAGTTTTAGTGGTTAGATAGCCTTGTCATTCGTTGGCCAAGTGTGATTAGCAAAATGACAAATTCTGCAACTCTGGTGGGATTCGAACCCACAACCTTTGAATGGCCACATTTTGCAATCTAGAAGTCCAACGCGCTATCCATTGCGCCACAGAGCCCACCTCAATTTTCTCAAAACTGTGAGATTATACAGTCTGTGGCAAGGAAACCTACTTCCCTGAGTCTCTGTAGAATTGAACGCAGTTTCAAAAATAGCTGTCAGGACATCCTGTCCTTAGGAAGGGCCAGATAGCACAGTCACTGTCAGATAAGCACTGCTAATATTTGAAAACAGGATCTCCTCTTTACAAGAAAGTTACCTTGACCAGATAAGCCACAGGACCCTGTTGGAAAAGAGTGTTAGCATGTCAGAGTAGCATTAAAATACAGCCAAGAAAAGATTTGTGAACAGGATTGACTTCTACCCTTGATCAGTGCAGCATTTTTATCTGGGTAACCATTTTCTGTTGGCTTTTACAAAACCACACATTTTAAAACATGTAAGCTAATCAGGTGCACAACACACTGCAAAGGCACTGCTGGGATTTGAACCCATGATCTCCTGTTTACAAGACAGGCACTTTAACCAACTAAGCCACAGCGCCATCTTCTTCAAGTCCTGAATGGAAGGATGACTCGGAGGAGCAAAACGTCCAGAAGAGCGGTCATAGGATCGAGGAATAGGCCATGCCATTGACAGCATGAACGAATTTGTTTGAGAAAAGTGTTTTGGTGGTCAGATTGTCGTGTCGTTTTTTGGCCAAGTGTGCTTAGCAAAATGACAAAAGCTGCAACTTGAAACCACAACCTTTGAATGGCCATATTTTGCAAATTAGAAGTGCAATGCTCTATCAATTGCACCACAGAACCCACCCGAAGCAGCTCTTTGTGTCTCCAGAATTGTGAGTTTACACACTCTGTGGCAAGGAACTCATTTTCCCTGAGACTCTGTAGAATTGATTGGCGTTTCAAAATGCACTATCAGGGCTTTCTGTCCTCAGGAAAGGCCAGAGAGCACAGTCACTGCCAGATAAGCACTGCAAAATTTGAAACCAGCATTTCCTATGTATAAGACAAATGTCGTGACCAGCGTAGCCACAGCACCCTGTTGGAAATGAGTGTTAGCATGTCAAAGTAGACTTAGAATGCACCAATGAAAGATTTGTGAACAGGATTTACTTTTGCCCTTGATAATTGCAGCACTTTTACCTTGGTAATCGATTGCTGTCTGATCTTAGAAAAAGACACATTTCAACATCTGTACAACACACAGCAAAGGACCTGTTGGCATTTGAACCCTGGCTCTCATGTTTACTAATAAGACACTTTAACCAACTGAGACACAGTGCCACCCTCTGCAAAGCCCGCATGGAAATACGACTCAGAGGAGCAAAACGTCCAGAAGAGCGGTTATAAGTTCGAGGAACAGGCAATGAAAGTGTTTGTTTGAGAAAAGAGTTTTAGTGGTTAGATAGCCTTGTCATTCGTTGGCCAAGTGTGATTAGCAAAATGACAAATTCTGCAACTCTGGTGGGATTTGAACCCACAACCTTTGAATGGCCACATTTTGCAATCTAGAAGTCCAACGCGCTATCCATTGCGCCACAGAGCCCACCTCAAGTTTCCCAAAACTGTGAGATTATACAGTCTGTGGCAAGGAAACCTACTTTCCCGAGTCTCTGTAGAATTGAACGCAGTTTCAAAAATAGCCATCAGGACATCCTGTCCTTAGGAGGAGCCAGAGAGCACAGTCACTGTCAGATAAGCACTGCTAATATTTGAAAACAGGATCTCCTCTTTACAAGAAAGTTACCTTGACCAGATAAGCCACAGGACCCTGTTGGAAAAGAGTGTTAGAATGTCAGATTAGGATTAAATTACAGCCAAGAAAAGATTTGTGAATGGGATTGACTTCTACCTTTGATAAGTGCAGCATTTTTATCTGGGTAACCGTTTTGTGTTGGCTTTTACAAAACCACACATTTTAAAACAAGTAAATCATTCAGGTGCACAACACACTGCAAAGGCACTGCTGGGATTTGAACCCAGGATCTCCTGTTTACTAGACAGGCACTTTAACCAACTAAGCCACAGCACCATCTTCTTCAAGTCCTGAATGGAAGGATGACTCGGAGGAGCAAAACGTCCAGAAGAGCGGTCATAGGATCGAGGAATAGGCCATGCCATTGACAGCATGAAGGAATTTGTTTGAGAAAAGTGTTTTGGTGGTCAGATAGCCTTGTCGTTTTTTGGCCAAGTGTGCTTAGCAAAATGACAAAAGCCGCAACTTGAAACCACAACCTTTGAATGGCCATATTTTCCAAACTAGAAGTCCAACGCTCTATCAATTGCACCACAGAACCCAGCCGAAGCACTTCTTTGTGTCTCCAAAACTGTGAGTTTACACACTCTGTGGCAAGAAAATCACCTTCCATGAGACTCTGTAGAATTGATTGCCATTTCAAAATGCACCGTCAGGGCTTTCTGTCCTCAGGAAAGGCCAGAGAGCACAGTCACTGCCAGATAAGCACTGCAAAATTTGAAACCAACATTTGCTATGTACAAAACAAAGGTCGTGACCAGCGTAGCCCTTGATAATTGCAGCACTTTTACCTTGGTAATCGATTGCTGTCTGATCTTAGAAAAAGACACATTTCAACATCTGTACAACACACATCAAAGGACCTGTTGGCATTTGAACCCTGGCTCTCATGTTTACTAATAAGACACTTTAACCAACTGAGACACAGTGCCACCCTCTGCAAAGCCTGCATGGAAATACGACTCAGAGGAGCAAAACGTCCAGAAGAGAGGTTATAAGTTCGAGGAACAGGCAATGAAAGTGTTTGTTTGAGAAAAGAGTTTTAGTGGTTAGATAGCCTTGTCATTCGTTGGCCAAGTGTGATTAGCAAAATGACAAATTCTGCAACTCTGGTGGGATTCGAACCCACAACCTTTGAATGGCCACATTTTGCAATCTAGAAGTCCAACGCGCTATCCATTGCGCCACAGAGCCCACCTCAAGTTTCCCAAAACTGTGAGACTATACAGTCTGTGGCAAGGAAACCTACTTTCCCGAGTCTCTGTAGAATTGAACGCAGTTTCAAAAATAGCCATCAGGACATCCTGTCCTTAGGAGGAGCCAGAGAGCACAGTCACTGTCAGATAAGCACTGCTAATATTTGAAAACAGGATCTCCTCTTTACAAGAAAGTTACCTTGACCAGATAAGCCACAGGACCCTGTTGGAAAAGAGTGTTAGAATGTCAGATTAGGATTAAATTACAGCCAAGAAAAGATTTGTGAATGGGATTGACTTCTACCTTTGATAAGTGCAGCATTTTTATCTGGGTAACCGTTTTGTGTTGGCTTTTACAAAACCACACATTTTAAAACAAGTAAATCATTCAGGTGCACAACACACTGCAAAGGCACTGCTGGGATTTGAACCCAGGATCTCCTGTTTACTAGACAGGCACTTTAACCAACTAAGCCACAGCGCCATCTTCTTCAAGTCCTGAATGGAAGGATGACTCGGAGGAGCAAAACGTCCAGAAGAGCGGTCATAGGATCGAGGAATAGGCCATGCCATTGACAGCATGAAGGAATTTGTTTGAGAAAAGTGTTTTGGTGGTCAGATAGCCTTGTCGTTTTTTGGCCAAGTGTGCTTAGCAAAATGACAAAAGCCGCAACTTGAAACCACAACCTTTGAATGGCCATATTTTCCAAACTAGAAGTCCAACGCTCTATCAATTGCACCACAGAACCCAGCCGAAGCACTTCTTTGTGTCTCCAAAACTGTGAGTTTACACACTCTGTGGCAAGAAAATCACCTTCCATGAGACTCTGTAGAATTGATTGCCATTTCAAAATGCACCGTCAGGGCTTTCTGTCCTCAGGAAAGGCCAGAGAGCACAGTCACTGCCAGATAAGCACTGCAAAATTTGAAACCAACATTTGCTATGTACAAAACAAAGGTCGTGACCAGCGTAGCCACAGCACCCAAAACTGTGAGATTATACCATCTGTGGCAAAGAAACCTACTTCCCTGAGTCTCTGTAGAATTGAACGCAGTTTCAAAAATAGCTGTCAGGACATCCTGTCCTTAGGAAGGGCCAGATAGCACAGTCACTGTCAGATAAGCACTGCTAATATTTGAAAGCAGGATCTCCTCTTTACAAGAAAGTTACCTTGACCAGATAAGCCACAGGACCCTGTTGGAAAAGAGTGTTAGCATGTCAGAGTAGCATTAAAATACAGCCAAGAAAAGATTTGTGAATGGGATTGACTTCTACCTTTGATAAGTGCAGCATTTTTATCTGGGTAACCGTTTTGTGTTGGCTTTTACAAAACCACACATTTTAAAACAAGTAAATCATTCAGGTGCACAACACACTGCAAAGGCACTGCTGGGATTTGAACCCAGGATCTCCTGTTTACTAGACAGGCACTTTAACCAACTAAGCCACAGCGCCATCTTCTTCAAGTCCTGAATGGAAGGATGACTCGGAGGAGCAAAACGTCCAGAAGAGCGGTCATAGGATCGAGGAATAGGCCATGCCATTGACAGCATGAAGGAATTTGTTTGAGAAAAGTGTTTTGGTGGTCAGATAGCCTTGTCGTTTTTTGGCCAAGTGTGCTTAGCAAAATGACAAAAGCCGCAACTTGGAAACCACAACCTTTGAATGGCCATATTTTCCAAACTAGAAGTCCAACGCTCTATCAATTGCACCACAGAACCCAGCCGAAGCACTTCTTTGTGTCTCCAAAACTGTGAGTTTACACACTCTGTGGCAAGAAAATCACCTTCCATGAGACTCTGTAGAATTGATTGCCATTTCAAAATGCACCGTCAGGGCTTTCTGTCCTCAGGAAAGGCCAGAGAGCACAGTCACTGCCAGATAAGCACTGCAAAATTTGAAACCAACATTTGCTATGTACAAAACAAAGGTCGTGACCAGCGTAGCCACAGCACCCAAAACTGTGAGATTATACCATCTGTGGCAAAGAAACCTACTTCCCTGAGTCTCTGTAGAATTGAACGCAGTTTCAAAAATAGCTGTCAGGACATCCTGTCCTTAGGAAGGGCCAGATAGCACAGTCACTGTCAGATAAGCACTGCTAATATTTGAAAGCAGGATCTCCTCTTTACAAGAAAGTTACCTTGACCAGATAAGCCACAGGACCCTGTTGGAAAAGAGTGTTAGCATGTCAGAGTAGCATTAAAATACAGCCAAGAAAAGATTTGTGAACAGGATTGACTTCTACCCTTGATCAGTGCAGCATTTTTATCTGGGTAACCATTTTCTGTTGGCTTTTACAAAACCACACATTTTAAAACATGTAAGCTAATCAGGTGCACAACACACTGCAAAGGCACTGCTGGGATTTGAACCCAGGATCTCCTGTTTACAAGACAGGCACTTTAACCAACTAAGCCACAGTGCCATCTTCTTCAAAGCCTGAATGGAAGGATGACTCGGAGGAGCAAAACATCCAGAAGAGAGGTCATAGGATCGAGGAATAGGCCATGCCATTGACAGCATGAACGAATTTGTTTGAGAAAAGTGTTTTGGTGGTCAGATTGTCGTGTCGTTTTTTGGCCAAGTGTGCTTAGCAAAATGACAAAAGCTGCAACTTGAAACCACAACCTTTGAATGGCCATATTTTGCAAATTAGAAGTGCAATGCTCTATCAATTGCACCACAGAACCCACCCGAAGCAGCTCTTTGTGTCTCCAGAATTGTGAGTTTACACACTCTGTGGCAAGGAAATCATTTTCCCTGAGACTCTGTAGAATTGATTGGCGTTTCAAAATGCACTATCAGGGCTTTCTGTCCTCAGGAAAGGCCAGAGAGCACAGTCACTGCCAGATAAGCACTGCAAAATTTGAAACCAGCATTTCCTATGTATAAGACAAATGTCGTGACCAGCGTAGCCACAGCACCCTGTTGGAAATGAGTGTTAGCATGTCAAAGTAGACTTAGAATGCAGCCAATGAAAGATTTGTGAACAGGATTTACTTTTGCCCTTGATAATTGCAGCACTTTTACCTTGGTAATCGATTGCTGTCTGATCTTAGAAAAAGACACATTTCAACATCTGTACAACACACAGCAAAGGACCTGTTGGCATTTGAACCCTGGCTCTCATGTTTACTAATAAGACACTTTAACCAACTAAGACACAGTGCCATCCACTGCAAAGCCTGCATGGAAATATGACTCAGAGGAGCAAAACATCCAGAAGACGCAATGAAAGAGTTTGTTTGCGAAAAGAGTTTTAGTGGTCAGATGGCCTTGTCGTTCGTTGGCCAAGTGTGATTAGCAAAATGACAACTTCTTTGACTCTGGTGGGAGCAGTCTGTGGCAAGGAAACCTACTTCCCTGAGTCTCTGTAGAATTGAACGCAGTTTCAAAAATAGCTGTCAGGACATGCTGTCCTTAGGAAGGGCCAGAGAGCACAGTCACTGTCAGAAACGCACTGCTAATATTTGAAAGCAGGATCTCCTGTTTACAAGAAAGTTACCTTGACCAGATAAGCCACAGGACCCTGTTGGAAAAGAGTGTTAGCATGTCAGTGTAGCATTAAAATACAGCCAAGAAAAGATTTGTGAATGGGATTTACTTCTACCCTTGATCAGTGCAGCATTTTCACTCGAGTAACCGTTTTCTGTTGGCTTTTACAAAACCACACATTTTAAAAAATGTAAGTTACTCAGGTGCACAACACACTGCAATGGCACTGCTGGGATTTGAAGACAGGATTTGCTGTTTACTAGTCAGGCACTTTAACCAACTAAGCCTCTGCACCTTTGTTGCTAAATTTTTCATGGGAGGGTGACTCTGAGGAGCAAAAGATCCATAAGACAGGTCATAGGATCAAGTAATAGGCCATGCTATTGACAGCATAAAGGAATTTGTTTGAGAAAAGTGTTTTATTGGTCAGACAGCCTTGTCGTTTTTTGGCCAAGTGTGCTTACCAAAATGACAAAAGCTGCAACTTGAAAGAACAACCTTTGAATGGCCATATTTTGCAAACTAGAAGTCCAATGCTCTATCAATTGCACCACAAAACCCACCCAAAGCACTTCTTTGTGTCTCCAAAACTGTGAGTTTACACACTCTGTGGCAAGGAAATCACCTTCCCTGAGACTCTGTAGAATTGATTGCCATTTCTAAATGCACTGTCAGGGCTTTCTGTCCTCAGGAAAGGCCAGACAGTACAGTCACTGCCAGATAAGCACTGCAAAATTTGAAACCAGCATTTCCTTATAGCAGGGAAGTAGTAAGGCCGGGTGGTCCTCGGAGCGCTTATTCGTTTAGCTCTGTGGCCGCTGGTTCGTGTAAGTTATAGAAGTCCCTAGTTGATTTTTGCCGACGTGCAGCACTACTCCGCATCGACCGGTGGGTCCCCCGAAGACGACCACAGGTGTCCCCGAGCAGCTGCGCCCCACGGTGGAGGCGCTATGAGCGTTCAAAAACTGAAAGTATTTACATGCAGTTCTGCAGCCGACCGCTGGGTGGCGCCACCACATCCCACCAAAGGCTTAATGCAGTGGGCTCCATCTCCATTCAAATAAACCACAGGTGGGCTCTTTTTTCGGGGAAGGTGGGGCCTGACCACGAAAACCCTATAGGGCCAAATGCCCACTGTATTGCATCACTTCCTCCTCGGGGTGCCAAGGACCGCCCCCACGAACCACATAGCCA